>NC_137672.1:5277244-5479744 GCF_963422515.1 Blennius ocellaris
AAACTGTTGGAAAGGAGATTTGAAAACAAACAAACCTGTTATAAAAAAAACACTCCTTACATAGAGGAATGAAGCAGAAACCAGTGTTTGGTCTTTAACAAGCAACTCTTTATAGTGTTCTAATGCATGTTCTGATTGTTATGATGGACGCTCACTGCTGCGGGAAACACACACACACACACACACACACACACACACACACACACACACACACACACACACACACACACACACACACACACACACACACACACAGTCACTGATTATTTATCACAGTGATTGATAACACACACAGACACGCTGCAGCAATCACTAGGCGGGACCCACAAGGCTGAGTCAGCACCGTCTGCTAAAGGTCAGGAAGTGTGTGTGTGTGTGTGTGTGTGTGTGTGTGTGTGTGTGTGTGTGTGTGTGTGTGTGTGTGTGTGTGTGTGTGTGTGTGTGTGTGTGTGTGTGTGTGTGTGTGTGTGTGTGTGTGTGTGTGTACACGTGGGAAACAGAAGGGGAGTCAGTAAATCTGTTCCCTCCCTCTCCCCTCTCTCGAAACGACTGCGGCAAGCAGACAGGATGTGACATCACTACAGGTCGTACAAGGTCGGTGGTCCATCCGTCCTCATTTCCACCCCAAACCCCAAACCTGTCCACACACACACACACACACTGCAGTAGCATGTGTGTGTGCAGTAGGACGTCTACTTCATCACTCAAACAGTCTCTCTTGCAATACCAGTTGCTGCCACAAGATGGTGCAGTGAGTTAGATTTGAATTGAACTATATACAAACAAGTAACCGCCTGAACCAAAACCTGGTCATGAGCAATAACCTGAGTTACACATGAATCCTTCCAAACTCGACTGCGACAGAGGAAATAAAGCCAGTAGAACTTGTGGAGGGAAAGTTAATCCAGCTGCCATTGTTCCACGGAGCTGACGGTACGAATTAACACTCACATTCTAGTGCTACTTCAACAATGGAAGAACGTCACCTGATTAACACTTTTAATCAGATTAATCATGATGATAAATTCGTCGTTAGTTAAGCGTTCAATTTTACAGCCTTAAAAAAAAGAAGCTAAATATAGTTGCCTGTGTTATTGGTGTTGTCAAAGTTTCATACCTCAACCTGTAATTCAATTCCATTTTATTTGTAAAGCGCCAAATACAACACAGCCCGTCTCAATCTGAAGGTTGGAGGTTTGATTCCCCCCCCCCCCCCCCCCCCCCCCCGTCTGTCCATATGCCGAAGTGTCGTTGAGCAAGACACTAAACTCCAAACTCCCCCCAGTGGAGGGGCTGAGCGCTGCCGTTGGTGTGTGAGTGGGTGAATGTGATCAACGACGTCAAGAGCTTTGGGGCTGTGAAATCAGTGGAAACACACACACACACACACACACACACACACACACACACACTGACCCTGTAGCCAATACATATGTCCTGCTGCTGTATACATGAGGACACAGATGGTTCAAGGTGTACTGTACTAGCACACACACACACACACACACACACACACACACACACACACACACACACACACACACACACACACACACACACACACACACACACACACACACACACACACACACACGCACTGAGCAGCTGTCACACCCAAGTGAGAAACATCTGCAGACAGTCACTCTGCTGCACAAAACTTTCGAAAAGTGAATGTTTAAAAAAAGTGACAGTGAGACATGGAGGCAAAAGGAAAACATGTTTTTTTTTTATCCCCGCTGAAGTCGGTTCCCCGAAACGCAACGCGACGTTACAAGGAAGCGCTCCCCGCTGTCTGGCGAGCCGCACGTGTGGCGTGAATCCTCCTCTTCATCGTGTCGCTTTAAACTTTTCATGGCCAACAAGCGCTTTGCGATGCTTTTAAATAGTTCATGCCGCTAAAGGAAACGAGCTCCGGGGGAATTTCTGCTGGAACAGCCAGACGACGTCGCTCTGCTTGTCGTTTGAGGCTTGGACTCCTGCCACACAACAAACTAGTCGTGCTGCTGTGTTTGAATGGAGAACGGGCTCTCAGAGAGTGATTGCACTGACTCTGTGTTTACTTGAAGGGCCCGTATTACAACAATTACACATTACGAGTCAGAGGCCCAACAACTTTGTATTCAAAGTGTATTTCAAACAAATCCGGTCTAAAAGTCCCTCCAGTGAGCTCCACCGAGAACAGGCTGTTTCGGTGTCTGTACCTTTAAATACTAATGAGCCGTCTCACTTTACACCAACTCCATATCTGTTCTATTGGTGGCATTTCCAAGGATAAAATATGGTGACCACTGGTCCTTTTAGAACAGTGTTGTTCAACCTTTTTAGAGCCAAGACACACTTTTTTCTTTGGAAGAATCTGGAGGCACACCACCACCCGAAAATGTTAAAATGTAAAACTCTGTAGCCTCTATTAACAATATAAAGTCATTCTCATCAAAGTTGTATCAACAGGAATCAAATAAATACAGAAAAAAAGTATTTCCCAATTTCTTTTTTTATTGTAACTCCCTCAGTGTGAAACCTGGACCTGATGGATGAAGAGCTGAGATCCTGGTTCACATTCTTCCTTTTCAAAAACTTCTCCATCACTGTCACTGACACAGTACTTTGATACAAGATGGTAGCAGGAGGTGGAGATTAACCACACTGACGTCTGTCAGTTTCATTTCACCGGCAAAGTTCTGTGCTGCCCTCTAGTGGTGAAGAGTATTTATACATGATTATTCTTCAACACACTGCTCTCACAGCTGACAGAGCAAATGATTTTTAGAAAAAATGTGAAATTGGATAATTTCCCACGGCACACCTGACTAGATCTGGAGGAAACACCAGTGGTTGAAAAACACTGTTTTAGAGGGGAGAGCTCGTCTACCCAAGGGAGAATTTTCCCCATATGATGTCATGAAGGGGGGAAAAAAAAGAAGACGACAAATTTCCTTGACTTCTGCGGCCTCCAGACACATATTACTGGTAGAAAATCATTAGAAACTAAATTTTTTTGCATAATATGGGACTTTTGATAAAACTTCCAAGCACAAAATCAACTTCAAAATGATTGAATCACCAATTTTTGATTTGACCAATAAAACAGGGGAAGAACCCTCAGATTCTGCCATGTTGCTTCTTATAACCATGATTATTTTACTAGATATGATATCTAGAAAAAAATTTAAAAGTTCCACATAAGCAGAAATGTATGCATCCATACATTAGTATTGAGAGAGTCCTTCCAGTAACCGACACCATTCTTGACCTTGAGTCTGGACTTTGGTTTGAATCTCTGTTGCAAGAGGAAGGACATCAAATGGTTGAGAAAAAAAAAATTCTACTAAAATTGTCAATAAAAGAATGTTATTAAATATACCATAGAACTTTCTTTTTTTTTTAAACACTGTGCTATTCTCATTTTACTGGTTAAACATGTTTAGGCTTCGGATAGATTTTTATGGTAGAAAATGAAGGATGGACACACACACACACACACACACACACACACACACACACACACACACACACACACGCGGGCCGTCAGGCCAGGAAACAGCGCTCCGTCGACTTCCTGCTGTCTTCCTCTCCACCAGGCAGACGGCTCTAATGAAAACAGAGCCGACGATCTGACGACGAGCTCACGACGGGAAGAACCTCATTAAAAGCTCTTCAGGAAAACATTTGGCTTCATTTGACGAGACATCAATTTACTCCGCCACAAAGTTCATTAAGAGATAAGGGATTGGAGGGAGGATTGCTATTCAGGTGACCGGCAGCCGTACAACCAGGGAGCCACCAGGGAGCCGCATGACCCACATGGGCATATCTGAAACCTATAAGCAGTTTATATGCACATATATGCGGCATATATGCGTATATATGCCACATATAGGCTAAATTGAGGTGCATATATGTGAACATACAGGCCATATAGGTCTCCTGTACTGCTTCTTTATTTCCACATATATATAGCGCATATCTCACTTTGGCAACTGTCATACATTATCAAGTAATAACTAAGAACTAACTAAAAAACAATTATGTAAGAAGAACATATACGTGCATATATGTACCTATATAGGTGCCTGTATGCACGTAAAATTATTATGGTTATAAGAAGCAACATGGCAGAATATGAGGGTTAATTTCCCGTTTTTGTCGGACAAATCAAAATTGGTGATTGAATCATTTTGTTGATTTTGTGCTTGGAAGTTTTATTAAAAGTCCCATATTATTTTTTTTTAAAAATCAGTTTCTAATGATTTTCTAACAGTAATATGCGTCTCGAGGCCGCAGAAGTCAAGGAAGTTTGTCGTCTTGTTTTTTAATATAGGAAAACGGCCAATTTTATATATGTCACATATATTAAAAACCTACATCAAAACCTATATTTAAACATATATGTTTGTATAGGTTAAGAACGAGCAGCGATTCAACACTCACAGTATGCCCTCACAATGACATTTCTAATTTTTGCACCATTTTTCTGTGTTGAGTCCGAAACACACGCTAAAGCTCTTCAATGGAATTATATACTACAAAGAAATTATTCCACATTATTGCTTTGAAACCTGTTTCTTTTTTTTTTTTACCTCAGTAATTTCAATACATTTTCATTAAATGCATTTTCGACTGTTGATAATATGAACCACAGGCAAAACCGAATTCACTGCGGCGCTGCGCACAGAGAACATTCAGCTTTATTAAAATAACCACAATAAGCTGCAGTCTTAATTTCATTCTGTGTTTTAATCAAGATTAGAAAAGTCCGCTGAAGCTCTATTGTTTGAATAAAGCTTTGGTTTGTTTTCTTTAATAACAACCAACGAGACACTGCAAAAATACAATACAAACAATCCATTAATCCATCCTCTTCTGTGAATTGATCTAAATGCCCAGATTGCTGTAAAATGCAACCTGGATTAATATTTGATGCCGCGTTTCTTTAGCGAGCAACACTGAGCTGATGCTCGGAGAAAATCTGGTTTAAAACTGATGTTTGAGCTTCTCCTTTGTGCCTTATATGAATGAACGTCAAGTGTTTTCTCACAGTTTATGTGAATTGGCGTCAATTCATTTATCAATTTATTAAACTATTCTTTAACGGGATGAATTGTCCAGAGACGGTTTATTTCGTCAGGTTTTTTTCGGCCATATTGTGCAAGTCAATAATGTCTCTCAAGACAACATATAGTATTTTCTGAACGATGTCTTACAAAACACTGGAACGTGACGGTTTAATTGCGAAATATCCAGGTTTGAGCACGTCAGCAGCGATCAAAACACAAATCCTGTGTTGTCACTATTAGTGTGAGTGTGTTTGAAGCTGTGTGTCTGAGCCGGACGCCTCCAGCTGCCCTCAGCATCTGTCAGCGTGGAGGAGCTCCTCCAACTCCTCCACCACAGGCCCAAGTGTCAAACTCCGTCCCAGAGTCGGAATTAGAGCTTCGCTCCTCTCCGACGTCGTCCCCGCAACCTTCCAGCCGTCCTCTGCTGCCGCCGCCCTTCAGTCCATCGCGGCTGCGGGCCCGCCTGACGACCCGCCTGACGACCCCGGCGTCGCATTTAGTAGCTCATTTGCACAAAAATTCAATTGAGGCTCGATTTCTGCTCCTTTCATTTTCATGTTGAATCGAGCTGGAGAGGGAGACGAGGGGGCGAGAGACTGTGAGAGGGGAAGGGAGTGAGACAGTGAGACGCGCGTGTGTGTGTGTGTGTGTGTGTGTGTGTGTGTGTGTGTGTGTGTGTGTGTGTGTGTGCGTGCGTGCGTGCGTGCGTGCGTGCGTGCGTGCGTGCGTGCGTGCGTGCGTGCGTGCGTGCGTGCGTGCGTGCGTGCGTGTGTGTGTGTGTGTGTGTGTGATCAAGTTATCAAGCAACTATGTGAAATATTGTGTAACTACGCTGCAACCATGTGGCTACGTATGTGTGTGTGTGTGTGTGTGTGTGTGTGTGTGTGTGTGTGTGTGTGTGTGTGTGTGTGTGTGTGTGTGTGTGTGTGTGTGTGTGTGTGTGTGTGTGTGTGTGTGTGTGTGTGTGTGTGTGGTTGTGGGTTGGTTTTGAGAGCTGCTCTGATGGAAAACCAATGTCGCTGAGCATAAAACCACACTGTAGTCATGTGAGAGTCAGTGTGTGTGTGTGTGTGTGTGTGTGTGTGTGTGTGTCTGTGAGCATGTGTCCCTGTTTGAGTATGTGTGCGCATGTATATGCATTTGTGTCTGTTTGCACACGCATGCTTTCGCGTGTGTGTGCACGTGTGTGTGTGTGTGTGTGTGTGTGTATATGTGTGTGTGTGTGTGTGTGTGTGTGTGTGTGTGTGTGTTCTCCCTTTTGAAAGGCTCTTTGTACGTCTTGCTTTGACTCTTTCACCCTTGAAAACTCTTCACACATGGGTGTTAAAATAGTACAAGGTCACCTGAGGTCATCCGTGTGCTTCACACACACACACACACACACACACACACACACACACACACACACACACACACACACACACACACACACACACACCGAGTGTGTCTGGATCTCTCATATGAGTTCACTAAGTTCCATAACGCGCAGTAAAATTCTTCTTGCCACGATTAAATTTCTTCAAAGCCGCTGTAACTTCCAACGAACTTTCATTATTTATTAATGACTCATAATCTAAATGTTATTAATTTAACTGTTGGAGCTCCTCACTTCTGGAGACACGAGTGTAACTCAGAGGTATAAACCTCCCGAGGCAATCTGAAGGTAGAAGTTGGAACCAACCCTGATAAGAAATGAAAAAATAAACTCATCTGAGGCGATACCATTGAGGACAATCAATCATTCTGCAGTCAAGATGCCAGAAATAGTTAACTATATAATTAATAACAAGTTAATATCATCAGTTATGCCTCGAAGCCCGAGGTACAGAGTGCATCATGATTGCATGCTTAATCATCCAAAGCCCAAAGATATGAATTTGTGATCAACGTTGTGCAAAACACTTACAGGTCATTTCCATTTGATGAATGAATGCAGAGTTATTCATGCAGAACATAAACACCCGGCAGCCAGTCTGTCTGACGGTACATGAGAACCACCAATGACAAGGTTCTTGTCACTCGTGTCATTCAACCACACGCACAGACGGAAAAGTCCAAACGTTTTCACCTTCAAGTTCCAGCAAACCACCGAAATCCACTTATTGGGGGGGAGAGAAGTACTTCCAGCAGCATGACATCACAGAGCGGTCACGCCGGGTCACCCCCCCCCCCCCACCCCCCACCCGCTTCTTATCACGAGAGGAAGCTGCACGCCTGGTTTTAGTATCACTGAGCCAAACTTTCCTAAAAGTTCCCGAGAGTGTTTGAATGTTAGCGTCTCTTACCCGTCCTGGACCAGAACACCTCCATGTCTGAACTCCTCAAGTCTGAGAGGGAAACGTGGAGGAGGAGGAGGAGGAGGAGGAGGAAGAGGAGGAAGAGGAGGTGAGGTAAAGCTCCTGACTCATTCAGACTGCGACTCAGCAGCCAAGCATGAGAGTGAGCGCGAGATGTGGCGGGAGAGCAGAGGAGTGTTTTCTCTCGCGGTCTCAGAAAGAGAAAGGGAGGAAACTGGTGTAGCCGGGTGTCGATCCTGCCCCTCTTTGGGGGGGGGGGTTTTTCCTCTTTCTTTCTTTCCCTTCCCACCACTTCCCCCTCCTTCCTACCCTTCCGCCACACCGCTTGGAGCTACAGGTTAGCGCTCGGCGCTAACAGGGTCGTTTAACACACATGTGATGGGTAGAAATGGAGCTGGAGTGAGGGAAGGCCACAGAAGAGCGCGCGGTTATTTTTGTTCCGTAAACTGCCGAAACCACACAACTAATGGGTGGAAAATGTTCATTATCCAGGGAAGGAAAAATCTCCCGCTTTAATCAGCGCAGAGTCAGAAGCCTGGGATTTTAATAGGGCAGCAGCCGCTTACTTTTTCACCGGCAAAACAAAGAGAAACGACTCACAGAGCAGCCGATGGGTTTGTTTGGAGATGAAAACGTCCCGTCTCTGCTTGTTATCGTCTCTTGCTGGGAACAAACACATGAGCAGTGGCTTTTGTAAAGCAGTTTGTCATATGATGATGTAAAAAAGTGGTAAAAGAAACTTTCAGCGGTGACGAAACAGTGATTCCGCCTCGGCAAGATGTTTTTACAGCGTCGCACTGAGGGAACGATATCAGGCGGCACAGTGGTGCAGTGGTTCGCCCTCTCTTTGCTTTTTTTCCACTAAAGCAGGGGTGTCAAACTCATTTCAGTTGAGGGGCCACATCAACCTGATCTGACCTCTGGAGGGCCCAACAAGTCAAACATAACATGTTAAACTGCAGATATGGACAAATGCAAAGTTTTTCCTCCTTTTGATTCTTTTGTAACTGCAAGAAAGAATTTGCCAGTCTATTCTGAAATATACATATTAAAGGGAATCAGATATAATATTTGCAAAAAATACCCACCAAAAAAACCCTCAGTCACTTGTATGTCTGGATATCGTATTCGGGATTAAAACAATTTGTCATCATCTGGAAATTGAGTTTACGTGTCTAAAGTGTCATTTCACATAAGTTGGACTCATTGTTTTATTGTGAAAGGTGTTGCGTCATGTGACCTCCACAGATGCATTAATGTCGGGGGTCAAATTCTGACCGAGGGCGGTTTTGAATGTCATTTTTGCCGATCTAGTGTTTTTAGATCAGCCTCTGTCAGTTTTCACTTTTATACTTCACGCTTCAAAAATCACACGGCGACCGGATTAGATGATCTGGTGGGCCGCTTCTGGCCCCCGGGCCGCACGTTTGACACCCCTGGTCTAAAGTATCAAATCTCAACCAGAAAGTGAATTCCAATGCGTTTCGCTGCGTCTCCTCCAGCCACAGCCCAGCGCCTTTCCTTCCTCCGCTCAACAGCGACTTCCTGAACACACCAGAGGGACCGGCGGCGCTCACACTCCGTGTTCATGCAGACCTGCATGTGCATGACTTGTCCTCCAAGCATGTCGAGAGACGGGACGCAACATCTGGTTCCAGGTGCAAAAAAACATCCGCAGGACACATATAGACCCTATCATTAAACTCCAGAAAAGAATTATTAGAATAATAAATAAAGCTTCCTATAGAGAAAATACTAATAAACTATTTATAGCCTCTTGCACATTAAAATGTTAAAGATATAGTATGTTTAAAAACATTAGAAATACTATTTCGAATAAAGAATAATAGTCTTCCCACAGCTATTCAATTTTTTTAAATTAAGAGAAAACAACTACAACTTAAGAGGACTGTGTGTATTTGAAAAAGGTGGAATACAGATGTGTTTCTATTCTGGGAGTCGGTTTAAGTGACAACTTAAAACTGTGCAAATCACTGTTCTGCTTCAAAAAAACTGTAAAAAGAAAAATAATTAATGTTACAATGAACAATAACTTCTGTTACTTCTGTTTTGTTTGGTTTTTCTCATGTATTACTTTTGTTATGTTCCATATTCATTTTTTCTCCCGTATTACAACTGCTATGTTTATTTATTTATTTCTTTTTTCTTTCTCCAGCTGCTTTTTTAAAATGTGATTATATTTTTTGCATCACTGGTGTCTGGGGTAACCGCACGGGTTTTTAAGGGATCGGCTAAAACAAGCCTTGGCTTCAGCCTAACACCCATTTCAGTTACAAGTCTATTGTGGAAAAATCACAGGTGTGTGAACTTGTACCATGAACTGCACAAAAATTCATCAACTGCCCTTGTACTGAAACTGTAACCGAAAAACCATTCATTCATTCATTCACTTTAGTTGTCTCAATGAATTTGTTCTGCATTTACATCGACTTTTAGAAAACAACAACAACAATGCCCACAAGAAAAGTGAAGAAGTGCTGCATCTGCAGTCCAGTTTAAAGATCCGGATATGGAAGAAGCAAATAAAGTTAATTCGCCGTGAAAAGAACAAGTTTGCTTCTTTACAAAAGCCTCAAATTACTTGTAGGTTTAAGACGGCGCGATGCGGCGGCGGCGCTGCTGCTGGCTCACATCCAATTACCAACATTCACTGCTGCCGGCTGGGAGTTTATCACCTGGAACGACTCGTTAAAGAAAAAGAAAATGTGAAAATGTGTTTACATCCCTTACTATTACATGACTTACAGGCTGTAAGTGCCCCCCCCCCCCCTTTTTTAAGGGGGGGGGGCACTGTTTGTTTGAGCTTATTGCAGATTTCCATATTATGAGGTAATGAGACAGTGAGGCTGGTGTCAAATCACAAGCATCTGACGTTCAATGTTTGAAACAGATTATTTCAAATGGAAACACACACACACACGCACGCACGCACGCACGCACGCACGCACGCACGCACGCACACACACACACACACACACACACACACACACACACACACACACACACACACACATATAGAGAGAGAGACCCTGATGATGTCATACAATCAGCAGGATAATGTGGCTGATGTAAAATTATAAGTATTTCATTCTGCATGCATTGAGACTAGAGAATAAGACAAACATAAGGACATAAGATATATGTGTGTATATATATAGAAGGATATCATTAAACTGTAGAAATCTGTAAAATATGAAAAAAGATAAGTTGAATTCAACTGGTCTCAAATGGCAGAATTCAGCAAGAAAATGTGGAAGCAAACAAGACAATGGAAAGAACACATACAATGAAATCTATACAGGATTTGCAGTGAGGGTTAAAAAAAAAGTACTTAAAGAGACACAAAGTGAACGACAGGAGTTATTAATATTGGTGCTGGAGGAGCTGGACTGGCACTGCGAGAGGCTGAGCTCCACCCAACAAGGATGACGAGTGTTCTCTCCACCTCTAAACTCAACAGTCGCACTTCTTCTCAGTGAGACGTTAAAGTCCAGAGAAGCCCTGCCCTCACCAGCGAGTGGTCAGTCTGAACGTTGCTATGCAACCACAGGCCAGTAATTGATCCAACGCTGCTGCGGTTTGACTGTTCACATCATGTCTGAGGAGCAAAGTCACACACTGGGAAGTGAGAGATTAGCAGGTACAGATGGAAAGTATCAGGAGGGAAACAGCTTGTGTACGGTGGCTGGGAGTGTGTGTGTGTGTGTGTGTGTGTGTGTGTGTGTGTGTGTGTGTGTGTGTGTGTGTGTGTGTGTGTGTGTGTGTGTGTGTGTGTGTGTGTGTGTGTGTGTGTGTGTGTGTGTGTGTGTGCGTGTGTGTTTAAACTCTTTTTCCAAACAAGGTCAGGTTCAGTGTCACTGAGCAGGATGACTGCGTGTAAACATGAGCGTGTACACGCTTTTGTCTGCAGTCGACAGGAAATATGAGCATCGTTATGTACTTGTGTTTGTATCGCAGGGAAATATACAAGTACTAGTGCGCCATCTCATGGACAGATAGATGTGTATACTTTATACCACACAGGTGTGTATATACCTGAGTGAGCGTCACACTAATCAGACTATTACTGTAACTAATAAGGGAAGTATTGTGACTGTGTACCACCATGTAAACTGTTAATATTTAAAATACTTTCTCCATGAATACCTGAGAGGTGAGAGTGTATGTTAGTAACGATCATAATGACGTCTCTGATGATGAAAATTGAATCCTTGGTTGGAGCTTGAATGCATATACATATATATACCTGTACTGTGTTACCATCTTGTGTTTGTTATCTTCGCCAACAAAAGTGGGGGTGACAAACAAAGTTTTCGTCTGCATGTATATCTATTTATTGGTTTGTACGTGTGTATTTCACCAACTTTTCGCATAAACTCTGAAACCAAATTGCTTGAAATTTTCAAGGATGATTTGTCATCATCCAAGGACGAGTCGGTCACACTTTGGGACGTTAACGGCAAAACCATTTCTGAATAAATCCACCAAAACAGCTAAAAAATAAATAAAAATGTCCCCATACAAAGCGGATGAGAGAGGCACCTCATGTAGGAGATCAGCGTCTGTTGCCATGGAGACGCTCCCTGCTCAGCGTTTCACACAGTGACGATGCTACCTGGCCTGTTGAGTTTGCTTTGATATGAGCTAGTGGCTAACATGCTAGTGATGCTACCAGATGTGGCGTTGGAGAAAGTCTGCACTCTACCGAGTGTAGCTCTAGTTGGCGCTTGTGTTTAGATGCTAAACAGCTACATCGCTTGTGTGCACGCACCATGCAATACTTGTATTAAATTAAATATATATGAAAGGATATCCACATTACATCCACGCAGGGACACTCCTCTTCTCCTGTGCTTTTAATATCACGTTGTTTTGTCTGTGCAGATAAAGTCACTCGGTGTTTTCTGAGGTGAGGTGTGATGTGCAAAGAGACAAGGTTGGAGAAGTGAAGCTACTGCATGAGGCGAAAAGAAGAAGGTTCACACAGTTGTCCTGATAATAATTTAAAAAAAGAACAACAAAGTGAATTGTTGTGGTTGAATCTGCTGACTGGGCGGTTTATTCTCACGGTCAGCAGCGGGAGCCGCAGTCGCCACGACGACTTCGCAGCGCATGAAGCAAGTTGCTTTTCAACTCCTCTGAGATGCAGCTCAGTCAAACGTAACGCAGTCAAGTGGATTTACACTCGCCAAGGACGTCGGCTCATTTCCTCAACTTTGCCAATTGACTGAGATTTAAAAACCTTTTACTGATATTTCTAGAACATTGTATATGTACCACCATGTGTTCGCTCAGTACTTTAACCTTTAATATATTCAATCTGATGAGCAGGACGGACGATACGAGCTCATGTCAGCCTGTTGTTGGTTTTTGAGATTTTAACCCTTGGATGCACAACCTACCAGTTCCTACACTCTTCCACAAGTGGGGTCAAAAGTGACCCCAATTCAAATCAATGCGTTTTTGCTATACTGGGTTGCTATTCTTCAAAAAATTTTAAATGAAGAGTTGTAATATTTTCAGATTCTCGGTATTCCTCATAAAACATGTTAGACTGCTGACATCACATGTGTAAGTGGGACAGTATTGACAGTCAAAGTTGCATCAGATGTGTAAGATGACATCAGATGTGTAAGTAGGACTGTCAGAGTTGCTAAGAATTAAGTTTCATAGAAGATTCCATAGGAACTGCTTGGGGTCATTTTTGAGTGGGGTAGTGATACAAAAACTGCAATTTCTTAAAATTAATGAAAGAATAAATAAAAACGCAAATGGCCTCATGTCACAAACATGTTTTATGAGGAATACCTGGACTATGAATATATAACAACTTTTCGTTTTAAAGATGTTGAAGAATAACAACACATGCATCTAAGGGTTAAGATGGATTCTTAAAAAGTGGTGCTGCTATTTCTTTGCAGGGGTTGATGATGATGCTCAGTGTGATCAATCGTGAACTATCTGCACTGGGAAAAAAATAAAGCTGACGACTTCAAAATAAATGCAAAGCAACAGATGTCGACTCATTTGCGTGCAACTCATGTTGGCCGCATGGATATAGAGTAAAACCTGAGATGTAGGGACGCCCTACAATCCAAGGGCAAGTGTCCCCTGAAGACAGGTGTCCTCTCTTCAGAGGGTCACGAAGACAAAGTGTAGGACTAGTTGATGTTGAACGAACACCAAATATGTTCTGGTTATTTAAAATAACATAATTGAATCAATACAAGATGTATACAATATAAATACATATATATACGCATGTATATAAGATGTATACAAGATTAAATAAGATATAATGTACTTCAGGGACCACATACAGTCCAGTTTCATCCTGAGTGACCAGACTGGTAAAATATTGCTATAATAACCTTTGAATTTACACTTCAAAGTGTGTCTTTGTTTAGGTCACAGTGTCTGGAATTAAATTGTCTATATTTTAAAAGATCAAACAGTTTGTAGTGAACATGATTTCAATCTCAACATAAAGTCAATTTGAATGGAATTCTGGTGCAAAATACAATGAAATGTCAACATAAAAAACAAGAACTTATAAATAATGAATCCTTTAAAACCTCCTTGCTTGGTGGGACCAGTTGGAGCCTCCTGGTCGGTTTTGGCCCACGAGCCTTATGTTCTGTGCTTTAAAGTGAAAGTGAAACTCATCATCCACCCTGTGCGTGAAAAAAATTTGAGTATTTTTGGCCATTCCAGTGTCCCCTCAGCTTGAAATGAGCCAGGAAACCCTGTCCCTTGTCCACGTTTGGCAGGTCGTCCCTCTTCACAGTGTCAGAACAGTTAAATATGTCCTCCCAGTACAGGGCGTGGCTCCACGGCCCCTCCTCAGAGGTTCTACTGGAGTGAACAGGTGCGTTGTACTTATTTATTCATGCTCTCATTTAATGTCAGTTAACCACTCAAGTTTGCAGGGCAGGTCGTCTCTCAATGGGACGGTTGCAGGTTCGATCCCCATCTGCCTACATGTCAAGACACCGAACCTCAACCTGCGTCCAGTGGATGAGCAGAGCGCCTCCACTGGTGTGTGAATGTGTGCATGAATGGGTGAATGTGACGAACACTGCTAAAGAGCTAATAGGGAATCGTCACACTGACCCAGGTAGGCTGGTTCGCGCCGGGCGACACGCGGATCAGTAAGCCACGCACACGCAGGTTTTAATGAATGGACAGACCACTGAATGCACGCACACACACACACACACACACACACACGTGCACACACACACACACGTGCACACGCTCGCTTGTCGGTCGGTGGCAGAGTGCCGACCGGCATTCCATTGACCTGCTTTGACACCTGTGAGGTTACCATGGCAACAGCAGCCCCCTTCGTCGCACGTTCCCCCGGCGCCCGTTTCCTGTCCCCTTCCGTCCTCCCTCCTCCGTCCCCCCTCCACTTCTTCTCTTCCTTTCCTCTCTCTCTTCTGCATGTCTGTCACCCACACCGCTTTACCTTTTCCTCACATTATCTCGTCCTCTATCTTACCTCAGATCTCTCAATCGCTCTTCACCAAACCCTCCTCCTCCTCCTCCTCCTCCTCCTCCTCCCTCCTCCTCACCTCAGTCCAATTACCTCCACACACACCCCTTCTCTTTCCATCTCTCTGCGCTCTCTCTCTCTCTCTCTCTCTCTCCTGCTGCAGGGTGCTGCTGGCCAAGCTCAGCATGACATCATCGATTCAGAAATATATGAATGAACCCGTCCGTCGTCTTCCACCGAGCCTCAGACGGAGCGTGTGAGCAAAACCAGAACGGGGAGATACGAAACAGAGGGTTGGGGGGGGGGGACAAATGATTTGGGGGGCTTTTTTCAGCACAAAGAGCCAAACAAAGAGCGAACACTATCAGCCGATCAGCGGGGATTACGAGAGCAATGCAGCAGAAAGACACTTCGTATAGGAAGATTACGAGAAGCGTGTGTTTGGAAAAGATGAAGACAAACAAAAACATGAAGGAAAGAAAATGGCTTTAAGTCGGGGGGGGGGGGGGGGGGGGGGAAATTCACAGCGTGACTGTCAATAATTGCAAAAGTGCGCACATGGAAAATACCTAATACTGAGAAAGCAGATATTTTCCAGTAACTTACAGATTTTTTGTCCGAAAATTGAGTTTAAAGTACTAAAAAGGAAGTACAGACATTTTTTAGAATCAAATTAAAAGTGATAAAGTAAACAGAATCAAAGCAACGGTCAACACAAAGGCAGTTTTAATTCAAGAGCTCTCAATGACAACATTATTCCTGAATAATTCATATAATGCCTCCATTTTTACCGCATTTTGTCTTATTAGGTTTTTCACACATGAACTCAATCGAAAGTCAATCAAAAGAAAAACAAAAGGAGAAAACCACTCCACCACTGTGCCAAGAAGGAACAGATATAACTTTGTGAAATAAGTGAATATTCACTGACAGAGACACTTTTACTTCCAGCTTCATTATGTGTTGAAAACAAAAATCCACAAACTCAATGTAGGAGAGAGAAAAACTGCTGTTGTTTAATGTTCAAGAGACATTCTGCATCTGTTTGACTGAAAGCTTTCATGGAATGACACTGAGGATCTCCTGCGACAAAAAAAATTAAATAAAATGGAGATGAAGGAGATAAAAGTGAAAACATGAAGAAGGCGAGTCGGAGAGGGCCGCCGACTCAAACAGAAGCAGGAATAAGTGGGAGAGAAACAAAGTGAGGAAGGTCGACCGAACAAACTACCAGACGACGAGACGCGGGACGCAATTTCTGCAAATAACCTCGGCAGGTTTTTCTTTTTCGTTGTTCTTGTTAAAATAAAAACAGAAAACCTTTGTTGCGCACAGGAAGCAATTACGTGTTTTCTTGAGTCAAAATATGTTTGGCAAAGAAAACCGATATAAAAATGTATTATTGGTTATTTCCTTTCAAAAATGGGGGGGGGGGGGGAATATATATCAAATGTTCATGCTATATAATATCGGAAATGAGCATCGAGACCTGCGGTGTGAAAGTCAACTTAGCATTGCTTCAGGAGCTTCATCCACTTTCATCAACAAATGAATTTGAGGAGGAACACTGCCAACACTGGTATTATTTTACTATAGTATGTTTATTGTACTTTATTCTACACTTTGCCCCCCAATCATAGTTTATTTTCCTTGTATCTCATCTTACTGTATATTTTGCTCCCCTTAGAACTTATTATACTTTATTATAGTTTGTGATTTTTATCTTATTTTTTAGTCCTTTTTTTCTTTACTTATTATTACTCTTTACTGTAAATACTTTAGGCCCTTAGAGTTATTCTTACCTAACTGTTTGCACATTTCTTGTCTTTCCTCCTCATGAGTCCTTAAGAGCAGAATGTAGCAAGTACATTTCTCCTTTGTGAGATCAATAAAGGCTTATCTTAGCTTATCTTAGCTTAGCTTAGCTTAGCTTAGCTCAGTGCTTCTCAAATGGTGGGGCGAGCCCCCCTGGGGGGGCGTGGTGGGGTGTCAGGGGGGGGCGTGAGGCGAGTGCGACTTTCAGTATTAGTGTCTTTATTCATGCTTGAACGATTAAAAAAAGGGCCTCCAGCTCATTTTATTAATTTATTTTGATAATCAGGCGATTGTATGCAGAATGCTGGTGCAGCAACTCATACAGTGGTTTATACAGATAAATAAATAAATATTATCAGGTTCTCAATGGTAGTACAATTCGGGGGGGGGGGGGGGGGGGGGCTGAA
The DNA here is from genome assembly GCF_963422515.1 of Blennius ocellaris. Lineage (NCBI taxonomy): Eukaryota > Metazoa > Chordata > Actinopteri > Blenniiformes > Blenniidae > Blennius > Blennius ocellaris. Next base: position 5,294,340 of record NC_137672.1, read on the forward strand.
AAAATTCTGTCCTCTAGGGGGGGCATGACAGAAAATAATTGAGAACCACTGGTTTAGCTTAACATAGCTTAGCTTATCTTATCTTAGCTTAGCTTATCTAAGCTTATATTATCTTAGCTTAGCTTAGTCAGGGGTTGAAAGAGGGGTGTCGGAGGTTCTAACCCTTGGACGCAGCAGGAAGAGCGTCTCATCGAAGGACGAGCTGCAACGACTTCCTGTCCTGACCTGCGTAAAGCCTGCGGCAGAACGGACACATGTATGGACGAGGGCCCCGCGGCCTTGCTCCTCGTCGTGTCGCCCCCGTCAGTAGACGGTGTGATGGATGGAGGACGAGCTGACACATCAGGATGGACGCTACGTTGCTCCTGCGGGTGAAGACCTCCAGCGTCTTCCGCAGTTTTCCCTACGGCGTCCGGAGGAGGCCGAGGTGCATCTGCTTGCAAATGTCACCACTGTGTCGGTTCTGCACCGAAACACACCGACATTGCACCAACATGCGTGAGTTCTTCACCTCCCCAAAACCAGAAACGCCGGCGCTTTCCTCACGTTCACCTGAGCACACGCTTCCTCTCACTCCCTCGCCGCCCCGCTCTTCCGCTGAGCAACGTCTCCTTCATTCATGAAAAATGTGCCTCCTTCTCTTGCCCATTAAGCATCGATCACGCCTCTCGTCCCTGACCGTGTCATGGCTAAATTGCACGGGGCAGGTAACGCCTCGCAGCACCTGGCGACGGTAATGCGACCGCCGCCGTTGTCTGAAGGCCATAAATGTGCTCCGGATTGCTGATTAACGTCAAGGTCAGACGTGTTGGACAGAGTCTGAGAATCAGAGAGCTGATTGCTGCAGGTGTGCGCCGGCCGGGCTGGCTGTCGGTTTGCGTTACGACTTACATGCGTACTGCACATGCAGATACACAGATGAACGTGTGTGTGTATGTGTGTGTGTGTGTGTGTGTGTGTGAGCATATGGGTGTGTTTACTCTCAGCCGGCTCAGTGTTCACAGTGCAGTTCTGCAGCGTCACACAAACACGGCGTCTCTCCCTCCATCATGCGTCTTTGTCCGTCTCCGGCGCTCCACAATGTGCTTATTCGTCTGTTTTTTTTTTTTCCCTTCTTCAAATTCTGCAGCATCTTCCTCCCTCGTCCCTCCATCCTCTTCCTCACCTCCCGCTGCCCTCTCCCCCCGCTCCATCCTCCCCTCGTTCTCCTCTCCCCCTACTTTATCTCTTCACGAGGAAGCGAGTAAAAGGGGCAGATTTACAAGGGCTGTCATCTCCGCTTCTCTCCCTTTTCTTTACCCCCCCCTCTCTCTCTCTCTCTCTCTCTCCTTCTCTCTCTCTCTCTCTTCCTCTCCCTGCACACCATCTCCACCTCACTCACTTGCCCTCAGAGATAATTAAAGAGCCCACTAGTAATCCCATCCAGCCGTGCAGGACGGGTCGGTGCAGCTGAGCAAATGCGCAAACAATCTCGACACACACACACACACACACACGCGCACACACACACACACAATGCACCAATGAGACGGCAGCATGTGGCAGAGGGATGCAAATAACGTGTAGCACCCATCAGCATCTGTACACACAAACACTTGCAGCTGAACATCAGCAGAAATAGAAGAGCTTATAGTCCCGTTTCCAGAGGAACTCAGTCTCTCAGCTTCTCGGCCAAGTTACCCGCCAAGAGGCAAACGACCAATTGACCTAGTTCATTCCAACCTGGCAACCCGGGCGGCGGAGAGCAGAGCAGAGGAGGGATGGATGGTTGGAGGGAAGTGGAACTGCATGGATGCAAGATAGGAGAGTGTGACACGCAGAAGTGGACTGCACACAGAGAGAGAGAGAGAGAAAAGAAACCCTAGAAAGTGCACAGAGCTCCAACGCTGGACGGAGAAGTGAAAGAATGAACCGCAGGCAGAAATGAAGTCGGCCCGCGGGGGTGAAGTGGTGAAATGGATCCGTCGTTGTGGATCCAGAGATGAGGAAGTTGCAGGCTGAACAAACGGCCCGGATGCCGTCACAACGCCGGGCGAATAGATTCTGAATGAATGGAGAGCTGCCAGCTAGTGAGAATGGAGAGGAATGAAAGATGCACTGATTGATGGGTGGATGCGTGAATGGATGAATGGATGGATGCCTGAAAAATGAAGCAGGAAACATCTGGATATGAACCAGTATAGAGAGATGGATGGTGAAAAAGGAGGAGTGACAAAGAGACAAAGGACTGGACTGAGATGTGAGACACAGTGGTTAATGAATGAATGAATGGATGAATGAATGAATGAATGAATGAATGAATGAATGAATGAATGAATGAATGAATGAATGAATGAATGAATGAATGTAGATACAGGAGCTGATTTATTTTCCCAAAATGTAACAGAGGCTTGGACATGAAGCACTAAAGGAGCAGTGTGAAATAAAGACAATCATGATGAGGATGATGATGATGATGATGATGATGATGATGATGATGATGATGATGATGATGATGAGCCATTAGGGGACATGAGACACAATTTAGACCCACGGGTTCCAGAGAAATGAGCTGATTAGAAGACAGAAGCACGAGGGGATGAAGTGAGCGTGGGGGGGGGGGGGGGGGGGGGGGGGCAGCTGAAGGAAAAGATGTGGATAAATGAAGGGATGAACAGATTTTTGGTGGCAGAGAACGGGAGCAGCTGAATAGATGGAGGGTGACGAGGATAACGAGCGTCATGTGGTGTGTGTGTGTGAGGTCACAAGTTATAGACGCAGAAAATGAGCTAAATGGAAGATCGATGAGTAAATGGACGCAGGTGTGTGTGTGTGTGTGTGTGTGTGTGTGTGTGGAGGATGGATGGATGAAAAAGAGTGCATGAGTGCATGAAGAGGGCTGCGTGGATGAGGTGGGCATAAACTGTAAGTGGAAAGATATTAAGGGAAGAGCATGAGCTTGATGAAGGGATGAAGTGTGTGGATGTGAGGGTGCAGGAGGCGGGTTAATGGACGTGTGCAAAAGATGGATGGATGAACGTGAGTGGAGAAAGAGGGATGGATGAGTGGAGAACGAGGGATGGATGCATGCGAGTAACCTGAGTTTGATTGCATGAACTGCAAGGAAGGGAAACGACGGGCACTGAGAGAAGTACATGGAAGTTGATAAATGATTGTCTGGAGGAAATATGAGTGTGAGAACACACTGAGGGAGAGAGAGAGAGAGAGAGAGAGAGAGAGAGAGAGAGAGAGAGAGAGAGAGAGAGAGAGGGGCGGAAAAATGAGTGGTGGATAAGTGGATGCAGGTGTATGTATGTGTGTGTGTGTGTGTGTGTGAAGGATGAAGGGGTGAACGAACTGAGCGCCAGTTTGGACGAGTGTGACGGACGGATGAGTTGAGGAGAGAACCAGCGACGGAACCGAGGAGACGGACGACGGGTACCTGTTGCCGATTTGGGTCTGTGTCTCCCTTTGGGCCGGCGTTGGGAATTGCCCATGCTGTTCTTCCTGTCCCAGAACATCACCGCCTCATGCCACCAGCACCACCACGCTCTGACTGACTGGGAGGCGGCGTCCTGCGAGCGAGCGGCAGCCGAGGAGAGCGAGCGGGCGGGCGGGCGAGCGAGCGAGCGAGCGAGCGAGGACGGAGCGTCACAGCATCACTGAGGCTGCTCGCATCCTCCAGCGTGCCACTGCATGTCTACCCCAGTGTGTGTGTGAGTGTGTGAGTGTGTGTGTTTGGAGTGCGGCATGTGATTGCAGGCGAGAGAGACCGAGTGTGTGTGTGTGAGAAGGTGTGTGTCCTATACTACGGATATGTGTGTGTAGATGGCTTGGTGAGTGCACCAGGCTACGTGAGCTGTTGGCAAAGCAGTGTGTGTGTGTGTGTGTGTGTGTGTGTGTGTGTGTGTGTGTGTGTGTGTGTCGGTGTGTGTGTGTAGGTGTGTGTGTCTCCATGTGAGAGGGAAAGTCTACATATTTCAATGAAGGGTTTGTCGCTGGGGAGCATGTGCGTACATTTGGAAGAGTGTGTGTGCGTAAGTGTGTGTATATGAGGGAGAGAGAGAGAGAGAGAGAGAGAGAGAGAGAGAGAGAGAGAGAGAGAGAGAGAGCATCAGTTGTGTTGATTAGCTCCCAGCCAGTCTAATCCAGCCACTGCTCCTCAATTCATAAAGATCCAGGCTGAACGCAGCCAATCAGAACCAAGAGATCCGGAGAGAGCGAGAGAGAAACAGAGAAACAGAGAGAGAGAGAGAGAGAGAGATGCAGAGTCAGAAGGAGAGAGGAGAGTGTGATGGGGGATGGAGTGAAGGAGGCAGAGCGAGAAATAAGAAAAGAGAGGAGGGGCTCTGACGGAGTGAGAGTGGCTGACTGTTGAAGATGTGAGCAGAAAACAGAGGAGGGCAGAACCACGTGGCCAGAAGGACGGCCACATGTTCAAACCTCTTTTCTACAAATATGTATAAAGAAGTGGGCGGGGCTTTGCATTTTTTGCTTAAAATGTGTTTTTATTACCAGCAGGCGCCTCATCACACAATGTATGAAAAGTGCTTTCTAATTAAAAATGCTCAAATTTAAGCCTTATGCGTTAAACGTATCGATACCGTCTCTAATGGAAATAAAAACCAAACTGAAAACACATGATGTAAGTCCATAGAAACTCTGCTAAATTTGCATTTGCTTGAATATAAACAGCAGTTATTGCATATTTTCTTGACGGGCCAGTCGGGAGCTGGTTTAAGACGACGGCTGTGGTGGTAAACCAGCTTCTCTCGATATTGTAGTGAGATTACTTTTGCCGCCCTCAACGCTGACGAGTTTGTTGGCAGCAAAACATTTTTTCCTATAAAAATCATAGAAGAAAGCAGCAACAGTCTATTATGTGTGTTTGAGAGACATTTCGTCAACACATGAGTTCATTTTGTTATTAGATATGATGATTAAAAGGCATTATATAAGGTATATAGCCTTTATATCAGGGGTGTCCAACATGCGGCCCGGGGGCCAGAACCAGCCCACCAGACCATCTAATCCGGCCGCCATGTGATTTTTTGTATTTTTTTTAAGTATAAATATGAAAACTGACAGAGGCTGATCTAAAAAAACACTAAATTGGCAAAAATGACATTTAAAACGGCCCTTGGTCAGGATTTGACCCCCGACATTAATGCGTCTGTGGAGGTCACATGACGCAACACCTTTCACAATAAAACAACGAGTCCAACTTATATGAAGTGATACTTTAGACACGTAAACTCAAAACAATTTCCAGATGATGACAAACTGTTTTAATCCTGAATAAAGGTGACTGAGGGGTTTTTTTTGCCAATATAATAATATCTGATTTCCTTTAATATGTAAATTTCAGAATAGACTGGCAAATTGTTGCAGTTACAAAAGAATCAAAAGAAGGAAAGACATTTGTCCATATCTGCAGTTTAACATGTTATATTTGACTAGTTGGCCCTCCAGAGGTCAGATCAGGTTGATGTGGCCCCTCAACTGAAATGAGTTTGACACCCCTGGTTTATATCAGTTCCCAGGGGACACCAGAAGGGGGCGGATGAGCAGGATGAATGCTGAGGGTCTTTTAAGAAGAAACTGTCTTTATGAAAAGAAACCAGATCAATTCTACTGGAGATTAGTTTCCATGCTGTTCATTATTAGACTCCATTTGTTGAGTTTTGGCTCTAAAAAGAAACGTTTCCACCTGAAGATGATCCGTCGTGACGACCCATGAAACATTGACGGAGTCTTGAGAGCGAAGGGCACAGTCTGGGACGCGCGGTGTGAGGGTGGAGAAAGAGAGGAGACGGAGGTGGGAAGACAAATGCGTGGAGACACACTGAGAGATGAATAAATGAAGACGGCGAGACTGGGCGGGTTCAGACGGGATTGAAAGTGAAGCGAGCGACGCCGAGATTGAACGAGTGAAAGAGAGGAACGGGGGGGAATACACGATGAGGAGAGGAGAGGCTTCCTCTTTTAATTCCTCTTTCACCCTCATTCTTTCACTCTTTTCTCGCTTCATCCAGTCGACACATTTATCCGGGTTAACTTCAAGTGACACACACACACACTCGCTCAAAACTATTAAAACATTGATTATAAATGTATTTCCTGCTCAGGACACGTCGGTTAGTTTCATTTCACACTATAAATATGGTCTGGATTATTTCTTCATTCATCTCCGTCACACAATCTTGCATTTTTTCCACAAATCTGTTGAGTTTAATCCTCACAGTCAGGGTGGGGGCCCTCTAGTGGCTGTTTTAGTTATGACAGGAACAAAGAAGAGAAAAGACTGAAAAGTTGTAATTGTAGGTTTGTTCACAGCAAAAAGCCCCGAGGTGAATTAACTCCCACAGTGTCATAATATTAATAATAACAATATAATATTAACAGTATATATGTGTGGTGTGTGTGTGTTTTATTATTATTATTATTATTATTATTATTATTATTATTATTATTAAAAATAGTAGTAGTAGTAGTAGTAATAATAAGAATAAGAATAGGAATGAAAATAAGAATAAGAATAAGAATAAGAACAACAATAACAATAAGAATAAGAATAATACATTTTATGCTCTAAATTTTGACCAAGCTGTTTGTATGTTCTACAGTATTAATGACATTTTTTCCAAAACAGGACTTTCAATCCACAAACACGTTCACCCACTGGCCACTGCATGTGTACTGTCGTGTTTGTAATTTGACGCCAGCTTCGTCCTTGGGAGTGACTGGATGTTGCTGCGTGGCAGCCGGACAATAACCTGGACGGAGTCATCTGAAGGACTCTGTTAAGTCATCGCTTCCCAGTTTCTGCTGACTGGGAGTCGTGGAGCCACAGTGAGGAGTCGCTGGAAGCCACTTTAAAAGATTGATGGTTCTGTTACTGATCTATGTCCCTCTGGTTCCTCGCCATGGTTTCCTGACCAGAGTCCCGGTGCTTCTCCTCCCTCCTGCTTTTGATTTAATCAAGGGCATTGATCTTCTCAACAAGGATGAGTCATGCAGGAAAAGTGGGCGGAGCCTGTCTTGCTTTACTGATTTTATCACTTAGTGATTTGTTAATGTTGGTGTTGCTGAGTGATCCTGATCCTGATCCTGATCCTGATCCTGATCGTGGTCATGGTCTTGGCTGTAGTCATGCTCGTGGTTGTGGTTGTGATTGTAGTTTTGGTCGTGGCCATGCTCGTGGTTTTGGTCGTGCGTTTGGTCATGGTTGTGGTTGTGGTTTTGGTCGTGGGTGTTGTCGTGGTTGTGGTCATGGGTGTTGTCGTGGTTTTGGTCGTGGGTGTTGTCATGGTTTTGGTCGTGGGTTTGGTTGTGGTTGTGGTTGTGGTTGTGGTTTTGGTTGTGGTTGTGGGTGTTGTCGTGGTTTTGGTCGTGGGTTTGGTTGTGGTTGTGGTCGTGGTCGTGGTCGTGGTTGTGGTTGTGGTTGTGGTCATGGGTGTTGTCGTGGTTTTGGTCGTGGGTTTGGTTGTGGTTGTGGTCGTGGTCGTGGTCGTGGTCGTGGTTGTGGTTGTGGTTGTGGTCATGGGTGTTGTCGTGGTTTTGGTCGTGGGTTTGGTTGTGGTTGTGGTTGTGGTTGTGGTTGTGGTTGTGGTTGTGGTTGTGGTCATGGGTGTTGTCGTGGTTTTGGTCGTGGGTTTGGTTGTGGTTGTGGTCGTGGTCGTGGTCGTGGTCGTGGTTGTGGTTGTGGTTGTGGTCATGGGTGTTGTCGTGGTTTTGGTCGTGGGTTTGGTTGTGGTTGTGGTCGTGGTCGTGGTCGTGGTCGTGGTTGTGGTTGTGGTTGTGGTCATGGGTGTTGTCGTGGTTTTGGTCGTGGGTTTGGTTGTGGTTGTGGTTGTGGTTGTGGTTGTGGTTGTGGTTGTGGTCATGGGTGTTGTCGTGGTTTTGGTCGTGGGTTTGCTTGTGGTTGTGGTCGTGGTCGTGGTCGTGGTTGTGGTTGTGGTCATGGGTGTTGTCGTGGTTTTGGTCGTGGGTTTGGTTGTGGTTGTGGTTGTGGTTGTGGTTGTGGTTGTGGTTGTGGTTGTGGTTGTGGTTGTGGTCATGGGTGTTGTCGTGGTTTTGGTCGTGGGTTTGCTTGTGGTTGTGGTCGTGGTCGTGGTTGTGGTTGTGGTTGTGGTCATGGGTGTTGTCGTGGTTTTGGTCGTGGGTTTGGTTGTGGTTGTGGTCGTGGTTGTGGTTGTGGTTGTGGTTGTGGTTGTGGTCATGGGTGTTGTCGTGGTTTTGGTCGTGGGTTTGCTTGTGGTTGTGGTCGTGGTTGTGGTCATGGGAGTTGTCGTGGTTTTGGTCGTGGTTGTAGTTGTGTTTGTGGTCGTGGTTGTGGTTTTGGTCGCGGTCGTGGTTGTGGTCATGGTTGTGGTTGTGGTTGTGGTTGTGGTCGTGGTCGTGGTTGTGATCATGGGAGTTGTCGTGGTTGTGGTCGTGGTTGTAGTTGTGTTTGTGGTCGTGGTTTTGGTCGTGGGTTTGGTTGTGGTGTTGGTCGTGGTCGCGGTCGCGGTTGTGTTTGTGGTCGTGGTTTTGGTTGTGGTTGTGGTTGCGGTTGCGGTTGTGGTCGTGGTCGTTGTCAGAGATACAGAGGTTGAAGTCATGAGAACTGCAGCCTCACTAGTTCACTCAGTTTCTTGCTTATTTGTGAATCTCCGTGGTTCAGGTTACTTTTGTGCCCCTGCTGTGTTTTCCTCCGGCTGTTATTGGTCAGCTTCTCTTTTTTGTCTGGTGTGTCGTTGTTTCCCTTTAACAGACGGGATCAAACTGACAGACACTGAACTGGACGGCTTAAAAATCCACATGTGAGTCTTACTGACGTCTTGGAGGGTCTGAAAATGGAAACTCAATCAACGACTAAATCCAAAGCTCCATCATCCAACACACACACACACACACACACACACACACACACACACACACACACACATACACACACACACACACACACACACACACACACACACGCGCGACCATTTGGCCGGAGCAGACCACTGGAAGCCATTCTTGTTTCCGCTCGCCTCTCGTCTCCACCGCTCCGCCTCTCCTCCTCCATCTTTACGTCCATGTACCTACAGTGGACGTCTTCCTCTAATGTTTTATTCTCTCGTCTCTGTCAGTCACAGCTGCTTGTGTTTCTTGCGTCCAGCTGAAGGGAAGTAAATCCTGGATGTTTAAAGCCGCAGTAATTGTTCCGCGGCGGTGAAGGCAAAGAGAAATGTACGAGTACTGGACGGGACCGTTTCCCCACATTGATCCGCTATAATGAGAGTGGATGTGCTGGCTCGTAAATCAGCTCCATCCTCTTCCTCCTCTTCCTCCTCTTCCCCCTCCTCCATCACACATCCCGATAAACAGCTGATGCAAGAAAGGTGTTGCCAAGATGTGAATAAAAAAAATCAGCCTGTTTTAGAACTGATAGCTCACCGCTATGTTTAGCAGCAGTGTGAAAGGAAAACGTCTGCCGTTTCCTATATTTCAGGGAGATGATCTATTCAGCACACGTCTACGTACATCACATTGGTAGCGATTTGCTTTCAGAAGTGAAAACAAACGCAACCAGTTAATTGGAAAAGGCAACACCTGCATTGCTTTGAATCATCTGTCTTCATTACGTCTTTGTCTTGAACATGTAGAAATGCTAATGAATTACAGCTGCTGTGGACACATGGGATGTGGAAATTCAGTTGTGGAAGCAGCTCTGTGTTGCTGAAAGATTAGAAAATGAGAATATCAAAGAATAAGAGATAATCATATAAAAATGTAGGACAATAAGAGTTTTGTTTAAAAAGGTACTTTACATATTAACAAATAAAGAAGCTGAAAACAGGTCTTAGAAATACTACATTTGTCATTTTGTTGTAAAGTGTGATTCCAAACATTTTATATCAAAAAAAGTCTTATTCACTCCAGTTCTTCAAGTATTGTCATATTAATTGATTGAATTTTTTTCCCCGACACAGTTAGTTAACCTGCAGTCATTTCTCTGTATGGAGGCTTGATTCCAGCACGAGGCCGGACTCACTGCAACGTTTATTTGTTTTATTTGTGCCGAGAGCCGTCGCGGCGCTAACAGCCTGCGCAGTAAAACTGAGAAAATGACTTCACAGCTCATCTCCGATCCCCGAAGGCAAGTTTCGGTAAATTATTTTCCACTTTATTAGCATCCTAATGGCTTTTCTTTAACGAAGCACATTGTGTTTCATGGGTACATTGATTGTCTCTCCTTGGATGTCTGTATCTGTCTTTCTTTGCTTTGTCTAAACTGGCTAAAATTAAGGATTAATTGATCTGCTCAGTCAGTTTAGCGTCAAATGACCTCATTAGCGAGGGTCGGGAAATAAACTACAGGGACTTGCTCATCACGTGCGCTTAAATATATCATATCACAGTTTTTCCACTTCAGGACTGGTGTAAATATGCAAGAAATATCGAGTGGGAAGGTCACACACAGTTTTCCAACTCATTCAACACACTGACACAGGCTTAAAAGGGCCAATCCGATTTTACGAGGCAAATAAAGAGTGTGAGTCTGACTGAAATGATGAGTTGTCAACAAAAATCTTCCAAAAACTTGGCAAAGGTGTTGAATTTAATCCAACAACAACAGGCACAATCAATAGATACCAGAAATACTTTACAGAGTTATAAAAAAAACATCACAACATGAGACTCAAACTTGTCAATCAGTAAATACAGAGTGGGAACGTTCCAAATGGGAAAAACACAGGCGACAGCTGTGTTTAGCTAACGTTAGCTAGAAATAGCATATAATGCTGGCATGAATGGTAACGGTGGCTAACTTACAGCTAGCAGAACACGGCTATCTCGCCACAAGCACCACCAAAGTGCAGAGCTGCTAGCTACGGTAGCAAGCATATTGTAGTAACATTAGACGCATCTGTTCAACGTTGCGTTTGACAATTCATGATTGGCGTTAGCTCAATCACGCTGTGGTCGTTTCCCAGTGAAACACATTATTAGACTGACGTTTGCTAGCTTAGCATCATGATTCGCTACAACAAAGTTAGTTCACCAATGAATGTCAGCTAACGGAGCCAAGGCAACGTTAGAATTGTCCACTGTTCCATTAAATAATCGCCCCAATAATCATTTAAAAAATAATCATTTACCCCCAGCTTTAATGATATGATGACATGACAATATCTACATCAAGAAATGTATTTCTCAATGAAGGACATTCTCCCTTAAAGAAAACACAACTGAACATGGAATAGCATGTATTATATATATATGCAGAGGTGAAAAACAGCTGTATTATTGACTTAACGAACCAAACTGACCGGGTTGGAACTGATGTGCTGGTTTGACATAAAACACCAACTGGAGATTCAGCCTCGTTAAACTAAAGCTCCGTGACCCGCGCCTTCGCCCCGTCTTCCTCTGATGTGAAGCGTTGTGAAGGTGCACGAGGAGAAGAAACGCCAAAGGCCTGAGCGTTCCACTGGGGACGCCGTCAGACACAATGAAAAGAACGGGTGGATTATACACTAATACACTAATTAACGGTATCGTGCTAATTAACGTGCAATGTTTTACACGTGACGGCGTTTATGCAGTGATGTCGAAAAAGACGGCTCGGGATCCTAATAGAACATCTGCGGCATGAAATCCATAATACACGTTGGAGCGGCTCCTCCTAGACGTGAATATTATCAATTATCAGCACCCGTTTCTCTTTTTCTTTACGCAGACCTTCTCCGCCGCCCAGCAGATGAGACACGTATTTGCTCAGAGGAACCCACCGGGATCCTCCCGTCTCTCAAATATCCCTAAACCATGACTAATCCGGGTTCATCCCTGGGCCTCCCACAAAGATCGCTTTTAGCTTCTCGCTCATCTGGGCTCCTGTGTAACGGCGCCGAGGCCCCGAGGAGGGAAACGGGGCGCAGCGCTTCCCTTTTCTTGCTGATTTGCCCACTTTTCTTTTTTTTTTCCTTCTTTTTTGCAGCCATTTTTTTTGAGAACATCTCGTTAAGTCGACACCATCGATTTCACAGAAGCAGCCACATCTTGTCAGCTTTTGCTGTGAATAACAGGGACGACTGCTCGCGCCCGCTGTTGTGCTGACAGCGGCTTTTATCGCACATTCTGTTCTCCTTTCTTTGGAACAATTTGTCTTGTTTCAACAGTTTAAACCTCTCAAGTGTGCTCCCCCTTTCATCTCCATCTATTTCTTTTCCGTCTCTCGATGTCCTGGGGAGGAAAAAAAAAAAAAACCCACAAGGTGAATTTAAAACTCATTTTCTAGTATTTTCACAGGAAAGACCCAACATTATGTAATTCCTGTGCTTGTGGATGACTTTTGGCCATTTCCATATGTTGTTCTCAGCTGTGCCTTGTTAACGCATCACTCCTGATGTGTACAGCGTGTGCCGGCTGACGCATCTTTTTTACGTTTTCGTTTCAGAAGAGCTTCACGTGTACATGTACATGTTCCTTTTTGTAATAGACCCACACACACGTGCACAGAGAACAGTACGTCATCAGCATTAACAATGTTCACACGCAGACATTCGCATGGACAGACGACAAAGTTGGGATCGTTCCTCCCGAGTGACCGTCAACTATAAAACCAGCAGGAGGATATGAACTTGGAGTCGCGGCGCCATGGACGAAACAATACTGTTGTTATTATTGTCCATCTACTGAGCGTGTGCAGAAGGACGGCAGTCGTGGTGCACATGGTCGCATTTCCAATGGCTCTGAGCACAAAATGCGAAAAAAAAAAATTAATTAAAATGTAAAATCGTAAAACAAATACAGCATGAAAAATTGCTGAGGCAAAAAAATATTATTGCTATTGTTATTAATACTCATCATCATCATCATCATCATCATCATCATCATAATAACTAAAAAGTAGAATTACTTCTCACACTTATTATAATACTTATTATTATAATTTTCACACACACACACACACACGCACGCACACACACACACACGCACGCACGCACGCACGCACACACGCGCGCGCGCGCACGCACACACACACACGCGCGCACACGCACACACACGCACACACACACACACACACGCACACACACACACACACAGAGTTCCTATCTAACTTGCAAATCAAAGGTATTTCTCATTCAAAACTATGAAAAATGACTTTCCTGTCCCAACAAACGAGAGACAGGTGCGAGGCTGTAATTTGGTTTCAGTTTCAGCGGCACAGAGATCACAAATAAAGCTGGTAAGACTTTCACACAAAGCGTGTTTACGAGATGAGGTTGACTCTTCCAAGGAAAACCTTGATTTGTTTGCGTTGCAGTGGAACCACGGAGCGGAGGAACACGGCGGAGGTGTGGAGGTCATTCGAGGATGAAAAGGCAGACCCCTCACTGAGGCGCGAAATGAGGAGAAACCTTTGATATTCCTTTTTTTTTTTCTCCCACACTGTGTTTTGGGGAGGGAAGCAGCTGCTGGAAGAGCTAGCGCCTTGAATTCTGACAAGTCCTATCCTCCCAGAAGTCGCCGTGACAACCGTGAACTACATTCCTCCTCTTCCAGACTCAACGGCTCTTCAGCCAAACTTGGCTAATCCGGTTTTACGCTGGATTTGAACGTCGTTCCTAATTGTCCGTAAATCTTTAGTGCGTGTGTTAACTCTGGATGGGGAACTGTGTTCACTTCAGAACCTCTGAGGTTTGGGGGGAAAAGCTCACAGTCGGTGGAGGCTGTGGTGACGGATGGCGGGTGACTGACTGAAGGCTCACAAGGACGAAATGGCTGCCTGGTGTTTCTCAGCCATTGGATAAATGATTAGTTTGGTGTGTCTCTGGGCGTCGGAAGCCTCTACAGGGAAATGCTGCTCAGATTTTTCCACACAGGCCTCGATCGTATGCGGTACCAATTTGGATATTTTTTTCACATGCGACTGCTTCGTCATTGACGTGCGACTGACTGGACAAGCGGCTCCGCCCACATCTTCAACGCTGTGCTCTCTTTTTTCATTCTTCTTCGTCTTTCCCTCCTCAATTTGTCTCAAATTTGCCGGCTCTTGTTTAACAGCCACCTGGAAATGGACCAATCGATCGACATGGGCTGACCAGCGTCGGCATCCTCCGATTAGGGAGCCAAACTCTCTTTCCTTTTCACTTTGTTTATTTGTAGCATCTGTGTTGTTCTTTATTACACACGTAATAGTTTTATGGTTTCAACATGATTCCGACACAGGCTGAGATTTGGGCTGGTTTTTAATTGAGGTGTGTGACTTTTACGTTGTTTGGGCCGGAAACGGTGAGTCACATCTTCTGCGCTCTGGCGCCGGAAACCGTCGCGTCCGATCACGTTTTCACGGCCGTCTGATGTAACGCGAAGGATCGGGCAAAATTTCAAGACAAGACCACGCGGCGGTCATCAAGCATTTTCTTGAAAAGGAGCGGAGTGTAAATAAATGGACGTATTTTATGATGAAGGCTGAAAATGAGCTTCTCGCAGCGTCTCATGCACAGGGGGAACATGCACTCTCCACAATAAAAGGCCATTCAAACCAGATTTTCTTATCATGAAGCAAACATTACTACTGTTCCAAACGTCTTGAATTGTCCACTATACAACACTATACAACACTATACAATACTATACAATACTACAATACTTACAAGCCGAGGCTTCTTATCCCTTTTCAAATGATGTAAATGTGTATATTGAAATTGGATTCTTATTTTTAAATTTTTCATTGTTTCATCTAATTTTAATTGTTCCTTCGTTCGAAATAAATAAATAAAACTACACAAGTTGTACTGAACATTGAATGATAAAGGAAATAAACAGGTGAAGCAGGATGAGTTAAAAACGTTTTTTAAAAACGCTGATATCAACAAAATCCACATAAACGATATGAAACCAAACAGAAACCCGACTGAACGATGATGATTATTACTGCATTTTGCATACTGTCGATCATGCTTCTGCTTTCTTTAACATTTGAACACATCTTTACATTTTTATACGTTCCTCTCCAGTGGAGCGACAGCCTGGGCAGTCTATGGAAGGCAAGCTGTTATATTATATAATATATCAATTATATATAGTTAATCCTTATTTCATTAGGTAAGTAGTTTTAATGCTTAAAACAAGCAACCTAAATATATTGTATCTTCAGGTGAGCTATCTTGACATTGATATCTCACTTTGAGCAGGTTTGAAATAAAAACATGAAATGAAACTTAATTCCAACGTGCATTGAAAGTTGCACAAAATCCTATTGTTTGTTCCCCACATTGCAGAATCTATGTATATATAGGATTCCTTCATCATCTGAATGGACTGAACTAAGTCTCGTCTTTATGATGTCAAATCACAGTTTGGTTTTCTGCTGCAGCCGCGATTCATCAAAACAAGCAATTAACTGTTTTCCTCTGCAGCCAGTTCATGTCAAGTTATTTTGACCCAGTCACTGTCAGAAAAAAGGACATTTATGCAAGAATAAGGAGTTGCAACAATCCAGTAAAGGCTCTTTCATCAAACAATCAAACAATTCACTCTGTGCACACACATAATGCAGCAATGAGTAGAAAGCAGAGAGAGAGAGAGAGAGAGAGAGAGAGAGAGAGAGAGAGAGAGAGAGAGAGACTTTACCTCCCAGCAGCTCACACTCCAGGTCTGGACTAAAGTTTGTTTAAGAGATGACTGAAACAAGTCAACTGCCAAGTCCTCTGGGTCCAAGTGAGTGTGAATCAGAGAGAGAGAGAGAGAGAGAGAGAGAGAGAGAGGGGAGGGGGCGGAGCAACAGTACAAGCAAACTCTCTTCAAACTCTCCACAACAGAGGAAAGTCAGAACAAGATGGGAGAAATGGAAGAGAAACCTGATGGGGAAAGTAAAATGCCGACAGCAGACGACCCAGACGCCCCTCCAGAGCAGAAGATCTGCCCCCATCTGGATTCTGGATAATTAATTAACTGCTCTTCAATGCACCCTGCTGAGAGGCGCCTCTGAAAGATTCTACCGTCACACTGATGTGTGTGTTCATGACGTGACACTCCCACTGAACACCTGCTGGTGGAACTGCTCTTATAATGCTCACAAAGAAAAGCTCCTTAAAGCTCAAGTTCCCTTTTAACTGCATTTAACTGTATCGCCAACAACAGACATTCGATTTGATTTATAAATTGTCTTTCATATCGACGACCAACTATAAAGTACATTTAAAACTAAATGAGCAGGTAAACCAGGAGGTATTTCCATTAAACTAAAGAAAAAACTATGACATAAAAATGACATTTCAAAGGCAAATTAAACATGCAAATAAAGTTAGAGTGTATAAAAGTATTGGTGCTGCATTATAACAGGTTGCTATAGCAACGCTGAGTATAGTAATAACGATCAGATTTGTCATTGATGCTCACGTCTTTGTGTTTTCTCTCCTGCAAGCTGTGACTGGACAAGGTTTTGGGTTTTTCCACGTTTACATCCGCAGCTCCCAGACGTATTAATCCTGTCAATCGATTTCAATTTGTCTTATTAATCGATTTATTCCATTTTTTTTATGAATCACTTTTCTTTCATTTAAAAAAAATGTTGGACGCAGTGCGGATACTGCAACTGTTGATACTGTGATAAATAGAGAGAGGGAGAGAGAGAGAGAGAGAGAGATGTAACAAGTTACCACATTGACCCAAACGCCTTCCAACCAGCACCTGTTGCACAACCAGAGCAGCCATGAGCAGCACTTCCAAACACAAACAGTGTCAAATAAACAAATACACATTTTGAAGCCTGGCTACAGAAAACAAGCAAGAGTAGCAGTGTTGGGTGTGTGTGGCTTTGTGTGTTTGAAGAAGTGTGTCCATCGTGTGTGTCTGGGGTGGAAAGACAAAGAAACTCTCCGTTGTCACTGTGGCGTCTTCCAGGCCGAATGTTACACAATTATATTCAAGTAACTTTAATGGATAATGAAGTGGAGTTTCAGTGAAACGTGCAGCTTTGTGACTCGCAGCGTTAAACACTTACATCTTTCTGTTCGCTTCATGTGAATCAAAGAACTCGACATTAAGGATTTCTTCTGGCAAGTGCTTACAACTTTTTAGTTGACGAATTTTGAGTTGCCCAAAGTTTAATGTAAATGTATAATCTTGGGTAATGTATGAATTCAACCAACACAACTTTTTACATACTTGTAGCTTCTTTAATAATCAAGATATCTCAATGGAACTTTCAAGGAAGGTGTGTCTCTTTATACTCTTCAATCTGAAGGAATAATAATCTGTATTTTAACTTTGTTCTTCACAGCAAAAAGCCCAGAGCTGAATTAACTCAGAGTTGAATTAACTCATACAGAATTAGGCTTTTTGCCATTGGTCTGAAATTAATGCGACAGTATTAATATTGGCGCTGTCACACCTTACCACCATACTACTACCATACTGCCACACCTTATTTAGTGTATTAGTCACTTTTTATCCATGTACATTTTTTTTAGTAACATAATAAATGTGTGTCGTGTAGTTTTATTATTTTGGTCAATAACAAATGAAATCCTGTTCCTCCTCCTCCTCCTCCTCCTCGTCCTCTTCCTCCTCCTCCTCCTCCTCCTCCTCCTCCTCTTCCTCCTCCTCTTCCTCCTCCTCCTCCTCCTCTTCCTCTTCCTCTTCCTCTTCCTCTTCCTCTTCCTCTTCCTCTTCCTGCTCAGTCAACTTTTCTCTGAACCATAAAAAGTTATGAAACTTCAGGATTAGAAAGTCAAAATAATAAAAAATACGTCGTTTTCGTTGAAGTTGTTTTTATGTGTTGAAGTCGAGTGAGTTTTTAATTCGTTCCGGTGATGACTGAATGTTGGTGGAAGTGAAAAATTAAAAATGGCGGACGACGAGGAGTTTCCCCGACGACGTAACTCGAGGCAATCCCGAGGAATTACGCGACGCTCTCCGATCAGAATGCATGATCACTGACCGGAATGGGGATCATGAATTGGGGGGGAAAAACTAGCAGCCGCGATGGGCGTCTCAAGCGCTTCCCCACGCTGTCGTCTCGTTCACGCGAGAATCACCTGATTGGGGCGACGTTCAGACAAGTTAATGTGGAGTCCTGAATCACACATTTGATGTGGAGTCCTTCTCGTCAGGCTCTGGTCCGTCACCTTTTACTACATGAAGACGTTGATATGTTAATACACTTTGCTTCATCTGCTCAGTGCGTAGTTTGATCAGAAAATGTGCGAGGTGTTAAAACATACTAGCGAGACTCTGCTGGCAACAGAAGAGACAAATCCCTCGTCACACCAGGCGACACAGGGTTTCCTCGGTGAGACATTTTGATATTGAAATAGGACAAGACATTTTACATGATCACAGTATTAATTACTGGATTACAAAATAGCTGATCTCCATCAGAACTAGCTAGTTGACAGAACTAGAACATTATTCGTGTCTTTAAATTCCATTAAATGTATCTTTGTTTTCGACGGAGATGATAACAGTGATCTCGTTGCACCTTCAGAGGAAATCGCAGTAAATATCATCTATTGCAACACGAATTAATGTGAAAATAACATAAATAAATAACCTTGAATGTAATAAGAATATCCACTGCACTTCTGACATTCCAGGAATGATAAACCATCTTATTTATGTTTATCACACGTGGTTTTAATGAATTAGAACTTTAATCTTAATTTTAACAGAACATCATTTTAACCCCTTTTTTTTTAATTCTCCTTTTAATGGAAGTCAATCTTCCATTTTGGAATTATATAGTGCCACAAAAATAACACTCATACATCCAAAACCTGCAATTTTGGAGTGAATATTGTAAAAAAAATGAGGCATTCAAAGGTTTAAAATTCTGATAGTGACTGAATGTTTCGTAACTTTGAGAAGGGTTACAGTTGTAAGTGATTTCTTGAAATAATTCTGCCGTGAAGAGGACGAGCGAGTAGTAAATCTGAGGAGGTTAACAAAACAGCCCCTTATTGCCGCCGCCGGCTTCTGCTTGTTAATAAAACCACAGACCAGCGGCCACATTCGGAATGCTTCCAGTTGTTTTTTTGGAGCACAGCGACAAGAAGCTCTTCTTTTAAATTTACTCTTATATACTTTGACTCTAACATTAAAAATGGAATAAATGCTTTCAATTATTAACAGAACTTTGAAATTCAGCAGTTATCGCAGTGTGGAGAGAGAGAGAGAGAGAGAGAGAGAGAGAGAGAGAGGGGGAAGTTACATAAGGACATATCTGGCTCAGAAACCCAGTCGGGTTACATAACGCTGGTTTGGGACAGTGTGTGTGTGTGTGTGTGTGTGTGTGTGTGTGTGTGTGTGTGTGTGTGTGTGTGTGTGTGTGTGTGTGTGTTGAGGGGCGGCGAGGGAAAAGATTTCCACACGGAGCGATAAATTTTCGATATGGTTCCTTATACCAGTGAATCCATTCCTTCTTTTTTACACCATCACTCACTTACTTCAACTCCGCCCGGTTCCCTCCCTCAAGCTGTGTTTTCTGGACTTTGCCGTCTTTCACAGTCTCCCTTCATCCATCCATCACCGCTCAGGGAATAAACAGAGTATGAAGCGGTGGGTGTGCCTGAAGGCAACACTTGACAGCCTGATGCAACCACCGCGCACCACATCTGACGCTCAACCTGCTTCGTTCACCTCCACGCTGCGTCACGCAGCTTTTAGACAGTTCAATGTGGGTTTTTTTTCATTCAAAAAGCTCCTCTTCTACTCACATTTTCATTTCTGAAGTCTTACAAACACAAGAAAACCACACGTTTTACGTCAAAACCACAGAAGTCCTTCGTGTTGGAGGATGAGAAACAGTTTTTGAAGATTATTGTGGGATAATATTGTGTTTTTCGTACCCCAGGGGTCCGTGCGGGGCCCGAAACTGTTTATAATCTACATTATCTGGAGCTTGGGTTATTTGCAGAGGACACAAATATTTTAGGAAGAAGGATTTGAGGATTGACAACAAGTTTTGGACTCAATGAACAAAAATAACTCGTCGTTGAATCTGTGTAAAAAAATAAAGATGTATCTCAAAAATCAACCCGACAACACTGCATTCGTTTCTAGCATCCTTATTAACAACATTCATATTTTTAAGGTTATTATGGCACTTTGCAACTGGATTTAAGGTCAGTTGGAAAAAAGAAAAAGGAAAAAAAAGAAGCTGATGAATTTCCATTATTACTTCCCTCACTGAGTTTCACCCTCGGCGTCGAAGCTGGACCGTCCAGATTGTGACCGCTCTGCGAAACGAGCGACTCAGGATTCCTCTCACACGTTTAATTTGGCCGCAGCTTTCACGATTTAACGGCGTGACGACGGCCCGCCGGTGAAAGAACCAGCCGAGGAACATGTCCGGGCTGTAAAACAAGACAGGACTCCGTGACACACATGGGCTCTTTGTTGAACGCTGCTGGAAGGAGCTCCTGTCCACCAGACACCGAGCAGCGAGCGGCGAAATATACTGAACTCAGCTGATGATGGAGACACGGGCTTGTGTTTGAGTTTCACCCAAACAACCGTATAACTCAAGGCTCATTGAAGAAACGTTTGTAAAAATCTTCAATTGGAAAGACGAAAGAAGTTGAGGAATAAGCTTGAAAATCATGTTTATGCAATTCAGATTCAGCAAAGCGTTCAAACTCAAGAAACTTTCCCAAATGTGTTGACACGTGGGGATCTATTGCAGTGTTTTTTAACCACTGAGCCGCGGCACACTGGTGTTTCCGCGAGATCTAGTCAGGTGAGCCGTGGGAAATGATCCAATTTCAAATTTTTTTCTAAAAAAAACATTTGCACTCACAGCCGCTGTCAGCTGTGAGAGGAGTGTGTTGCAGAGTAATCATGTATAAATACTCTTCACCACTAGAGGGCAGCACAGAACTTTGCCAGCTAAATGTAAAGTGACAGACGTCAGTGTGGTTCATCTCCACCTCCTGCTACCATCTTGTATCAAAGTACTGTGTCAGTGACAGTGATGGAGAAGTTTTAGAAAAGGAAGAATGTGAACCAGGATCTCAGCTCTTCATCCATCAGGTCCAGGTTTCACACTGAGGGAGTCACAATAAAAAAAAGAAATTGGGAAATACTTTTTTTCTGTATTTATTTGATTCCTGTTGATAAAACTTTGATGAGAAAGACTTTATATTGTTAATAGAGGCTACAGAGTTTCACATTTTAACATTTCCGGGTGGTGGAGTGCCTCCAGATTTTTCCAAACAAAAAAGTGTGTCTTGGCTCAAAAAGGTTGAAAAACACTGCTGTATAGCTACTAAAGCATGTTTTACAAACAACATCAACCCCTTTTAAAGGTCCGGTTCTGATTAAATTAGAAACCGGGTCCAAGGTTTTTTAAACAACATTTTCAAGTGAGAACAGAAATCTTCTGACGCGAAAATATTCATCCAACAATGTGGCCTCGTGACAACAGCGCCCACTAGTGGCTCAACATGACAACGGCGGGGTTTTGCGGTGTTTCTGCAGTTTCTGTGTAAACAGACATTGTGTTGACATCACATTGGCGTTCCAGAATTTGGGTTCTGTGGTCGATATGGAAAAGAAAATGTCAGAGTCGGGGGTATTCGCAAGTCGTTTCTGTGCGTTGCATGTTTTTGTTTTTAGCAGGTTGAGCTTGAAAAATGAGACTTGGAGCCGCTGTACTTCAGTGGGGATGTATCGTACAGGAAGTTGAACGGCGATGTCTGGAGCCGCATGCGGCTCTTTGGTCCCTCCACAGCGGCTCCTTGAGCCTCGGTCCCACTGCAGTTCATCCCGGAGCATGGTGGTATGGGAGGTAAGGCAAAGGGTGGTATGGGAGGTAAGGCAAAGCACACCCAGAGCCAATTGCGTTGTGCAGTGCAAACGCACAACGCAAAGAGTGGGGTAAAATGTATGCGGAGCGATGTAACGTCATTACACACGAAGAACGGGCTCCACAGCTCAACTGGAGTCTGAAGCCGGGAGCTTCCTGTACCTTTCACAGTAAAACCGCAGGCGCTGCGGAGCGCCGACAATTCCAGGAGGTTCATTACAGACTTGTTGAGAGTGACGGAACATTCTAGTGAATTACACAACAACTACAGGACATTAAAGCCACAACACTCACACTCATGGTTCTACTCATTTTAATAACGTGTAGCAATCAAGGAGCTGATAGCTGCAATGCATTATGGGAGTTTCTGTTTGTCATGTTTTAAATGTAATCATTGGGGGTTATGTTAGGTTTGTAGTGTTGGTAATAATTGTGTTGTTGTTGCTTAGTTCATGTAGTTTAGTTTATTAGTTGTAAGTCGTCAACCAGCAGTGAAGAAGGTTTTGTGTGTCGTGTCCTCCTGGCATGGTCTTCCTGTGGGACTGTCAAAATAAAAGACCGATGTGCACGTCTGTCGTAAAGTATGAGCTTATTCTCCAGCGTGCTTCTTTGACATTACCCACCATGATATCACAGTGATTTTGTGAGTGACAATGTAGGCATTTGAATGGACGAGTGAGTTGGAGTGTGTGCGGCTC
Organism: Blennius ocellaris; assembly: GCF_963422515.1. Taxonomy (NCBI): domain Eukaryota; kingdom Metazoa; phylum Chordata; class Actinopteri; order Blenniiformes; family Blenniidae; genus Blennius; species Blennius ocellaris. The sequence goes on from NC_137672.1 coordinate 5,316,804, forward strand.
TCTGGGTGTTGTGTTCAGTGGGAAACGGGACCAAATGGCTCTTTGAGCATTAAAGGTCGCCGACCCCTGGTCTAGAAAATACCTTCAAAAACTATTAGTTTAGATCCAATTCGAGCCCAATCCTGAAGCAAACGGAGCTGAGCAGCCAAGAGAGAAGGACTCAGAATGAGTAACGTTGTCGCCTGCAGGCCGGTTCTAATGAGCCGAAACACAGTCGCTAAGAGTTTCACACCAAACATCCGTAAGTACAAGCAAAGCATGAACAGAAACATTCAAAAGAAAGAGTCAACTGATGTGCATGTAAATCATGCCGGCGTTAAAACATCAACCTCAACTGTCGGTCGGTTCATTCGTCTCATTTTTTTTTTCTCATGAGGTGATGTGAGGTGAACCGGGGCAAACGTCTTGTTCTCGCGGGGGCTTTAATTCCTGGCAGCCATGTCATCCGTCCATGTAAAGAAGTCCAAACAAACGCCGCACATTCATCCTCCCGCTCCGTTATTGTTGTGCCGAGGAAGGATTAGGCCCGACTCAGTGTTTTGGTATTTAGTTCTGCTCTATTATGCTGTTTAATTTCATTTGCCTCTCGCTGCGTTCTGCCTCAGTCCCTTAATCAAATAATAATCAGCGTTTGTTAGTTGGTGGTTAAACATTCAGTTCGCCCTCCAAGCCGAGGGACAATACGAATACGTCAGGAAGCCGTCGGAGATCCGTTCCGGCGGCCGAGACTGTGGCGGCGTCTTCGCCGGGTCGCGTTTTGTTTATTCGAGGGATTTCCATCCAGAGCAACATCTGAAGTGAAGCAGCAGCTTCACTCGCAGGTTGATGAATTATAAATGTGGAACGATGGAAAGTAAGTGTTTGTTTTTGGAACGTGAAAACTTCTTTGTCAAGGTTTGGTGAAGCCACGTGGTAAATACAAGCCCTTTATTGATTTATTGAGTTATTTCTTGATTTGACGGGGACGATGGAGACAGACATAGTTACAAACATGAGTTTATTCCCCTTATATGAGCCTCAGCAGTAAATAATTCAGCGTTGTTCATCATGACGGTGATGAATATTTCTCTTTCTATTGGCGATGAGCCTTCAAGCGAACATTATTTTATACACTTCCTCAGCCTTGAAGAAAAGCCCCACAACACTGAGCTTTCCCCAGCAACGTTGCATCAGACGAAAGTTCCCATAATCGGCTTCAGAGCCGCCTGCAGACTTCCCCGCGAGGCGCCCTGCAGCAACAATAACACATGATGTCATCACCGTGAGGCGCTGCGGGTTGATGACATCAGCATCAGATGAGAAGCGTGGGAAACCCTCGGTGGCTTTCCAACAGGACCACAGTGCAACTGTGGAGCTCGGCAGTGCAAGAATGTGTCCCGGGACACACGGTGAACACGTTTCAGTCGTTCGGGTCGAGTATCTCTGTGAGAATATTGACGTTTTATAAAGATGTACAGCACAAGAACCCATAAAGACGCTTTGAGCAAATTGCCTGGCTTGCTGGAGTTGGTTCCCTCCGGATAATAATCATAAGCTCCTGCAGTTCTCACTCGACCTCTTGTGTGATTGAGTCAGACTCCCTCACAGACGATACCATCAATATGCCACCGTTAGACTTGAGGCATTATTCTCAAAGCCCCACTTGAAGCCCTGCGTCAGTCTGGGCTCCAGTGTGAGCTCCTCACGCCCCCCGGGGGCCAAAGCTTTCTGGACGCTCCTTCACACCCTCAAAGGCTGCTTGTCAACAAACCTGCTATTTCCATCAATCTTCTGTACGGCCTGACCCAACATTTAGGCTGACGGGCTGCTGGAGTCCATCCCAGCTTACTGGGAGTGAAGGCAGGCTACACCCTAGACACCCCCCCCCCCCCCCCCCATTGCTGTTACCATTTCACTGAACTCCTGCTTACTGGAGGAGCGACTGGTCAACCCTGAACACAGCCAGACAACATCAGCTTCCATTTGGTCTCATTGATGAGACTTTAGCTCAGCAATTAAAAAAAAAAAGAAAAGAAAAGAAAGAAGAAGAAACTTAAGTTTCCTTTTTTCCAGGTTATGAGCCGCTTTTGGAAAGCCAATCATCATCATCAATCATAATCACATGCAAATTTTCTATAACTGCTCAATGATAAGTCCTCGTCTCATGCTGTTCAAACTCTTCAGGCCCTTCAGACTCCTCAGACTCATCAAGCTCTTCAGACTCTTCAGGCTCCTCAGACTCTTAAGACTCCGCAGACTCTTCAGAACCTTCAAACCTTTCAGGCTCTTCAGACTCATCGAGCTCTTCAGACTCATCGAGCTCTTCAGACGCTTCAGGCTCCTCAGACTCTTCAGACTCATCAAGCTCTTCAGACTCCGCAGACTCATCGAGCACTTCAGGCCCTTCAGACTCTTCAGACTCTTCATGCTCTTCAGACTCTTCAGGCCCCTCAGACTCCTCAGACTCCTCAGACCCTTCAGGCTCTTCAGACTCATTGAGCTCTTCAGACGCTTCAGGTTCCTCAGACTCTTCAGAGTCCTCAGACTCTTCATGCTCTTCAGACACTTCAGGCCCCTCAGGCTCTTCAGACTCCTCAGACGCTTCAGGCTCTTCTGACTCCTCAGACTCTTCAGCCTCCTCAGCCTCCTCAGGCAGGGTGACTGCAGGCAGAGTTCCAGTGTGCTCTGCCAGGCCAGTGTTCGGCTCCCACACATTCCTCCAGCCCATGAAAATGGGTTAATCCCCGGAGAGCAGATAGCCGAACGCTGCGGTCAGACGCCAGGGACAAGAAGTTCCCGGCTCAACTCTGCAACTGAAGGAGATGAAGACCTCCGGGGAAAAAAAACAAAACGCAGTAGATTCACTTTGAGAAAACAGCAACTGTACAAACTGTGATATTCTCTGAGCTCATTGTGCAGCTTCTCCACTATATCAAGCCCATAAAGAAAGTGTGGATATCAGCACACGTGTCACAGACATTAATGCTGCTACAAGGCGAACAGTCATTTTCTGTCTCAATGGAGGTTCTCCAATGGGGGGAAAATGAGTTTAGTCTGGGATGAGGCGTAATCCTCAGCTGCGAAATTGTGCCTGATCCCTTTGGGAGGTGCCGAGACACAAATCTACGCCTCAATGATAAAATACCTTCAAGAAAAAAAAAGCGACTTAGCAAAGCAGCAGGCTGAAAGTGACATTATAATTACGAGCTCATCCGAAGCAAACCCACCAAAGAAGTGGCCGCTTGCTGGACTCACAGTGAGAAAACTGAGAGCAAGAGGCTCGACGTGACGACAAAACTGTGACGGAAAGAACTCTTTATGAGCAGCAACAAAAAAATAGTTTTCACACGATTTTAAAAGCAGAAGGATTTAAAAGGTGTGATTTGTCTTGTTAGGTTTCAGAAGCAACCTTTGGATGATACAGATCATGAAATTATAAACGTGCACTTCAATGAAAAGCATGGAAAACTATACTTGGATATAACTTTTACTTACATTTAATCATATTCCACATAATTGTTGTATAGCCAGGAAGCCAACTTTTAAAAAACTCGGCTAAACAAAGTAAAATAAGTATTTACTACATGAAAATAAGACAAAGGGAAGTGAAAAAAAATGGCTTCGGTTAATGGAAAATATGATCTTACAAAATGTTAATATTTTTAGATGCAGTATTTCAGATTTCTTTGAATTACATTATAAAGTTACAAAGACAACTTATGGTGAATGAAGCGACGTGTGTGTTTAGACACACGTCATCACATTTACGTCACTGCAGCTCCATTTTCGTCTGATTCACACGAAACAAAAGAAGTGATTTCACACCTTTCTTGAGCCTAAATCCATTTACTAAAGCCTCAAATATATTTACTGTAACTTTACAAGGTATATAAGTAGGTGGGAAAAGGTAGATAGATACAACTTTATACATCCAAAACGGGAGAGCCATGGAGAGGAAAAACAGCGACATTTAAAAGAAAAGTTAAAATATGTACAATGATAGAAAAGAAAAGGAGGAGGGGGGGAGGGCAGGGAGGAGGAGGGGGGGGGGGGGCGCTGCCCCTGTCCTCATTTTCCTCCTGAGCCACTCTGCCATCACTTCACCTCCTCTTCCTCTTCCCCGTCTGTCAATCCGCCGCAGCTCACCCTCCTCTTCCTCGTCTCTGTCGCTCTCCTTGCATCACTCTTCCGTGGAATTATTAAATAACAGCCGCTGTCGTTCGCTCTCTCCGCTCTGCCTCTCCCTTCCTTTCAAACCTCGCTTCGTCTTCCTCCAGTCGAAGTAAATCAAGAGGCGGGTTATCAGCGTGTCAGCGAGAAAGGCTCTTTAAAATATATTATTCCAAACTCTGTTTCGACGGAGACGCTCCATTTTCTCCATTTCTGAATCTGTACCGTGGCGCCATAGAGCTGGACCTCAACTTAACGCTTTGACTCTCATTAACCCAGAACATGTATAGAAGTTGGATTGTTTGACGCTCACGCTTACATAAGAGCTGTGCGATGTTACAATACACGTTTAAAAATGTCTACCGTAAGATATAACCATCTATTGTTTATATCGCAATTTTAACGTGCCTGGTTACCTCTGTTGCTATGCTAACGCTAACGTTGCTACAGCTCGGGTGATGTGACGTGATGGTTTTTTTTTTCTAGGATTCTGATTGGCTATCATGGCTTCATGCTTTACACTGCCCCCTACAGGTTTGGCTCATAGCAGCTCTGAACAAGATGGATATGTGGGTCAGTGTAAATGACAATTTTAGTTTTAAAGGAAAAGGAGGAAATGTTGTTTTTTGTAAAAGCCCAGGTACGTGGAAACGTGGCCTGAGATACAGAAACAGAAGAATCGGTGCCGAAAACCAGGGTTAGGGTTAACCCTGGTTGTTTGGCTTTGATTTGGGTTTAAAAAGTCAGACACCGAGCAGAAAACTGTAATCTGCAAACCGATCTGCATACAAGGTGATACCAGCGACTCAAACACATCGTATGTTTTCAGCCACAGACACGACATGAAAATAGTTAGACTGCAAGAAGATGCAGCAAAACACTAACGTTAACGCCAAACCACAAAGTAATGGGGGAAAAAAGACACCAAAAAAAACAGAATAAACAAAAAAATTAAAAAATGTATTATATATAGATATATATGTATATATTTATTTATTTTTAATTTAAAAAAATGTATACTTTTATTGTTTATTTTTTGTTCATTCAAAAAATGTACTAAAATATTTTTTTTTATCCATTTTTTTAAATACATTTTTACATTTTTTGGGTTTATTCAGTTGTTTTTTTTGTCTTTTTTTCCCATTACTTTGTGGTTTACAGTTAACGTTAGTGTATTTATTTCTTTATTTTTAATTATAAAAATGTATAGTATTCTGTTTTGGGATATATAGTATACCATTAACAGGGTATAAAATGAGCTACATGACTGGAGTCTTGTGACGAGACGACTGGATCACGGACTGAACTCTTAAGTGACGGCGATACGAGATTCCACGTAAGACATCCTGCATTCGTTTTGTCCGGACTTCCGCCCTTGTCCTGGAAGCTTACAGTTATGAAAGCAAGCAGATCAGTCAAACTGCTGAGGTTGAAAACTCTAAACAAACGGTGGAAGATGTGGAGGAGCAGCATTAACAGCCTCACATCCAAACAAAATCACATTTCAGTCAGACTCTCACATGGCGACTTGGAAAGTCCAGTTCTCCTTTTTAAATAACAACGTTGAAGATTTCCCCGACTTGTCTGTCAATAACAAAAGTTCTCATGACCTCCAAACAAATCAAATGACCTTCCTGGCGTCATTACAGCTGCACCTTTTATTGAATTTACCGACAACATTTTTTTTTTTTTTTTGAAAGTGTAAACTTCCACTTTTGAGTCTAATCCATCAATACAGTTGTGATTCAGCCTCAGTCGCTGCCGCGTGACAAAAACAAACCCGGTTTCATTTTACTTAAAGAACACACAACAAAGGACGTGTTATCCAAGAGCCATCATTATTGGAGCACCTGTGAAAACAAGAGTGGCTGTGGAGGAACAAATTCAATGCACCAAACGTGAAAATAGAAAAAAAATAACGATGGAAAGCATCAAAAATATAATGAGAGTCGTATTTTCACATGTTGCAAAGTGGGACTATAATATATATTAGATAAACCTGCAATATGTCTCTTTGCTGTTCGTCTTCCTGCAGAGGAGGAACTTTTCTGTTGCCTTCTTTGGTCATTTTTTCTTATGTTGTTGAGCTTCTTACCTTTCCTGTGCAGCAGATATGGAAGAACTCAGGTTGCCAATCAATCAAACCGTTAAAAATGAGCTCATAGTTACATTCCTGTGAATCAATCAAGCCTGTTTTTTCGTGTTATTTTGAATTTGCAAGACGTGAATGCACAGGTCGGCCTCGGGGTGCAACAGGGACGTGGGGAAAAAGCAGGAGAGATGAAAAGAAGAAGGAGGAAATGAAGGGTTGCAGGAATAATGAAGCCGTTTCCTCCAGATGAGCCGCGGCGATAAGTGTAATTCAGTAACGTGGGACTGAGCTCACGTTATTTTCTGTTAAACTCCCACTTTCACTTTATTTTAAATTGTTTTCACCTCGATTTATTTTTTTTGCTTCTTTATTTTTTTACGTTAATATTTCGTCACTGTTTCAGTGCTTCTCTTGTCCTTAAAGAGCCGATTCTGGTCCCTGCTTTCCATCTTTTATTCTCAAAGTACCTCATTTTCTTCATTTCCCGGCCTGACTTTGCACGTTTCCCCTCCTTCTCCTCGCCTCTTCTCCACCCCGTCTCCTAATTCAAACGGCCATTAATGCCGCCGCCGTCTGATCCACCTTATATTTTATTCCATTTTGTTTCCGTCTCACTCGGCGGGTCTCCTCTCCTGCTGGGAGCCGCTCATAAATCCCTCTTTCTCCTCCGCTCCCCTCTTTCCCTCTCCGAGTCTAAGCCGCGGCCCACTGCCTCGTTTCCATCATCAGCATCATCCCCTTCTCCCCGTAAACACTTGAGCTGCCCTGAGGACACACACACACACACACACACACACACACACACACACACTGAAACTGCTTATAAACACACACTGCACCCAGAAAACTCCGTTATCAGGTTTCTCTCCACGCTCCGGCCTCGCTGGGCGTCGTGGTCGTCCAGCGTCGCCACAACGAGCAGGAATCCCCTAAAAGGAGTGGAAAGAAGGAGACCAGCTTCTCCTCCTCCTCCTCCTCCTCCTCCTGCTTCTATCTCTTCATCTCATTTCGACTGTGAAGCTGCTCGTCGTTGCTTGCAGTTTGTTTTTACGATTGTTTACACACTAAAATAAAAAATGTGCACACAATTTGCAAAATTCTACTCCGAGGAGCAAAAACACCTCCATAGATTTGCACAACATTACACACAGTGATTGGTAAAACTCTACACACATTCTCACAGAGCAGGATTGTGACGTCACTTCCCCGTCATTACAAAGCCCCGGATTGCCAACGGCCACACTAATGAACAAACTGGAGAATCACATCCACCAGGTGTGGAAACACACTGGTGCTCATTTGAAAACGCAGCACTCAGGTGGATGCTGAAATTCTACATGAATTAATATATGTGGATGAGGCTGGATTTAACCTCGCGAAAACAAGTAGAAGAGGGAGAAATGTAACTGGACACAGGGCGATCACCAATGTGCCGGGGCAGATTACACAACATGGGCTCCTCCACCACCATGAAGATCTGGGACCCTATAATGCAAATCTAATACTTGCATTTCCTGACAGATTGCACAAGTTCAGGGGTCGGCAACCTGAGCCTCGGTCCCACTGCAGTTCATCCTGGAGGGACGTAAGGAGGCAAGGCCACCCAGAGCTCAGTCCCTCTACAAAGAGTGGTACAATGTAGGGTCGTGAACGACGCAGCGACGTAACGTCATTACAACAATAATGGATGAAGAACGTAGAATTGCGGCTGCAGGTCATGACAGCGACTCAACTGGTGTCTGAAGCTGGGAGCTTCCTGTACCTTTCACAGTAAAACTGCGACAATTCCAGGAGGTTCATTCCAGACTTGTTGAGAGTGACGGAACATTCTAGTGAATTACACAACAACTACAGGACATTAAAGACACAACACTCACACTCATGGTTCTAACAATCCACATCTCACACATTTATCTTCCATTTTAATAATGTGTAGCAATAAAGGAGCCGATAGCTGCAATGCATTATGGGAGTTTCTGTTTGTCGTGTTTTAAATGTAATTATTGGGGGTTATATTAGGTTTGTAGTGTTGCTAATAATTGTGTTTGTGTTGCTTGGTTCATGTAGTTTAGTTTATTAGTTGTAAGTTGTCAACCAGCAGTGAAGAAGGTTTTGTGTGTCGTGTCCTCCTGGCATGGTCTTCCTGTGGGACTGTCAAAATAAAATGTGTGGCTCTCTGGGTGTTGTGTTCAGTGGGAAACGGGACCAAATGGCTCTTTGAGCGTTAAAGGTTGCCGACCCCTGGTCTGGGTTGTCACAGCATTAAACCAAGTGGACCAGATGGTACATTGTCGTTATGGACAATGCCTCCTTCCATCAGGCTGCTCTGGTCCACAATTGGTTCCATGAGAACCTGAATTTGAAGTCTTATACCGTCCCCCATAGTCCCCCTTCCTGAATCCAATAGAAGAGTTGTTTTCAGCATGGCGGTTGGAAGGTATACGACCTGCGGGTCTATGACCGTCTGCCCTCATTCAGGACATGAAGCCAGTCATCATATGGAAGCAGCTTCTGCAGGGTGGATCCGTCACACCAGGCGATTCTTCCAACGGAATGTGATGTGATGTGGATCTTCTGGCCTGATCCAGCCAGACAGAGAGATGATGAATGAGTCAAGTGTATGTACTTCATGCAGTAATTTTGTATTTGTCTACAGATTTTATTTGTTTCATTGATTTCATTGTTGGTTGATTACTGGAACTGATTATGATAAGAAATACTGTAAGTATTGAAATATTCAGTCTGCAGCATCAGTGTTGTGCAGCGCCTGGTAAGTTTATAGTAGGCCTATTTATGTATATTCTCCCTATATCTCAAACTACTCATGAAGAATATTGTGGGTTTGTCACTATTTGTTTTGACATCTAAATCATCCCTTACATAACAATGTCTGGCCAAACATCTAGCACATGCTATTTCCTGAAATTAGTTTCTTTACAAATGTGTTTTTTATTGATCCCAGCAGTGTGAAACTGGCTGCAACAGTGTCTGATCATTGAGGACTGTGTTGGTGAAATGAAAACTAACAGCATTTTCACAAATATGTGTACATGTTTTGACTGAAGTGTGTCATTTTGCAAACAGTCTAGAACAGGGGTGCTCAATACGTCGATCGCGATCTACCAGTCGATCGCAAAGGTAGTAATAGTAGATCACATGACATTAGAAGAAAAATAGACGCTGGTGTAATGAAACTAATTTACCTTTCCGAATTACGAGTACAATCGAACGCAGCATCAGATGACGGCTGGATTTTTCTGACCTTTAGGTCACCGCACATGTGAAAACAACAACGCTAAGTGTGGCTAAGCTAACAAGCTAGTCAGCGAGTTACTGCAAAATTTGAAGCCCTCACTTTTTTCTTTTAAACTAGAGAAAGCTTTGGTCGTCAAACATGAGTGGGGGAGCTGGACCTAGTGAGAAGACGAAGACGTATCACTTTCATGAGGAATGGGAGGTGGACTTTTTTTTCACGATGTCATTTTCGAAGTGCGTTTGTCTCGTCTGCCAGTCGACCGTCACAATACCAAAGAAGGTCGTCAGAGTAAACTCAGGTAATTACAAAGAATGTTCATAGTTAATTATGTCGTGTTGCACAATATTGGCTCATACGGTTTTGCAAGGTACATCATTATACATTGTAATATAAAGAATCCTCACTATATTTGAAAGTAAATATACGTTTTGCATTTTTGTAGTGGGTGGATCACTTTGACTTGGTCGTGTTATAAGTAGCTCGCAGGCTGAAAAAGTGTGGCCACCCCTGCTCTGGGAATTATGCAAATTGAGTGTGGTGTTTGGATAATTGTGATTATATTTTGAAAAAAAAGAACCTGGTTTTCAAAATTGCGTGTAAACAATTGGAAAAAAACTGTAAAACCCAGAGGTTCGGAGAGGAACCGGGGGAGGGGAACCTAAATCTGGAAACGGCCTCCTTGAGTTTCCCTCGACTCCCCAGACGCTCTCCAGGACCAGTTTGGGTGCGAAAGAATATAATAAAAAGTTCCCGTCTGACGCTCTCCGCTGAGTTGGGGGAGGAAATTGAACCTCTCACCCTGATGCTGCGTTCAACAAAGCAATCATGGAGTCATTTCCTCCGGCAGAGAGACGGAGGGGAAACTGGGCCAGGCTGAGAGAAGCCAGACGCTGCTGAATTATCTGCAGGCAGCGGCCATCAATGCTCCATTTGATTAAAGCTGGCGGCCCGTCCGGCCGGGGCGGCGGAGCATTTGCATCGCTCTCCGAGGCACCAGAGGATTTCAACAGGTGGCGCCGCATTCATCTCCTTTTATCACACTCGACTCTTTCTCAAGACGGGATTTCAAAAGAAGGAGTCTCACAGGAAGTGAAGGGCGCCGTTCAGTGGATTACCGAGAAAAAAACCTACTGCAAAATGTCATTTTTTTATGTGTGTGTGTTTTATTTATGTGTTGTTTTTTGTTCATTGTGAATTTCTTTCCCTCGCCAATGTCGATAAAATCTGAAATCCTTTAAGTCATTCAAGTCAGTGATATTTATAGAGCCCGTTAAAACAGCCGCGGCGGAAAACCAAAGGATTTAAAAGAAAGAGTCAAAGAAAAGCTGTGAAGAGTTTTACTTTATTCCACCTTCAGACATACTATACGCCATTTTTTGTATAGTTGACGACATAAAACAACTATAAAATAAATAAATAATAGATAGATAGCTTGATAGATAGATAGATAGATAGATAGATATACAGAGAGAGAGAGAGAGAGAGAGAGAGAGAGAGAGAGAGAGAGAGAGAAGACAGATTTTTTATTTTTACAAAAAGGCTAAGTGGAACAGAATTTACCCAAAAATGAAGCTAATTGAAATTAATTCTGCAAAAACATTTAAAGTCCAAAAGGAATCCAGAAAAATGGCCCAAATTTTTGATTTTACTATAATTAATAATTGATATTAATCGATATTTATGGTTAAAAGTTCAATTGAATTGGACTCCTTGGCCAGTAATAATATGAACTCACTATATTCCAGTCTATATTCAAGATGTTTTTTTGGGTTTTTTTTATATTACTGTAGCTGTTAAACTTACTGTTGTGTGTTTTATGTTTTATATCCTGAAAAAGAGTCTAAATAGCATTAATCTCTAACTGTACTTCTTGAAGAGGTTCAAATATATTGTGACAAAGCTCACGCCATGCTACTGTTCTCCACTTTCTCTACAATGCTCATTTTATCAGTGCAGTGATTAAATGTGGTCACAACTTCCCCCGCCTGGCAAACAGAAATAACGTTCAAACGTGCCGTGTGACGAAAGCCGAGAGAGAAAGAGCTTTAAATATGATGTCAGACGGAGAAATGTGCAGCATCTCCTGCTCTTCCTCTCTTCCTCACCGTCCAGAGGAGCTGCTGGCGAAGCTGAGGCAGGATGGAGACAATAGATGAACTCTAGCGCCCCCGAGTGGCTGCGACAGGAAGTCGGCCTCACTCTCGTCTGTGAAGCCTTTTTTAACAAAACATACATTTTGAATCCCCACGCTTTTAAGAGGATTAATGATTAATGGAGGCGATTCTAATGAGAAAAGTGCTTGCAGGCAGGAAAAACCCAACTTGTGTCTGTTTTGACATTACGACTATTGGTGTGTTATAGAACTCATTTTCATTTCCAGTTGTTGATGGCGACAAAAGAGGAAAAGAGGAAAAAGGAAAGAAGAGAGACAAAAAGATGATCAAAGAAAGTGAGGTAAAAATGATGGCGAGTGAAAGAAAGCGACGGGACGAGACGGCGAGAGGGGAGCAGTGGAAAACATGTGGAGGAAAAGAAAAAGAAAAAAGAAAGCGATGAGAGCAAGAGAAGTGAAGAGGCTGCTGCGCTGCTTTGGTTTCATTTTTCTGGGTCGGCCGCCAACTTTCTAGAAAGAGTTGTGGAGTAAAATCCCCCCCGGAGGCCGCCAAAGCTTTCTACTACTTCCTGCTGCTGGGATCAGCCAATCAGAGGCCTGCAGAAGGACCAGACACGCATGGTATTAATGTTCAGGCTCCAAAAAAGAAAAAAAGAAAAGAAAAAAGAAAGAAAATGACATCACTGGGGAATTAACTCAACTTTAAAACATGAAATTAAACACAAACGTGCTGCAGGAGGCAACGATGATTGGTTGATGACAAAAATCAATAATAAATCCTACAATAATTAGAATAAATAGTTTGCATGGATGGATGATGGATGGATACATTGTACTCCTCCTTCTACTTTGTTATGCTTTAATTAAGGCCACAAATCTTTAGAGTTTTCAGGATCATTCCGTCATATTTGAAACAACCTGGAGAAAACAATAATAAACGTCCACGCCTCGCGCTCGGCTGCCAGCCAACGTAAAGAGCGATATCCAGGTCATTCCTCGACAGACGTTCAACCCCGGAGCTCCGAACCGCAGGATCACCTCCTCTGAGAACATTAAGAACCAGGAGGATCACCTCCTCTGAGAACATTAAGAACCGGGAGGATCACCTCCTCTGAGAACATTAAGAACCGGGAGGATCACCTCCTCTGAGAACATTAAGAACCGGGAGGATCACCTCCTCTGAGAACATTAAGACGTGTCCTTCATCTCCGCCGCCCGACGGAGGAAGAGACGGTGAGAGACCTCCGGTCATTTACATGTGAAACGGACTGGCGCTCAGATGAAGAAGCTGGAGGAGGAGGAGGAGGAGGAGGAGGAGGAGGAGGAGGAGGAGGGAGGAGGAGGGGGAGGAGGAGGAATGAGGAGGAGGAGGAGTAGGAAGAGGAAGAGGAGGGGGAAGAGGAGGAGGAGGGAGGAGGAGGAATGAGGAGGAGGAGGAAGAAGAGGAAAAGGAGGAGGAAGAGGAGGAGGAGGAGTAGGAAGAGGAAGAGGAGGAGGAGGAAGAGGAGTGAGGAGGAGGAGGAGGAGGGAGGAGGAGGGGGAGGAGGAGGAATGAGGAGGAGGAGTAGGAAGAGGAAAATGAGGAGGAAGAGGAGGAGGAGGAGTAGGAAGAGGAAGAGGAGGAGGAGGAAGAGGAGTGAGGAGGAGGAGGAGGAGGAGGAGGAGGAGGAGGGAGGAGGAGGGGGAGGAGGAGGAATGAGGAGGAGGAGTAGGAAGAGGAAAAGGAGGAGGAAGAGGATGAGGAGGAGTAGGAAGAGGAAGAGGAGGAGGAGGAAGAGGAAGAGGAAGAGGAGTGAGGAGGAGGAGGAGGAGGAGGAGGAGGAGGAGGAGGAGGAGGAGGAGGAGTGAGGAGTGAGGAGGAGGAGGAGGAAGAGGAAGAGGAGGAGGAGGAGGAGGAGGAGTGAGGAGGAGGAGGAGGAGGAGGAGGAGGAGGAGGAGGAGGGGGAGGAGGGAGGAGGAGGAAGAATGAGGAGGAGGAGGAGGAGGACAGTCACCAAACATGCAAGCATGATTACAGACCAGTGACGTGAGGTCAGGGAAATCATGAAAAAAGAAGAAAAATGTAGCTAAAATAAATAATCTTGTCCAGTGATTTGTGTTAAAGATGCATTTTCAGTATGACTCTACACATGTTTGACATTTTATAAAGTAAGAATGTGAGAGTGTCAGTGGATGAAATCCAGGTGAGGCGGTGGAGGGCTGAGCCTCATGTGTGACTGTGATCCAGAACAACCTGGGTCACATGACCTTTCTGCTCCTCAGCATATCAACATGAACTTTACACTAATGTAGTTCAGGACTCTGCAGCCTGGGTCATGTGTTTACTGTGTGTGTGAGAGAATCCTTCCTGCTAATCGTCACAATAAAGTGCAGAGAAAAGTCAAGCCAGTGAGGCGCGCAGTACCCAGCCTCACCTCAAGGGGGCGTGTGTCAACTGAACTTTGGACATAATCTCCATTAAGAGCTAGAGTTTTTAAAATAGGAGAGGAATAAGTAGGAACAAAATCAAGTATGTGATAACATTTTGGCCTAAAATAATATTAAGTTTGAGAAATAACAGACATTTTTACTGAAGGTCAAAATTAAAGTTGTGCAGCACACATCTCTATACTTTGAGTTTACAGTAAATATGAATCCTCACCTCACCACACGTCACTGGTCAAGACAGAGAGAGAGAGAGGGATCAAAGCACAAAGGGCAAAGAGATAAAGGAAAACAAAGTGATGTAAAAACAGAGGAGATGAATCTGAAGGAGGAATGTCACAATTCTTAATATTTGATCAAGTGGAAAGAAGAGGAAAGAAGAGGTGAAGTTTTTTTCAGGGACAAGTAAGAAAAGTGTTGAACGGAGTGACAGAAAGGAGGATTCTGGATTGAGACGGGAGCGGACGAAAATGAGTTATGAAGACGTACGGTGAAGAGCGACAGGAGACAGATTTTCAGTCCACGACAACAATGAGACTGACTCTCCTGCAGAGGTGGACGGAAAGACAGGAAGTTGGAAAGAAAACAAGACAAAGTCTTGTTATGCTATTTGAACAGTGTGTCTGGAGACATTGTGCTTTTTAACCAAACTGAAAAATAATACATATCGCTGGTGTGTGAGCCCCAAAACTCCTTAGCATGTAGCATGTAGCATGTAGCACGGTGCACCGTCAGCTCCTGGAGTTCAAACCAAACCAACATGGCAGCTCGGTCACAAACTTTCTCTTTCAGCAAAAAGTCTCTCTGAAAACATCAGCATCATCCATGTTGACAGTGGAAACGCCGCCGCGGCAGAAAAGTTCTTCTGCACAGAAGATGGACAATAACAAACACGGCGGCCTCCAGTGTCATCACTCCCCGTTTTAATCCAGCTAAATCATCATCTGTCCACACAAATGTCCCTGTTCTAATTGTTCATGTTTATGACGTGTGTAAACAACCCCCTCGTGTAAACAGACCTACAAAACGCATTTCAGATTGAAACCATTGTCAATATAACAATTAAGTGAGGATAAAGAATAAAGTGTTGGTGAGTGACGCTGATTGTTAGCCGCTCACGATTGATAAGATTCTGATTTTACACCTAACGTGATTTCTGGTTTCTACAAAGTGTGTGACACCTGTTTAAACCGCCCAAATCATACAGCTTATCAACACTTTCACATGAGTCTCATTGGTCCAAAAACATTAGAATATTGGATCCGAGGAGCTACATTCACAATCTGCTGTGTCTGTGTGAGCTGGACTGGCTCCGCCCACACATTCCCACCTATGGTAAGAGGAGGAAGTACTTCCTCTCGTGGTGCCATGTGCCAAAGCAGAGCTGCCTCATTGTGGGAGGAGTCAAAGGGGAGGAGCCTACCGTGATTGTGATTGGCTGAACCCCGGATGACACTATATAGGGTTTGATTTCTGATTGGCTGGTTGGAGCAACACACTTTTTAAAACCTGGAACAAGCCAGGGAGAGAGAGGACACACTTTCTACACATCTGGGGCGTCGTTCCAGGTGTGGAGACGATTATTACTGCTGGAGAACCTTTAGGAAGTGGATTCTGCATAATATGACACCTTTCACCTTTAAATCAGTGATCTACACTTTTCCACAATCGTAAATTTGTGAACACGAATTTTGTCATTTTGTTAACTGTATAAAGTTGTTGGTTTTTTTTTACTATCTTATATTTTGAAAATAAAATAATCAAAGGCTCAATGATAAGATTTTACTTTTTTAACAGTCGTTTCAGCACGACGTGACGAATCTGAACTCTTGGAGTGACTTTCAGTTCACACTTCATATACGAGACACCTGGAGAAACATTCCTGTCCTCAGCAGCTCTGCACTCCGACTGACCTTCAGCAGAGAAGATCTGCCGAGTCACAATCGCAGAGGACATGGACGACGCAACAAGTGTGTCATTGTGAGGTAGACACACACACACACACACACACACACACAAGACATACTCCAGTAACACGTCCAGCTCAGTCCGTCCCCCTTGTCTTCCCTCTCCTCCTGTTTCATCCTTTCATTCGTCTGGTAGTTTCCTGCCTCGACCAGCTGAAGCAGAGCAACAACTGTCACTCCAGCGGCCGACACAGAGGAAGAACAGAGTTCTAGTAGAACACTCTCCAGTAATAACTTCCTTCGTTGGTCTCCAGCAGCTTCTCCACGCTGCCGTCGTCGTTCTGTCTTCCGTTAATTCACTGCTTGTCCGTATCATTTCTCTGTGCTGCATCTGGCCAACGGGTTTCTGTCATCGCTCCACAATTTGCAAAATGAGAAGAAGAGGAGGAGGTGGAGGGAACGACAGGCGGTGGAACAACGAAACAGCCAGCGACGGAACAGGGCCGATTGTAAGCAGAGTCTTGGAATTGAAAACATAAAGTCACCTTCGTGGACATTCAGTCAGTGTTGTCATTTGTCCTCACAGCAACCAAACCCGGACGCGTCGACACACTTCGGTGACGGAAACGTCGACATTAAAGTCCCGACTCGGACATAAATAATCAAGCGAAGCCGCCTGAGGTGACGGCACTTTTGAAACTAAGGTGCTGAATCAAGTGAAACGCAGCTTTAATGAGCACGAAGCGTGTTTGAGACTGGAGAGGAGAAGCTCAGGAACTTCGAGTGTTGAACAGCTCGTTCGAAAGCCTTGCTCGTTGGCCAGTGGCAGTTTTAAATGTACCAAGATGTTGATCACGCGATGGAGACAGAATCTGAGCCTTCCTCTGCTTCCTTGTGAAAACAAGTTGGAAGAAATACGGGTTTTTTTCTGTCCAATATGTTGACACAGCCTGATTACTAGCCTCACCTGCTGACTTCACTGTCATATTGGTTTTGAGGTTTTCTTCGAAATAAGAAACTTTTAATGCCTCGCAGTTACCTAGACCAGTGTTTTTCAACCACTGTGCCGCGGCACACTGGTGTTTCCGCGAGATCTAGTCAGGTGAGCCGTGGGAAATTATCCAATTTCATATTTTTTTCTAAAAATAATTTGCTCTCACAGCCGACAGTGTGTTGAAGAGTAATCCTGTATAAATACTCTTCACCACTAGATGGCAGCACATAACTTTGCCGGTGAAATAGAAACTGACAGACGTCAGTGTGGTTAATCTCCACCTCCTGCTACCATCTTGTATCAAAGTACTGTGTCAGTGACAGTGATGGAGAAGTTTTTGAAAAGGAAGAATGTGAACCAGGATCTCAGTTCTTCATCCATCAGGTCCAGGTTTCACACTGAGGGAGTCACTATTAAAAAAAGACATTGGGAAATACTTTTTTTCTGGATTTATTTGATTCCTGTTTATACAAATTTGATGAGAAAGACTTTATATTGTTAATAGAGGCTACAGAGTTTAGAATTTTAACATTTTCGGGTGGTGGTGTGCCTCCAGAGTTTTCCAAACAAAAAAGTGTACCTTGGCTCAAAAAAGGTTGAAAAACACTGACTTAGCCAGCCCAAACTAATGTTGAAATATTAATCTAATGAGTTGTTTCTCGAGCTGTAAGATCATAAAATACATTAAATATGAAAATCACCTTTGAACCTCCGCTGCACCTGTGACAAGATTCCTGCCGTGTCTCTTGTCACGTTTGTGGTAAATCCCATTATTAGCCTCTTTCTTCCCATCTGCTGCGAGGTTGTTGTTTTTTTATGGCTGAATAAACTTTAATGTTTGTGTCAAAACCAAGTTAGTGGATAAATCAGCGCTAATTGGAGGTTGTGTATGAGCGTGAGTGCTTGAGTGTGAAGTCCCGGGCGGCGGAGGCGCTCCTCCATGCAGCTCTCCCGCCGCCGCCACATGACGGGAGGCGAGTTAATGAGGAAGCCAGACTGCCTTCTTCTTCTTCTGACACACACACACACACACACACACACACACACACATACACACACACACACACTGCTGCAAATAACCCGCCTTTAACGGCATCCCGCTCCAGTGTTTGGGGCCAATCAGAGGAGTCAAATGTGACTCTGTGATCCCACGATACTCGGCCGGCAGTGTAAATGTCAGGAGTGTTTTCTTCTCCCTCACTAACCCCGGCTGTAATGTGTGTGAGTGGAGGAGGCAATCAGCCGCAGCTCGGCTCAGGACGGCGGCACAGCAGCGGCGCTCGCAGGAGGTAGATTACATCAGTAAATCCCCCCCCCCCCCCCCTCCGTGAACTTGGCGCTTGGAAAGGATCCGCGGAACTCTTTCAGGTCTTTGCAGGGCGGAGAACGAGCTTTGTCAGCCGTCACAGGCTGCCAGGGTTGGAATAATATATGACAGCGTTACTGTGGCACCTCTAGTGGTCACGGTGAGTAATGACTTGTCCAGTTACAGTTACTGAAGTTTGACGGGCTGCAGTCTCTCTCTGACCTCCACAAGGAGCAAACTGTTCGCATTAGCATTAGCATTGCCTTGGGATGCACCGATACTGGTACTGGTACTGGTACTCGTTAAAGACCCCTGATACAACCTGGCTAGCTAAATTATTGAGGATGACAAAAGTAATTCAGACAGTGAATTATGTTCTGTGAAAACGTCAACAGGAGAAAAATAGTTTCTACAACATGAACAACATTTAGACAAACAGTTTAACTGAGCCGAGCTATGCTACATGCTAGTTTATGGACTTATACAACAGCGATGCTACATGCTACATGGTAGTTTCTGGGCTCACACACCGGTGATGCTACATGCTACATGCTAGTTTCTGGGCTCATGCACCAGCAATGCTACATGCGAGTTTGTGGGCTCATGCCCGAGTGATGCTACATGCTACATGCTAGTTTCTGGGCTCACACACAGGCGATGCTACATGCTAGTTTCTGGGCTCACATGCCAGCGATGCCACATGCTGCATGCTAGATTTTTGGCTCACACACCAGCGATGTTGCATGCTACATGCTAGTTTCTGGGCTCACGCATCAGCGATGCTACATGCTACATGCTAGTTTCTGGGCTCACGCATCAGCGATGCTACATGCTACATGCTAGTTTCTAGGCTAACATACTGGCGATACTACGTGCTACATGCTAGTTTCTGGGCTCACACACCAGCGTTGCTAAAGGCTAGTTTCTGGGCTCACACATCAGCCATGCTACATGCTAGTTTCCGGAGGTGGTTCATAGCAACACATACGGTTCAAGTATCGTTTGCATATGGAGGCTTTGTCATATCAGTATTCGGTATCGACAAGTTGCTAATAAGTACTCGTACTTTACTCATCATTTAACAAAGTGGTATTGTGCATCGCTAGCATTAACAAATGTTACTATTTCTTTAAACTCATGTTTATTCCGAGGGAAACTCAGTCCTCCTGACTGCTACATACATGACGACCTACTTCCACAGACATTGGCCTTAGCCTGTATCCACAGTAGCTGGTATCTATTAGCTCGCACTCGTAGCGTCGGATAATTTTATTTTGTGTGTAAAGTCTTGACACTCCAGTGCAGACAAATTTAACATATTTTTACTATAGTGTACTCGTAACTGAATAATATCATCAAATCAGTAACTCGCTCAATGCTTGTTATAATCATTAGCTTTAGCATACGGAGAAGTTTCTGTATTACCTGTTACTGTACCTCTAAACTCCTGTTTACTTGTGCTGTGTCTCATTAACCCTAAACTCCTGACAGCAGCAGGAAAGACGTCTCGCTGCAGTACCGCGCATCAACAGAAGGTGTGAGACATTTGCAGAATTAAATACTCAAATTTATTAGCTTATCTTTCTCGGAGCCATCCGCATGTTGGTAGTTTATTATTTCAGCTGTTTTCATGCTTGCTTTTTTTATGTTATTACTTTATACATTTCTGTCAATTGCTGCTAACATCTGGACAGTAGAGCAAAGTGATTTTCAGTAAACCTGCAAAAAATTAAATACATGGGGGGTTTTTTTTATGGAAATTTTAGCATCATATGTCAGAAAACTGTGGAACAAAAAATTTTATTTTAATAAAAATGTGAAGTGCAGCCAACATGAATCAAATTATCTTTACATTGACTAAACATGGAGGAGGCTTCCAATGGTCCTGAGGTATTCTGTACTCACATAAATACCAAAAGGATGTGAGTAGAAACATATCTATCAACAAATTTATCAGTGGCGATTACCATATGAAAAAAAAAATACTTGTAATATTGCAATAATGACATAGATGTAACACTGGGTTGTTGTTGTTGTTGTTGATTTTCTTTTTGATGGCAAAAAGTTCCCATATTTCAAAAGGTTTAGAGCAGCTCAACGCTTTAATATTGTGAAATCAGAGGGACATTTGTATATTTTCAGTTTGAAAGCCTCCACAGCAGCAGCAGTGTGTCACTCAGTCACAAAGCCTCGGGCTTGAGACGCAGCTCGTCCTTTACAAAAGCACAATCTGTTGAAATCCTGCGAGGACAAGATGTTTCGTGCAGCAACAAGAGAATACTCCGAGGCCGCGGACAAACGAGCTCATTTAAAATCCGGGAGCACGAAGAAATGTCAGAGCCTGAGACGGCTCTTTATTGAGCCGACACACAAAAACATCCAACAAAGAGACAAATGGAGAGTCGAAGACGAGTCGGGCTCGTCTCTGTCTTCAAGGAAGTGTCCTTCAGGGCGACGGACGTCTGGAGGTACTTTTGCAAAGTGTGCAGGAGCAGTTTGACAGTGACGGCGACGAGTCATTTGGCCCCCGTCATGTGAGCCGGGGCCCCCGAGGCCAGCCGGTCCTGAACAGACACCAGTCTGTTGGAATTTAGCGTCGCACGGCACAAATCCTCATGGTCATGAGACCATAACTCCACCTTATTCATTAATAAAGGACAAAAACGTGACGCCGTAATTCACTGCAAAGAGCTGAAACTGCTGTCGTACTCAAATTACCAACAAAGATTTTTTTATTTTTTTTTAATGCATTATATTTCAAATTTGGAATTCTGGATCTCACATATTGTACAAAATTATTGATGTTTGTATATTGTTTATTTATGCTTGAATACATAGCGATGCTACATGCTACATGCTAGTTTCTGGGCTCACATGCCGGCGATGCTACGTGCTAGTTTCTGGGCTGACACACCAGCAATGCTACATGCTACATGTTAGTTTCTGGGCTCATGCACCAGCGATGCTACATGCTACATGCTAGTTTCTGGGCTCACACATAGGCGATGCTACATGCTGTATGCTAGTTTGTGGGCTCAAACACCAGCAATGCTACATGCTACATGCTAGTTTCTGGGCTCACACACAGGTGATGCTACATGCTACAAAATTATTTATGTTTGTATATTGTTTATTTATGCTTGAATACATTGGAGAATATAAGACAAGTTGTTTTTTTGCTTAATTCTTTCCCTATAAATAAATAAATAAATAAATACACATTTATAAATTGTGAATAATGTAACTGTGTACCTCTATGTGATTATATTGGATCATATACACAATATTATGCAGCACAACATGTCATAATGAAAATAGAAAGAACAACAATTGAAGTTGATCTATACGGTATTGCAATATGTGACGGGTACTGGAAAGTGTGAAACCTCGGCACCACACATCTCAACTCTTCAAACGCATTTGATCAATTTGAAGTGTTTTAAATCAGAAAGTCTTTAAAGGTCCAGCGAGGAACGGTGTCCTTAAAATAATGGAAGAAAATAACCGTTTGTCCTCAGTCCAATGAGAAAATGAGCAGGTTGTATCATAAACACGACAAAGAATGAAGTTCTTTCTTATGATTTACTAATTTTTTCTTCTTTTTTTTTTATTTGCAATTTTTTTCTTTCTTAAAGATTGACAACATTTTAGAAACTACTATTTGCCATACATCCCTACATCAGGACACACTGTGGACAGGTCGTCTGTCCACCTCAGGACAAACATCAGCCATGTTTTGAAAAACTGTACGTACCATCATTTTCTTAACTACAAAGAAACGAAGAGGGAAACGAAGAGGGAAACGTAGCACGTCAGATGCATTTATTTGGACGTTTACCTTCAATAGTCCCGTTGCAGAACCACCTTCATCCCTCTCATATGCCTCGGATTCAATTTCTTGCTATATTTGGATATTCAAGTCACAAAAGTGACGATGCTGGTGAAGCAGGTCCCGTAACTCTGACTGCAACAAGCCATGATAACGTGTGACGAATGTGTTCGGTGGGAAACGGGGGAATAAAGAGAGCTGGGTGATAGAAAGTGACCCAGGTTGACTGCGTTCGCTATGGTTTCACAATTTCTGTGGAGAAATATGTTTCCTGACTGCAGACCGCCGTCGTGTCTGTTTATCTTCCTCACCGATCAGCAGAACAACTTCCTCCCGCTCTTCCTCTCCATCCAAACACCCGATGTTATCAGACGTCTTTATCTGGAACGTCCAGCGGCGCAGCCTCCACGGACAAAACTCCTTCATGCAGTCTTTTTCATAATCAATCCAACTCACCAGCGGCCATTAAGGCAATAACAATGTTATGTGACATCATCATCACTCGCTACTGCCACCTCGTGCACAAAAGTGGTATTGCTTTAACATCTTTAGTTAGACATGTTGGTCAAACTGTCTCAATAGAGGCAGAAATCAATCGTTCTCCAACCGTTCTTACTTTATGATATTTTCTAAAGATGTATTATCTAATAATGGAAACACAAGCAGGGCAACAGCATGAAGACATTAAACAACAGATCAAATCATCCCAAAATCATCAGACAAATGTTTAACTCAGAAAAAATAAAGGTTGTGTTTGGAGTTCAAAGAATGGGAATGTCACTTTGTGCAGCAACTGCCTGAAAGTTACTACGTCGCTAAACTCCCACCGGAGCAGCTGAAGCACCTCTGGAAGCAACAAGTGGAGCTTCAGGGACACTTTAGGAACTGCCTGAGTTCAGAATACACACACACACACACACACACACACACACGGTCGACACAGCTGAAAATGACAAGTTGGAACGTTCTACCTTTAAAGAAAGGAACCCTGACGGAGGGTTTCTCCTCCTCCTCCTCCTCACTCGTCCTCCCCCGTACCGGTGATCGCCTCCTTCTCCAACGCATCTTTCAATCTATTGATGAAGACTTATTCACCCTCTCTCCTGCTCTCCCCCTTTACCCCTCTCTCTCTCTCTCTCTCTCCATCCTCAGCCCAAATGATTCCACTCCCCCTCACTCTGACTGCCCCCTCTCTCTCTCCTCTTTCCTCACTCATCCTTTCCCTCCTCTCTCCCTCTCTCCCATCCTTTCTCCCTCTCCCCCTCCTCTCCTCTTTCTCCTCTATCCCACCTCACTCTCTCTCTCTCTACCCCCCCTCTCTCACTTTGTCTCACTCCTCTCACTCTCTCCCTCCTTTCTCTCTCCCTCGTTTTCCTTCCTCACATGCTCTCGATCAAAACACCATCAACACTCACATGATTAACCTCAATGCCAGTGTGTGTGTGTGTGTGTGTGTGTGTGGGGGGGGGGGGGGGGGGGGTGTCTGTGTGTGTGTGTTGTTTGGGGGCATGACACAGCAGAATGAACTGCCCACACACACACACACACACACACACACACACACACACACACACACACACACACACACACACACACACACAGGAAGCTCAGCAAAGCAACAGGTGTCACACAATCACACACTTGCATGCGTTTGTTGTTGAATTCTGTTTTTTTTCTATTTTGGCTGTTTTCTTCAGCCCCTGGACATTATGGAAACTCGCCGTTATTACAGTATATTCATCACATTAGTAGTGAAAATATGACAATTCTATTTTTGTTGTTTATTTCTTGCATTCCTGCACAGTAACAGTAAGAGGTTTAGATGTTTGGTACTAACTTCTGCCGTCCGTCTGTCCATGTTCAATCTCAAAAAGCGTGCGCACACACACACACACACACACACGCACACTAACACACACACTTACGGACGATTTAGAGCACAGACGCGGAACCAAACCGGTAAATAAAGCTGTGTGAGGGCGCGACAGGGCAGAGAGCCGCTTTCACACTGGGCAGTAATGAACACGGAGGGCAGCTAGAGGACATCCAGCACCACACACACACACACACACACACACACACACACACACACACACACACACACACACACGATCTGAGCTCATAAAGCACAATTAGAGAGTCAAAGTGTGTTTCTCCTCATCAGCCTATCAGTCTGACCTGCATCTCTGCACGAGAGCAAAACAAGAGGGAATCCGAATTATAAATGACACCAAAACTGGTAAAAAAATAAAATAAAATCACAAGTGACACACACACACACACACACACATAAATAAGAGGAAATGTGTTAAGAGAGGACGTAGCAGATCTGTGTGATGTTTCCAAACACACACTCTGTTTATTCACACCATGTCCAAGCCGCAGAGCAGCATGGCCGCCAGGCAGTGGGCAGCAGGCAGAAGGGAACACACACACACACACACACGCACACACACACCCCATCAGGGTGTCCAGCTCCATGTGTTCGGTGTCAGAACTGTGTGTCCGAGACTCGCCTGTAACGTCTCGCTGCCAAATAAAAACCTTCTGACTGAGTTGAGTGTAAAACAACACGCCGGCCAATAAAAACGTACAAGACGTGCGTCATGTGACGAGTATTTCTACCGACCGTTAATAGAAGTAACAACATGCTGGTGTCATGCAGAAGGTGACGGTCAGCTCAGGGGCTGCAGTGAGAATAAAATCAATATTTATCTGTGAAACGTTATTTTTTTTGTTTTTGTCAAAGTCTCTCTCTTGATTATCTCTCGCTAATTCACAAACCTTACACACATACACACACACACAGACACACACACACACACACACACACACCCTCTCCTCTCAGCCGGTCATCTGGAAGTGATTACGTCCGACTGTTACACGGCGCTCTGGCCCGCGTTAGACGTGTTGGCGATGACAGCCAGCTTTTTGTCTTTTACAGCCCGGTGAGGAAACGCGGCGATAAATCCTCCTCAGACACACGCAACACGCGACGCCTCCATTAACACACACACACACACACTTCATTCCACACTGCTGTGATTGTGCAGTTCACAACAGTCGTGGTCGGGCAGCCCTTCGCCTGCAGGAGACTGAGGGGCCGTGACCTGACCTGCCTCTGTGTACAAAACTAAGAAAACACATCGGAAAGTGCAGGAAAAGTGGAGGGAAAAAAAAAAAAGAAAAAAAAAATCTTCATCCGCCCTCGGAGGAAACTCGCTGCTCAGCACATGTAGAGTATTTCATCACAGGGCCTCTTCCTGCATTATATCACGGCTGTTACTCAATCCCCTCCCTCCCACTGCGCTTGTTATTCCTCACGCGGCACCGAGGTTTTGGAGATTATTGGAAAAATCGATAAATCTCTACTTTTCTCGCTCTCACTCCTCCGGCCTTCTATTTCCATGCAAATTTGCTCTCGTTTTTAACCGTCCGGGACAGCAAGTCAACACAGCTCTCCGTCCCGAGTCAAAGAAAAGGGTTTTTTAATTCTGTTTGTTTGTTTGTTTTTTCATGCTGGTGGTTTGGTTTCCTGCTCCGGAGCAGAAACAAGGAATAAAAGTTTGCTCTGTGGTTCTGCTGAGAAAAGTAACTTGTAATAGTCTCCCTCAGTCAGACATGTATAACGCTCATGTCGCCGATGGTACGTGAATGACGAGGAGGAAGATGCTCTAAAGTCAGGATGTAAGCACTTTTGAGAAAAACTAACTTGTAAAACACGCAGACTCACATAATGCGAACTCCTATCGGAGGCTAAAGATGCTAACGCTACGTCCAGCAGGACGTGGCGTCGCTGTCGGGACGGCTGAGTCGGTTCAGGATTAAACTGGAGTTCGGTGAAACAGCGACACGTCTGCTCCCGTCGTAATGCCTCACTTACTGAACCGGCAAGTACTCCTTTTATCAATGTAACTAACACGCTACAGACTCGACGCTGTACTTGATCATAGTTCACATTAGTCTCCACGTCATTCTGTGTCACGTTGATCAATTTGAACGTTTTGAAGGGAATTAATTTGTGTAAATTTGAATAAAGAGTCAGTCTGACGAGGTTTCTGTCAGGTTGTGTGAATTTAACGACACACACGGGAAAGATTGTTCGTCAAATATTGACCATATCTCTGTGTGATGATGATAGATTGATGATTATTTCATAATTATTCCTGTTTGATTTTTTTTTTTAATTAATTAGACCTCAAGACTCTGATTGTTTCTGTTAATCTCTTTTAAAAAAAAATACAAAAATAAATCTCCTGACTTAAATAAAGGCAACAACTCTAAAACAAAACAAAGCAGTTCAGTCGTTTGCTCTCCACTGCCAGATTACTTGCGGGAGTCTTGACTTGAAATGTTTGTTTTATTGTGGCGATCCCAACAACGAAAAAACCCAAAACATTCTCTATACTAGTAGTGATGGTTTGAGGTAGCGGGTTTCACTTATTATTCAGGAATGCAAAGAAGGACAGAAGTTCAGGACAATAACATTAAAATCAAAATAAATCGGTTCTTTATGATCAAACTGAGCTCCAGCAGTTTTCTTTGGAGGCGACTGATGTTGAACAAAGCTGCAGAACATGTGTTTCACTGCAACAGAGTTCACAATTCAGTCTCTTTCCACACTTTTTGCTGAATTTCACACGGTTTTGACGTGTAAGAGCGTTTTACCCCCATGTTCGTTTACCGACGCCTGATTAATACAAGCATTTTCCTAAAACATGACTTCACCTCACGTCACTCAAACTCAAGCAAACTGTCAAAGACAAGCTGCTAAAAAGCTTTGAAGTGAAAAGAAAAAAGAAAAAAAAACCTTCGTAGTATTTTGGTTCTCTGTTCACGTGATAACGGCTAATCAGAGCCGCTGAAAACACAACTTTTTGAAAACGGTCCCAATGGTTGAATTATTTGAAAACACTCCCGACTCCAACGCTGCGTTGAGAACTGGAATTTTCCAGCCGTATTACCGGGATGCTCACGCGCGGTGATTCGTTCACGGCCTGCTTCACACTGCAGTTCTTAGCATGCTAGCCACTAGCGCCGCAGCCCGTTAGCTGGCGTCCGTCGATGCCGATATGTGACGTACGAATGACGAGATGGACGTCAGTGCGATCCTTCCAATAGAAACATTAAAGGCCAACAGGAGGTCTGTGAAGCTTCCTTCATGGTTTTGTTTTGTTTTTACCGCAGTAGCCTACAGCAAACGTAAGCTAAGCTAGCATACGGGCTTGTGGAGACGAGTTTCACTTGGAGCAGCAGGAGGAAGGATTAAATCAAATTCTATACGGACACATGAAGAAGAAGAAGCGTTGTTGTGCAGCGTGTTGCTGCGGTGGAGGGACGTTTCTCTGCCCTCTGAATCACCGTCCGTAGGAAGAGAAAAGGTGGAGGAGGAGAAGCTAACGTCCTGAAATGTGGCCAGTTCCTGGTCTGTATGTGTGATTCAAAGAGGGGAAATTAATAGAGATTTCAGAGCATCAATGACAGGAAAGACACAGAATCCTCCGATGTCCCTGAAAACCTATTTGGAAGGACTCTTGTGGAAATATTGCCAGGACAAGCAGAGAGAAGCCCCACAGACTGGGGGAGAACATGCAAACTCATGCAAGCTGGAACCACGTGGAAAAGTTTTTGTGTTTCTGTGAGTGGAGTAAAACTTTGGAACAGACAAATCGAGTACAAATCAAGCAACGTCCATCTATTGACAGATTGAACGGGTTAC
This sequence comes from Blennius ocellaris, assembly GCF_963422515.1. Classification (NCBI taxonomy): domain Eukaryota; kingdom Metazoa; phylum Chordata; class Actinopteri; order Blenniiformes; family Blenniidae; genus Blennius; species Blennius ocellaris. The sequence goes on from NC_137672.1 coordinate 5,344,593, forward strand.
ATAACATCCGGTCTGGTCCCACGATAGAGTTATAGATTCAGTTTGGATCCATATAGAAAATAACGAAGAAGTAACTGTCCTGTTCATTATGTTTAATTAATTAATTAAAAATGTGGGTGGGGTTGCCTTTTGTTTATTTCACTTTATTGTTATTTTTCATTGTTTTAATTTTATTCCCTTATTTAATTTACATCGTGATCAAAAATATGATTTATGTACATCGGAATATCCAACACTTATTTTGAATGTTTACAACTTGAAGCCTGGGGAAATGTTTTGTCATTTGCATTGTGAACATTGCACTTTGTAATCTTGTATTAACAGTTGAAAAACTTCAATAAACAGATTTGTTTTTAAAAATGGGGGTGGGGTTTTCTTGTATTTTTTACCTGAAAAAAATGTAAACAATAAAATGAAAGAAAAAAAAGAGTGGTGATGAGAAACAGTTTAAAGGTTGTTAAAAAAGAGTGAATGAAAACAGGCGTAGCAGCCTTTTTTAAGTTAGTGTGGTCTCACTTTTACTGAAAAATTAAGTCTAGGATCCTGTTTATTCAGTGTTTGTGCTGCTCAGTTCTTCAACAGACCTTCTCCATCAAACGGGTCATTTTGAAAACACTGCCGTCTGAACGTGAAAGGTTTGTGATACTGAGATGGGCGGGGAGAAAAACAAAGTCATTTCCAGTCGATTGTTGTCGTGTAAACATGGCCTCAGCGTCTGGGTTGGTCTGGAAGCAGCAGGAAGCAGAACAGTCTGGAGAGACGCTGGACGGAAGAAGATCTCAGTAGAACACAAATTATATATATATAATCCACAATTATCAACACGAGAAGAAGAGAGCGCCTCACACATCCTGTCCGGTTCTTCCTGCGACTTTAACAACTGATTTGAGGATTTTATTACTGATTCATGTTTCATTTCTCAGAGCTTTACCTTCTTGTGAGCCTGTTTGCTCATAATTTAAGTCCCAGAGAATCTCAGGCTGGCAAAAAAAAACAGTTTAAATCTCTTTTTTAAACTGATATTGCTTTAATTTGTTTATGGGTGTTTTTGTATTTCTGCTAAACTCATCCCTTCCTTGCTGTTGGTTTTTTTTCATAAAGTTATTATTATTATCATAATCATTAGTAATCGTAACAAATCTCCAAAAGGTTGGTGTTTAATTCATAAAATACTCATTTCTGAGTCCACTTTTATTTACATTGATCACAGTGTCAATCCTTTGGGGAATTTGGTGGTAAAATAATCACATTTTATGATTTTTCTTTCCATGTTATGATCTTTCAAATATATATATATATATATACATATATATATATATATATATATATATATATATAAATCAACCTGAAGTGACACCAATGCCGACGCTGGATATATATTTCATTCTCATTTTTTTTAAGCAGCAAAAACTATATAATTAATATATACTATATACATTTTTTTAATTAATATTATTTCTTATATTTTTTTAATATATATTTAGATTTATATTTTTTAATCAGCAAAAACTATATAACTAACTATAAGATTATATGACATGTGGTAACTAATATATAAATACATTATAGTTTGTTTCATATATTTATATACATTTTTATATATTTAGATGTATATATTTTAAGCAGCAAAAACTATATAACTAACTATAAGATTATATGACGTGATAACTAATATTTTTTTTATATATTTATATATATTTTTCTATATTTAGATTTATATACTTTAAGCAGCAAAAACTATATAACTAACTATAAGATTATATGACATGTGACTGATACTAATTATATTTTATTCTTTTAATTATTGTATACTGTTAAAAGTGTTAAATGTCTTTTAAATGTTGTAATTCGGAGAATGTGAATGTGTGCTCTCTTGGCAACAGAGCTCTCGATCACCAACGGGTTCTTTTCCCGGTTAAATAAAAGTGAAATAAGTAAACATAATTTAAAAAAAACAACCTGTAGTGACACCGACGCCGATTTATGCACATTTATTTCAGTTCGTCTTACTGCAGAGCGAGCATACGGAGAAGTGGTCAGTAAGAATTAAAAAGTAATTCCTCTTTAAAAGAAAAAATCTCACCGCGAATTAAGCAAACACGGCAGCGTGTCCTGTCCCCCCCTAGTGGCCGAATAAAGAATGACAGGTTTTTGACCCTTGTGGTCACACGCGTTCGTCCGGCCACACGTAGCGCCATGACCAAACGCGTGACCGTACGGTCACGCGTTTGGTCATGGCGCTACGTGTGGCCGGACGAACGCGTGACCGTGAGGCGTGACGTCATGGCAGGTGCCTGTAACCACGGCGACCCGGGGGGGGGGGGGGGGGGGGGGAAGCTGGAAAGGGCCTCTGGGGGCCTCGACGGCAGGCAGGAAGCCGGGGGTGAGGGGGGGTTGGGGGGGGAGGGGAAAGGTGGGGGAGGGGGTGCTTCAGAGGACAAACTCCTCCGGTTCGGGAACCTCGGGGGCGACGGAAGCGGACAAACACGCACTCCGTCGCCGCTATCGGGCTTCAAACTGACGACTTGACATCCTCTTCCTCTCCGTATCAGCCCCCCCTCCCTCCCTCCCTCCCTCCCTCCCTCCCTCCCTCCCTCCCTGAACGATCTCACTGTGACCCGACGTTCCCTGCAAGGAAGCTCTGCGTTGAATCCATGTCAAGGCCCGGCGGGGTTTGAAACTCTGCGCTCGTGGCTGCGGAGATAAGCGTGAATAAAGACTGGTTTTTTTTTCTTTTTTCTTTTTCTTTTTTGCCTTGTTTAACACTGAAAACACAGGATGAAGTGTAAACGGTGGATTATACGGCGTATCTGTCGGCTCAAGCTGCAAACGCTGCCGCCTACGACTCACTAGCTTACACTGAACATCACAGCAGCAGCGCCAGGGAGGAGAAGGAGGAGGAGGAGAAGGAGGAAGAGGAGGAGGAGGAGGAGGAGGAGGAGAAGAAGGAGGAGAAGGAGGAGGAGGAAGAGAAGAAGGAGAAGAAGAAGAAGAAAAAGAAGGAGAAGAAGAAGGAGGAGGAGGAGGAGGAGAAGGAGAAGAAGGAGGAGGAGAAGAAGGAGGAGAAGGAGGAGTAGGAGGAGACGGAGAAGAAGAAGAAAAAGAAGGAGGAGAAGAAGAAGAAGGAGAAGAAGAAGGAGGAGGAGGAGAAGAAGAGGAGGAGAAGACGAAGAAGGAGGAGAAGGAGAAAAAGGAGTAGAAGAAGAAGAAAAGAGACATTGAGCGTATTTGGAAAAACTGAAATATATTTTCATTTACCAGAAAAGTGTCTTGTTTATACGACAATGTTTTGAAAAGCAGGTATTTACACAGAGACTCATTTTCACGTTTGTCAGGAAGATGCGTAAAAACTCATACCATACTATACTATACGGTACCGTACCATACCATACTGTACCGTTCTGTACCGTATAGTACCGTACCATACCATACCATACCATACTGTACCATTCTGTAGTGTACAGTACCATACCATACTAAACCATACCATACCATACCACACCATACCATACCATACCATACAGTACCGTACCATACCATACCATACCATACCACACTGTAACATACCCAACCATATTATACTGCACCATACCATACTTTAACATACTGAACCATACCATACTGTAACATACCGAACCATACCGTACCATGCCATACCGTACCATACCATACCGTACCATACCATACTGTACCACTCTGTGCTGTATAGTACCCTACCATACTGTACTGCACCATTCCATACCATAACATGCTGTACCATACCATACTGTGCCATACCATACCATACCACACTGTAACATACTGAACCATACCAGACCATACCATACCATAGTGTACTATAGTACCATACCGTACTTCATACAAGGCCTGCACAACAAGGTCCAGACGACTCAGGATGGACATGAAATGACGAAACAACATTTAAGAGTAAAACATCAGGGACCGAGAGAGAATCAGACACACTGGGGGGAAAAACAAACATGTAGACTTTAACGCCCGTCACTATGGCAACACTTATGAAGCCTTACCCTATGAAGTGTTAATCCGCTGTAAATTTTGTGTTTCCTAGTCGGGTGTTTAAAACCTTTGCAGACCTTTAGAAGGGCGGCAGGGTGATTCAGTGGTGAGCACTGTGACAACGTCAGGCTTCACTTTGGTCTTCAAGCAGCTCTTACAATGAACGACTGTAACATTTTTCCTTCTATCGTTCCTGCATGTTCCCTCTATCGTCTGTCCTCCGACTCACCGACTGTCAAGACATATCAAACAGTTTAATGTCGACAAAACAAACAAGTGACGGCGAACCGCCAAAATAACCCAAATGTTTCTCCTGCAGACAACATGCAGATCAACGCTTTGCAGAGACGGTGGGGGAGGAGAGAGAGAGAGAGAGAGAGAGAGAGAGAGAGAGAGAGAGAGAGAGAGAGGAAGAGAAGAAGAGAGGAAGATGATGGAAGATGAAGGCCCGGTCCAGCTCTATTGATTATTTTACCGTTCGCCTCTTCCCACGTGTTGACGATACAGCGAGAGCCCACTCAGGATTTAGGAAGAGAGAGAGGACGAGTGCATCAAACACATACACACACACGTGCACACACACACACACACACACACACACACACACACACACACACACACACACACACACACACACACACACACACACACACACACACACACATGCGCGCGCGTGCGGGTGAATCCGCCTCACCAGAGTAAACTAAAAACAATGACGTGTTTTATTTTCAGGGGTTTTCTTCTCCAATTCCTCTCTCTTTTATCAAACTGTACAGGCTCTCTCACTCTCTCACGCTCTCATGCACACACACACACACACACACACACACACACACACACACACACACACACGACCACTTGTACCGTTACAACAGAGACACTGATGTTGATGAGCTCACCGTGTCCAAAGCTTCTCTCTTTGACATCAGTGTGAATAAACACCAATGTTTCAGCGTCATTTTGCAATAAGCTCACACATTCTATTGACTCGTATAGTGAAACTTCTGGATCAATGTGTGTGTCACTGGTTAACAAACCCACCGGCGGGACGTCACAAGAGAACCTTTAAGGCCAAAGAGAGGACAACGAACAACATCAAGTCATCGGGGTACAGTGAGACACTAATAGATGTGACGTGTGACGACAAGAAGCAGGAGATTTCAACATCAGCCCTGTGGGTCAATCTTCAATCTAATCCACCTTGTGGATTGAATAAAAGAAGAAAAAAAACCTGCCATTAAATATAAATAATTGTAATTTAGCTGGTGCAGATCACTGCAGATGCGACTTCCTGACTCTGCCCACTCTCTGACTGACCAATCAGGGAGCAGGACAATGCTGACGTTGTTGAAGGCCGTTGGACATGAGACATACAGTATTGTACGGACCGCTGTGGAGTGAAGGACCATGAGAAATGCCACTTGTAACTTTGTCTATGTGTTGCCTGAGTTACGTGTTTTACTGCCACAGTCGGTTATAGTTTGTGTCTCTGTTTGTCTTCGTCTTACGCGGGATTGAATAAAGACATTCCTGAGTGTCCCCTACAGTATGTACTACAGTTTCAGCAGTTTCCTCTTGGTTCATTTTACGATTCACGACACCCTCCTGTGGTCCACGCTGGTATGACAAGACTCATGAAGCTGTGGCTACACCGTTAGCACGCTAATCTAGTTCTTCTACGCTTCACGATTTTATTATTTAGGTTTGATTTTAAATGAAAATGTTCCCCAACAGAACCGTCCAGAGTGAAGCGGTCGGTAAGTTGGTCCATTGGTTTTATTTCCCAGCCTCCTGCTAAACCGACAAACTTCATCACAACAACAGTTTGAAAGATCAAAGCTTCAGACATGCAACACAAAGTGTCCTCCTCTCCACTGGCCTGCTGTGCTCCGACCGTTGCTCTGGCTGAGTCCAGGCAACTGAACTCACTGAACTTCTTGCACTTTTCACCTTTGTCTCTCTCTTGTAGTCATTATTAGTGAGCACAGGAATCTGGGTTGTTTTAAACTGATAACAAAAATAAACATCCTGCTGCATCAAAATAGCAAATACATTAATAACTGTATTTGGACACGGATAAAAAAAAATATTTAATTCAAAAATATTGGCTGAATGATCAGCCTCAAAGGGTCTGAGTCACATAATGCAATTATTTTTAGAATAACAAGCCTTAAAGTCCTAGTGAATTGAAAATTCGACCTCCAAAAGACTCTGGCTGTCGCTTCTAGGGACATTTTTTATGCTAACTGGTCCAAGGGTAAGCTAGCCGCTCCCGCCGCCTGTGCTCCTTTTCTCCTCTCTCGGTCTCTTCCAGGCTCAATCTTTCATCAAGGCTCATAAAACGCAGACTATAACTTCAAAACACTGTTAAACTTTGATATTTAAGAGGAAACAAGCCGATATAAACACAACAGATGGAGATCTGCACAACTCTTGACGTCACGCCCACGAAGAAGGATTCCCCCGACTTCCTCGGCTGGAGATTCAAAATTCAAATAACTTTGTTATGCAACAACAGTGGTGGGGCAGAGTCGGAGGAACCTTAGAAGTAGAACTCCAACTATCGTTTTTTGCAAAGTGGTGTTTTACATTTCACTGGGCCTTTAAAGTCAGTTACAAGGGGCCTTTCTGTTTGGAGTTTGCATGTTCTCTCCGTGTGTGTTCGCACTTTTCTGTGCAGGTGGAAGTGGCGGAAGTTCAACCTTCAACCGATTTCAGTTCCAAAACGTTTCAAAGGCGAAAGAAACCTGTAAGGAAAGCAGGAGCCGGCAGAGTTCCGAGAAGAGGCACAAGGTGACATGTGGAGCGCAAAGACTCCAAAACACGCAGTTCACATTCCTCCACCACACCCGCAGCGCGCCGCCTCGGAAACACACAAACTCTCAGTCTCCGCCTCCGTCCTCTCTCCCTCTCACCCGTCCTGTTTCACCTGACATGTCTCATCCTTAAACGTCACATTTCCATCATTAACTGTTAGAATTTAACTTTCTCTTAACTGCTCTGGTGTGAAAAGAACCTCGCGGCCGGCCGAGAAGAATAACAAGTTGTCCCGGGGAGCCTCTTGTCACTTACGCGCACTATAAATAAACGTGGACGTGCAGGAATGAGCTGTCGTTTTCACAAACAGATTAGATAAATAAATAACACCAGAAATCCAGCCTGATCTGAAGTTTGGCACAACTGACAGAAACTCCCGCTGCTGCGCAAAGTGTCTCCAGGTGAGGGACCCCCACCCACCACCACCACCGCCCCCCCTCCTCCCCATCGCCGGCTCTCGGCTCGATCAGCTTCTTTTTTAAATTAAATCTTACTTCTCGGTGGAGGTTTGCTGACCAGCTCCGCGACGCGCCTCTGCAGCCGGGCCACTCTGCCCTCCAGCGCGCCGGACCGCCGCCAGACTGACACCAGGTCCCCCTCCAGGTCCTCCAGGATGCCCACCGAGTGGCGGGACAGATCCGAGAGCTGCCGGAGCACCGAGCACAGCGAGAAGCCGCACACGTCCGCCAAGTCCTCGAAAAGCAGGCTCTGGTGCTGCGGCGGCGCCTCCAGCGCGCCCCGGCCGTCGGGCTTGCACACATCCCTGGGAAGGATCGCGCGTTTGCAGAAAGGCATGACTCTCCTCCACGAAAAAAACAACCAAAACTCTCCAGACGAGTCAAGTTTAGATCCCCGCGACCCCACCGACCCCTCCGGGCGGCGCACGGACACACGCCATGGATCCCGCGGGGGGAGAAACTCCGCTGGGCTTGGAGACGCTTGGAGCGAGCTGCGCGTCGCGCGCCCACATTGTTTTTATGACTGCGAGCGAGATTTTCTGCCTTTTCTTTTTTTTTTTTTTTCTCACAGTGGAGCGGAGCGTCTCCACCGCTCGGGGGATTGTAAGTCAAACCAAACCCACTGCAACACGCCCGACATCCACTTTCAGCTTCAAGGTTAAAGCGTGAATAGAAAACGTTTCACAACATCCGAGCAACTGTTGTTTTCTAAATAAGTCCGCGAACTCCAATTAATGCACCGCGCGCGTGTTTTCCGGCGTGTTTACGCGCAGTTCCATCATAAAAAAGTGCATTTTGAAAAACATTGCGCACAAATCAGACTACAATCTTTCAACGCTAAGGGGAAAGCTTCCCTTTGCGCCTGCTTTCATTTTGAAAATATCAATCCCAACGTTGGATTTTATTTTGTTGAGCTTGACGCGGCGACACAGCGCGCAACAGTCTGGTGTTTCCCGAGGAGGAAACCTGCCCGAGGGAGGGATGAGGAGAGAGGAGAGGAGAGGAGAAGACGAGAGACGAGGAGGACACAGGGATGGTCCAATGGAGTTGTGCGTAACTGCGCCCCGGCCGCGCGTAACTCCGCACCAACTTTTCTTTGCGCACTTCTGCGGCGCTGTTGTCTCACATTCCGTCCACGCACGGAGCAGAAAAGTCCCAAAACAAACAGTTTTCCCCCCCAGCGTGGGAGCGGCTTCCACAGCGCCGCGATGTGCTGCAGTTAGAAGTTTGGCGCTTCCGCGGCCTCAAACTTGCGCCGCTTCATCTGAAAAGGCGCACCTCGGATCTAGAACGGAGCAGAATGAGGCCAGTTTGAACTGGAAATGAGACACAAATTATAAGTCAGTGAAATCGGGAAAACAAGATGACGCCGTAATCTGATTAACTGCAGACTTTCAATCAAATTACTTTCTAGATAATCACATAAAATCACATCAGTGAATTAACCAAGTATAGATCCACAATTGTAAAAAAAAAATGTTTTCTATATATTTGATTCAGTGAAACAAATCAATTCCAATACACATCCAAAGAACTGATTTCACTCTCGTACCAACAAAATAAAGACTCTTGTAGTGGGAATACTATAATAAACCGTGATATTTATTATAAAGGCCAAGTAACCAAAACATTCTAAATCACATTTATCTGTCGTTACTGGAAATGTATAAAATATGAGAAACAAAAGGGGCACGGATCCACAAAATACCACAATTTGCACTAGTTTTATGGTAAGCATCACTTTTTAAACTGTTTTACTTCATGAAATTTTCAAGTTAAATTTAACCTGCAGACACAGACCGGTACTTTTATTTTGAAACCGACGTCTGTCAGTGAATGAACCTGATGACTGACAGACAGTTTGAGCTCAGATTGTTTGGTCAGGTTTTATTTCTGCACACTTCTAGATTGTACTTGTGACTTTTAATGACACTTAAAAGTCTCGTCGGTGTCGTCATGGAAACGTGTGTGAAGCCACAGCAGTGTGAAGGAAGCAGGGACAATTTAAGTTGATGACATTTATGTTCCATCGTTAATTAAACAAGGAGGTGTTTTTTTTTTTCATTATTGTCCCCAAGCTTTTGGATATCAAACTCAAACCAGTGAATGATTCTTTTACCAACCCGAATTAATATTTTTTTTATCTATTTTTGTTTTGTTATTATAGGAAAGCCATTTTTGTTGGTATTATGGGTAATATTCTGGAATAAAATGTTTTCTATTATCAAAAAAGTGACTCAAAAACAAGCATCAGGGGCACATTTACCACGTGACTCTCTATTTGAACGGATCGGTGTTTTAATCCGGCGCATTTACTGCAAAACTTCGCTCCACGTAACTCCTCGGGTGTCAAACAGAAGCGTTTTTCTCCGATTCTGCGAATCCCGTCTCAAGAAACGTGGATCTCACGTGCTGAGAACAACTATTCAAGTTTGTGCACTGTGACTGCAATTATTGTATTATTGTTGATTTTAGAGAAACAGGAAGGAAACGTGGATGATGAGTATAATCACATGGCTAACAAAAGGGTAGATTAAGGTCCAGATCATGTTTGATTTTTTTTTTTTTGATACCAGTTTTAAGTCTTTGTTTCCCGTCGGTCTCTTGAAGTGAAGCTCCCACTATCCCCGTGTTTCTTCACATGGTCGGAGTTTCCCACGAGTGGAGCAGGTTCAGAGGAACCCGAGCCTGTTACTCATTGGATGCGTTACATAATAATCCAGTCACGAGATCCAGATTAAAAAGGGAGGTGCCCCCCCCCTTCTTCTTCCTCCTGCTGTTTTGCACAGACGCGACCCTCTGAGAGGCTTTTTCTGATCAACAACCAGCACTTTTAAACTCTACAGTCTATTTCCCTGACTTTAGAAGGATTTCAAACTCCAGTTTAGATTCAACGTCTCTCTTTCCCACATGGAAAGAACCTATATAAACATATATGTTTTAATATAGGGTTTGATATAGGTTTTTAGTATATGTGACATATATAAAATTGGCCGTTTTCCTATATTATATGTACGTTAATGCACATATATGTACACATATACTTGCATACAGGTACCTATATAGGTACATATATGCACGTATATATGTGTGCATATATGCACCTATATGTTCTTCTTACATAATTGTTTTTTAGTTAGTTCTTAGTTATTGCCTTGACAATGTATGACAGTTGCCAAAGTGAGATATGGGCTATATATATGTGGAAATAAAGAAGCAGTAGAGACCTATATGGCCTGAATATTCACATATATGCACCTCAATTTAGCCTATATGTGACATATATACGCATATATGCAGCATACATGTGCATATAAACTGCTTATAGGTTTCATATATGCACATATGCACTCGTATAGGTTCTTTCCATGTGGTTCTTCCCAAATGAAACAAAGTGAGACTATAGGAGCACAGTTCGGACACATCCAGTTGTTAGAAACGTCCCCGTCCAGCTGTGAGGTCTCACAGCTCCAGCTTGCCCCCCCCCCCCCCCCCCACACACCCACCGGGGAGAAATGACGCAACAGTTCATTCCTGAAACGACATCTGCAGAATGTTTCCATGTTTCATCCACGTACCGAGTCCGTCCCCATCCGGGGGCAAATGAATTACTCCAGATCAAGTCAAGTTCATGTGGACAAGGTGGAGGGACACGGTCTGGAAACCTCTGACTTCATTTTCATCATCTTTTCAGACTTTAGGGCAGGGGTGTCAAACATGTGGCCCGGGGGCCAGAACCGGCCCGTCAGAGGATCTAATCCGGCCGTCATGTGATTTTTTTTTTTTTTTTAAGTATAAATATGAAAACTAACAAGAGGCTGATCTCAAAACACTCGAATGGCAAAAATGACATTTAAAACCGCCCTCGGTCAGAATTTGACCCCCGACATTAATGCGTCTGTGGAGGTCACATGACGCAACGCCTTTCACAATAAAACAATGAGTCCAACTTATGTGAAGTGACACTTTAGACACATAAACTCAAAACAATTTCCAGATGATGACAAATTGTTTTAATCCTGAATAAAAATAGGATATCCAGATAAAGGTGACTGAGGGTTTATTTTTTTTCAAATATCTGATTTCCTTTAATATGTAAATTTCAGAATAGACTGGCAAATGCTTGCAGTTACAAAAGAATCAAAAGAAGGAAAGACTTTGACATTTGTCCATATCTGCAGTTTAACATGTTATGTTTGACTTGTTGGGCCTCCAGAGGTCAGAGGTCAGATCAGGTTGATGTGGCCCCTCAACTGAAATGACTTTGACACCCCTGCTTTAGATTTGCGTTAAAAGTGAGCGACTGGCCGTTTATAACCCAGGAACTTTAAATTCATCGTCGAAAGAGTCATTGTTGGATCTGCTCCACAGACATAAAGTGATGGATCTTTACCTCCTTATTATTCACTGAACAAAAAATATAATCACAACACTTGTTTTTTTCACTCAAAGATCTCAAAGATCTAAGACTTTTTCTTCTGTTCGCTAAAGACCTATTACTCTTATTTACTCTTAGAACATCGTTCATGAATTTGTCATAAATCAGTTCTAGTGGCCACTTCTCCTTCATGAATGAGTAGATTATGTAGATTATGGACCAGGTGTGTCTGCGGCTTTAAAACGTGCAGTTTTATTCCACAGCGCTATTTATTTAAAACACAAGAGTTTTATTTTGTTGCTGCTATGTAAAGCGTAAAAGCGCTATATAAGTTTGATATGTTATTATAAATATTACTATTATTATTATTCTATGTGTGTATGACATGTATGTGTAACAAACAGTGTTGTGATAAATGGAGATTCTTCTTCTTCTTCTTAGTTTGGCCGCTTTGTGCAGCTGCAGCGCCTCCAGTGGTGACCTGGTGGAACTACTCACACAACCGTCGACTTCCAAAGCACAGTTTTAACTATGTTTTGTTTTTTTTAATTAAATACACATCGGCAAAATACCGAGGTCAAGACCGTGTGTATGAGCGGTTTGCTGATGTCAGCGTTGGAGGCGGGGTTATGATATCATGGGCAGGTGTGTGTGACGGACGAGGTTGTTGTTGACGCACAGAGACCCCGTCACAAGGTTCTGAGCGTGAAGCGTCCCACTTCCTGCCCGTGTCAGAGAACCCCATAAGATGCTCGCAAATCTGCAAACGGTCTTGAAATTTTTTGCATCGTTTCGCTTCGTGAAACCACGAGGGCCCCGCGGTGAAGTAATCTGATTACTTTCCCTTGGACCAGCTGCACAGATCCAGATCTCCCTGGCAGGCCGGCTCTCGGCGGCGTTTCCCTCCGGCCCGGCGAAAACTCCCCGATCCTCCACTGCAGGCCTCCACGCCCCTCCTCACTCCTCCACATCTGGTCCTCCAAACCCCCCCCCCCCTCTGGGCCCCCTTCTGAACCCCTCCCTTACTGAACCTGGCCTATCACAATGTTTTTGTTCATGCAGTTGTATGGAGAGAGAGACAGAGAGAGAGAGAGAGAGAGAGAGAGGGAGAGGGAGAGAGAAGGAATTTCAACATAAACTGCCTTTTTATTGACACAGTAGAAAACATCAACATGAGAAACTTGTGCACAAAGGAGGGGGGGGAGGGGGAGGGGGAGGAGGGGGGGGGTGCTGATATAAACTGTAGAACTTGCAGTGAAGAAGAAGGGCGTGTCCACATCACATCATCCATACTGTTCCCGTGGCCGGCGTCCAGCCCCATACGGACGGTCACTCAGCCAGTCGGTTGCCACGGCAACCCGTCCGTCAGTCAACCAACCGGCTCGTCTCCCGACCAACCAGACGGAGGTGAAGGAGTCGTCCGCACGCCTTCACCTCCGTCACTCAATCCTATAGAAGCAATTGATTAGAACCAGCTGTCCTCACTCACTCTTCCTCCTCCTCCTCCTCCTCCTCCTCCTCCTCCTCCTCCTCCTCCTCCTCCTCCTCAGATGACTGAGTTCATTGTTCCAGCAGCTCGGCCCACTCTCGGTACCCACACGGCGAGCGTTACCTCCATTACTCCGTCCACCTCTGCCCTCCCCCCCCCCCCCCTCCCTCCCTCCCCCCCTCCTTCCTCTCGTCTTTCACTGTTTTCATTCTTTGCATACTGGAAGCATCACGACTCGCTCGCGAGCCTCACAAGTTCCCGGAGGCCGTCACACGCCGGCGCCGGGGTCGCGGAGCCGTCCAGGAAATGATGCCGTGGAGATTTTTCACATCAATTCAGTCTGAGGTTCATCCAGTCACTGATTGACCTCAAAGCGTGGAGGCGAGGTGCAGCACAAGCACAGGGAGAACAAACCCACTATTCAGACGTCATTTGTCACTTTATCTGTAATATAATTACATTAAAGTCCCAGTGAAATGTAAAACACTACTTTGTAAAAAACGCTAGTTGTGGTTCTACTTCTAAGGTTCCTCCGACTCTGCCCCACCACTGTTGTCGCATAACAAAGTTATTTGAATTTTGAATCTCTATCTATCTATCGAATCCATCTATCTATCTATCTATCTAATCCATCTATCTATCTATCTATCTATCTATCTATCTATCTATCTATCTATCTATCTATCTATCGAATCCATCTATCTATCTATCTATCTATCTATCTATCTATCTATCTATCTATCTATCTATCTATCTATCTATCTATCTATCTATCTATCTATCTATCTATCTATCTAATCCATCTATCCATCTCTCTCTCTCTCCTGCTAAACATGGAGAGAAACCAGTTTCACTCAAAGTTAAAGTGACGTTATCAAAACAGCAATAGAATTTAAATGTCGACATTAATGGTTTTTAATGGATAAATATTCACTACAAGCTTCAGTCTTTAGAACAAATATGACGAATCGCAATTAATTACAGAAAAATGTGTGATTAAGTAGTTAATTAGTTTAAAAAAAACCCAGACTATTGTTTCTTGATCAGTTATGTTTTCGCAGCGTGAACAAAGCGTCCAGTGGACGAGCAGCTCAGGTTAAAGTAAGACATGTAAAGAGGAGCACATGTCGTTTCAGCCACACTAAATAAAATGTTTTATTGTTTTATTCTCTCAACTGTACTGGAGGCTTCAAGCACTTATTAAAAAACGAATACACTTCTGGAGTGCAGATCTTGAGGAAGCCGGTGCGACACATCATGAGCAACGTGACCCAAATATAAAACATGTTGAACAGATCAGGAGGGTCTGGGAGCCACACACCGGCCCCGGAGCCACTTTCAAATACTTCATCTCCGGCGCAGCCGAGCAGCGGGATGAGGCGATGAGGACGTCACACCTCCACCAAGACACCGACACTTCCACGTCTCACTTCTCTTACAAATATCGATAAAAATCAAATGAGTGGAACTCGCTCTTTGATGTTCCTCCTCCAGAAGGCTGATGTGTTTCGCTGCGCGGCCTCCGATTGAAAACAAACGTTATGAAGTCCAAGTCTGCTTTGTGATTCACCTTCTGTCTCCTCTAATTCAACATGTTCCTTCTGTTTCCTCTGCAGCGCGCATTTCTTTCACTTTTCTTACTGTACGAGCCAAACGCACTTCAAAGCCCGTCACTGTGTGTGTGTGTGTGTGTGTGTGTGTGTGTGTGCAGGACCAGAGCAAAGCATGCGCCTGGTGAGTCTCATATTACAAATGTTCAAAGAGGCGTGAGCACACGTGTTTATTCACAGGCTCTATTTTTATGTTAATCTTTAAAAAAGGAGGACGATGCTGCGACTTTTGACTCTCGATCAAAACCAGAAAATATCCGTCAGCGGGGTCAAAGGTCAGTTCTACAGCGGTGTGGTGGTTCGAGAGAAGTTTCCCCCTGCAGAGTTCATTTCAGGTGAATCAGTGACGTGAATGTGACGGGAAGAATGATGGGGAATCGATTTGATTTAGTTGAAAAGTGCTAATAGGAAGATAAGATTAAATCTTCTGTTCCTTTTTGTTCATGTATGGATGATAAATTATATATATATTGTGAAATGGCATGACATAACATGAATAAATAAAGGTCTCATAATCTTTTTCTTACACTGTCATGTGCTGTCGAGGAAGGTTCTGTAACGCGAGTTCTCACGTTCATGTTTATTATTAAAAAAATAAAAATAAAGTTCAAAACAAATAAATAAGGTCCAGGATGTAGCCTGCTCCGACCACGGAGAACCTTCCCTTGTCCTCTGAAGCACCTCTCACACACATCGTGCCATGTGAGGCTGGAAAATTAATCTTTTTTTAAAAACGGGCAAACACACACCCCAGGCCAGGTTTCTGCAGCGCAGCAGCAGAATGGCGCCCAGCAGTCGCCATATGGACGAGCACTGTAGTCCGAGCGGAGAGAGAGAATGGTAGGACGGAGGGAAGCGGAGCGGAGGATGGAAGTGGAAGGCAGGAAGGGCACGGGGGGGGGGGGGGGGGGGGAGGGGGGATACAGGAGAGTTTACAGGAGGCGGAGATGGAGGCCAGGAGAGCGCAGGATGGAGGGAGGATGAAACGGGAGGCTATTTTTGGGCGGCAATGGAAAGATGAAGGGATGATGGGAATTATGGTGGAGGCGTGGGGAGAAGACGGATGAGAGCAGGTGGACTTCTGCACATTGTGTTGATAATTAAGACGGCTGAGGAATCCACCGGACTGGTGATGAGGCAGGTTTGTTTTCTCAGTCAAACTGACGGCTTCGTCAGAAAACGACCACAAAACCTCTGATCTGACGTGAAGGAAAGCCGGAGTGGCCGAATGAAGACAGGAGGAGCGGAGCGTTTTGTAAATAACACATTTTATTGGACAGCGGGTTCAGGCTGTGTGTTTAGCTGCTGCCTTGCTTGGCGGCCAACCTCTTGTCTCTCTCCTCGGCGATGGTCAGACGGATTCCCTTTCCTCTGGGCAGGGACACCCACGGCTTGTTGCCCTGGAAACAGAGACACCAGGTAAGGTGGTTCATGTCAACAATTGGCTCTGACAGAGAACCCCAGCAGAGACACTCTGATCCCCCCCCCCCCCATGACGATTACACTTTAGTTTGTCCGTTTTGTTTACTTTAGCGAGTTCAAGTGGAAGAAAACTGCTTCCAGAGTCAAACTTGTATTTCAGCACCAACATTTCTCACGTACAGGTTCACTGGACTGACTTCATTCTGCAGCAACACATTTCTTACATTCCTACACTGGAGAGTTCACAGGAGCAAGAAATGTTAAACTTCTCTAGCAAGTGTGGTTCTAAAACATAAGCAGCACCTACTAGTGGCCTGGCATGGAAACTACAATAAACCATGACGATTTTACATCTAGATTCTAAACTTTGACACAGGCTTCCAGCCACAATATCATCATCATCATCATCATCATCAACAGAGCTGCTATGGGTGGAGGTTGAGGGGAAAACGTCACACCGCTGGCTGATGGAATGTCAAGCAGCACAATCATTTTAAAGAAACTAATAATTCAAAGCACTCCAACAGGAAAACCTAAAAGTTTAATCTGATCAGAGTCCAGCGGCAGCAGGAAGCAACGTTTCACCTTCTAATGTTGATTTCGTGTTTTGTCACCGAGGACATTTAACCCATGAGCAGATCGCAGGAAAGGCGTCGTCGTTTCCAAAGAAGAAATAAAAACTTCCACAGCTTCATCGTAACTCCATTCTGACAGAAACTACAGCAGAGCTTGAGGTTGTTGGGGTTATTTTTTTTACTTTTCTAATCAGTTGTTCCCAGTTCAAATTCAAAATGGGAGTTCTGATTCCAAGAGGGAATTCCAACTTGCTCAAGTTGGAATTCCAGGTTTCAAGTGGAGCATCAGTTTGAACTTCTACATGAAACAAAGTTTCAGTGTTTAGTTGGTGGAGCTCAGAACTTCTTAGAGGATTCTTGGATTTGTTTCATTGCTGATCAAAACCAGAAAGTCATCATGGCTCCAGACCGTCACTGCCCCGGACCAGGTCTCCTCCTCGCCTCAGCCTTTACAAGAACCTCGTCACTGAGTTGTCGTGTCGGGTCTCACCTTGCCAATGACAAAGATGTTGGAGAGCCTGGTGGCGAAGCTGTTGCCTGTGCTGTCCTTGACGTGCACCACGTCGAAGGACCCGGGGTGACGCTCCCGGTTGGTGATCACACCGATACGCCCCAAGTTGGCGCCGCCGGTCACCATGCAGAGGTTACCTGGGGGAGCAGAGGGTCAGGGCGGGTCCAG
This sequence comes from Blennius ocellaris, assembly GCF_963422515.1. Lineage (NCBI taxonomy): Eukaryota > Metazoa > Chordata > Actinopteri > Blenniiformes > Blenniidae > Blennius > Blennius ocellaris. The sequence continues at coordinate 5,362,038 of NC_137672.1, forward strand.
GGGGTCCGGAGGGTCCCGGGAGGTTCGGGGCCACAAGCAGGTGAAACTCACTGGTGTCAAACTTGATGAAGTCTGTGATCTTGCCGGTGTCCAGGTCGACGCGGACGGTGTCGTTGACCTTGATGAGGGGGTCGGGGTAGCGGATGGTGCGGGCGTCGTGGGTCACCAGGTGGGGGATTCCCTTGGTGCCGACCAGGAGCTTCTTCACCTTGCACAGCTTGTACTGCAGACGACAGGACATTACAACATTACACCGGCTGTTCTACTTCTAACCTCACATCAAACCCAAACAGTCACAACTTGTGGACATTAAGCTTCATTTACTTTAACAAACACGACCGACTGAATCCTGATTGAAACCAAAACCAAGTGGTGCAATGATGGTTTGCTTCACAACAACTTCCTGGTTTGAGAATTTCGTTCTTTAGGAAAGGCACTTTTATTAATACAGCATCATGAACACTGATTCAGTGATTTACAAACAACTGACATAATACATTAAAGCACTGCGAACACAAATCCCAATCAAAAGATTATAAATAAACTTTGTCAGATGATGAACTGATGCGACTGCAACAGATCACCTGACTTGATGATTCAAAGTTCTACTGTGAAGGATTAGTCCAGGAATCACCAGCACTCAAAGTTAATAAAAGAAATCAATTTTCAGACATACAGATAAATGCTATGCTACATAACAGTGAACACCACTTTGTTTTAGTTTCAATGAAGCTTCTTATTCACTTGTTTTGTCAAGTTGATGAAGTCAGAGGAAGGCTAGAACGTTAAATGAGCCATTGACAAGCACAGCTCAGCTTTCCTCACTGCAAACCACCAGGAGAAGCAGGAAATTAACCGTTTTATGTGTAAAACCTCACTAATCACTCCAACAGGTTTGTGTTCCGGGTTAAAGTGATAAAAAATGGAATTCATCTCCAATCCCAGTATTTGAATGAATGAATGGATGAATTCCAGCGTGCTCACCTTGGCCTCCTCGGCGGTGATGCGGTGGACGGTGAAACGTCCCTTCACATCGTAGATGAGACGGAAGTGCTCTCCGGTCTTCTCAATGCTGATCACATCTGTATGGAAGCAATGAAGAAAATGATTCATGTCCTGGTGGAAATTACACTCAAATGACTTCTGGAGTAATTCAACATTCCTAGAGAACACATGGAAATATTATCGCTCTAGATATAAACCAGAGGTTTGTTCTACCAGAACGCCTCGACGTGCACAACCTGCAGGTGGCGCTAATGAAGCCAGCAGAGTATTTACCTGCAAAATGCTTTGTAAAACACTTTTTTTTGGTGGCGCCATCTTTTAAATTCCCCTCATGGTAATAATGTAATTTATTTCTCACTTGTAAAAATACTATTTTGTAAAACGAGCTCCATAATTTCTTTATTTTTGGTAATAAAACACATTTCAACACATCACATGCATTCCTAGTGGAGATAATTTAAGAACAGATTCAAACCTAAATGTTAAGTAGTCAAATGTGTGAAGATTTTACTATTTGGACATTTAACACTGTTCTAATCACAGCAGCAGCAGCAGAGACATTTGAAAACACACCAGAAGTCAAGTTTCATAAGGTTTCTTAAACACACAAAGGGCAAAAACAAAAAGGTTCACTAAGTTGATATAAACCCAGCGACGTCACTATTGTAATGAGCAGAAAGACAACAAGCCACAAATCTACGACAATTGAGCTGAAATGTACCGAAAATACTTCAGATAAAACAAAGAAGAATAAAAACACCAACACGTCGCCACAGAAAGCTGCTGCTGTAAAATCCCATAACACTGACCGCAACTTGTGTGTGTGTGTGTGTGTGTTAACATATGGCCATATGGCAGCGCTGCTTCCCCTGGAGTTAGAAATGAAACACCCAACACCTCCACAGGTGAAGCCAGAGGAGACGGACTAGATAAGTAAGTAAACTACACTATTCCTGCCACTCAATGGAAAGGTTGAATATTAATAATTCAATCAGATTTCATCCTTTCCCAGAAACTTCATCCCAAATCCAGAGAAACATTTCCCAACTAAATGGACCAAGAAAAGTCTCAATGAGGAATAAATCAACACTACAACCAAACACAAAGTCTCAAATATACAATCTCAATCTGAACTCAGGCGGATGGAGATTCACGTCGCTCTCCTTTTGAGTAAAGATCTGTTTGTGCTGCAGTCGGAGCTCAGTACTTCTTAGAGGATCAGTTGTATTTTCACCTCATTTCTGATCAAACCTTCAATTGCATCATTGCTCCTTTTGTCTTCTGCTGGACGAAACATCATAACGAGGTTCCGTGCAAACAACCCAACTCACCCATGAAGCCAGCGGGGTAGGTGATGTCGGTGCGCACTTTGCCGTCAATCTTGATGAACCTCTGCATGCAGATCTTCTTCACCTCATCCCCCGTCAGGGCGTACTTGAGGCGATTCCTCAGGAAGATGATGAGGGGCAGGCACTCCCTCAGCTTGTGTGGACCGGTGGAGGGACGAGGAGCCTGTCAACGGGAGGGACAGACGCTAAGACACCATGGAAACACCTTCTGTACATGCAGCCATGTGTTTACCATTCAAAGGTGCTGCAGGCTGCAACATCAATGCTGACAAGATGAAAGGTATTATTATGCATCTTGAACTATATCCTTTAATATTCTACTAATATGCCTTATCGAAGAAGCAAAACATTTCTATGCTAATATGACACTTGGGTAGATGTGGCTTATTAGCAACTTCACACCAAGTACAAGTTATTTTCTACTTTCACGAGTCTATAGAAATCAGTACAGCGCAATACAGCTTCCAGTGGTTGTCCACACTTGGCAAAATGATGTGATCACATCAAACCTCTTCAGTTCCAGCTACAGGCAATCAAGAGACATAATCCCAGATGATTTCCAATAGTTTTCATGCATTAGATGTCAATAGCCGCAATTAGCCAATCAAATTAGCCCATACTGTTGTTGAGCTGAATCTTTTGGAAGAACAATCACACAAACAGATCAGATGTGGACTTAATGCATCCTGCCATTGTTTATATTAATAGTCAATACAAGCCAGAGGTAATACCTAGACACGTATTGCCAACATGTAAAACCTGAGAGAAAACACAGAATGTGGCTTAATCTGCCTGGAGGTGAATTTCCTCCTGATCGCATGGAAACGTGACTTACAAACACTCCGGTGAGTTTGTCCAGCATCCAGTGCTTCGGCGCTGCGACGCGCTTCAGGTGCTTCTTCGGTCCTCTTGCCTGGAATAGAGGGGACAAACCCGGTCAGGAGACGGAAAACAAGCCCCCGCATTACACGGTAATAGTCGAGTTATTGACTATGTTCCATAAATTGTGTAGATAAATCAAGAGCGTAGTGTTAGCATAGCTGCTAACGCGCCATTGGAACAGTGCAGCACACCGGCTGCGGCCTAGCCGGACTACCGCCATTTCATTCATGGAAAAGACGCAGGTATGGATAAAAAAGTACAAATGATTAAGTGTAAGACTCATATTTGCAAAACGCCGTCATGTTGAACTTAATCCCTCCATATTGTAGTACATCTCTCTCCGCCCGACGAGCTAACTGTGCTAGCCACAGTAAAGCTAGGCGGCTACACTCGGGTCACGTTAAGTCACCGCCGAAACATGAAAAATCACGATTATCAGCAGCAATTTCGCATCGCGCCATTTATTAAGAGGTGAAATGACACGCCGGGGGAGACGGATGTGTGATGGGACGATGAGAGAAAGTGATGTTTGTGGATAAAGTCAGAGCGGAGTCGTGAGGAGAGACTGCTCACCATGTTGGAGTCTGCGGGGAAAAGGACCTCGCCGCTTCCGGTTCTGACGGATAAGACCTGCGACGGACGCCGAGGAGGGACAAACCGCGGGAAAGGCGCAGGGGAAATTATTTCCGTACTGAAGAGTTTTCAGTTTATCTTTGGCTCAACCAACTTATATACTGTTAAACCTTTAATACATGTAATCTGTGACTTGTAATATTTATTACTCTGTGTTCATATCAGTCTTACTTTGATGCTCATCGTGGAGATTTATGTTTCGTGCAACACATCTCACAACACTGTGAAATTCTTGAGTTTTTAAAAATACATTATTATTGTTGTTATTATTCTTATTCTTATTCTTATTATTGTTGTTGTTGTTGTTGTTGTTGTTACTACTACTACTACTACTAACAATAATAATAATTCCAGACATGTCAAAGAAAAGATGCAAAATTTGAAAAAACATATCAAGGAAATACAGATATTGTCTTCAATTTTCCTCTTCAATTGCACCTGTCTTTTTGTTCCATCTATTTTTTATGTTATTCACGTTTGAAGACTTCAAAAAAAGGCATTTTAGCCAAAAGATATTGTGGCACTTTTTTTGTTTTTTTCTTCCCATCATATTCATTTTAATAGTTTAATGTGGGTGTTTTGACAATGCCTCGTGATGAGAAACAACACCATGACCTCACAGTAACTCTGCCTCCATGAGCTTTAAAAGAAGACATGCGCCACGGAGTCACGTTTTCTCTGCTTCAGAGCTTCCTGGTCAGGAAATGCCAGAGTTGCCAGACACATCTCAGTCCTGTTTACACTTGCAGAGATAAAGCTCCTGGGGGATCTGTGTCTTCCTCTGCCAAAAGTGATTCCAACGCGCTGACTGCCATTCTCCGCTAGAACTAATCCCACAGCCTGACACAAACCTGGACTCTCCGCATGCCAACGTCTCCGCCACTAGAGATCCACATCACTGCTGGCCCATGTGAGATTATTAGCATTTTTTGCATGCTTTCTTTCTTATTGTAGGTGCAAAACATACCTTTATATGGTAGTATTTGACGGTGGCCCAGAAGTGCTAACGCCACAACACAACAGGAAAGTGTGAATGAAAACATAATCAGATTTTGGAATTGACCTCAGTTTTAAGGCTATAATTTCAAATGAATGTGAAAACTGATTACATTTTGAGTTCCAATGTTTTGTAGGATCAGATTGCAGCCTGTCAGCTGGACACCATGTTTTTTTTAATTCACTCATTGAATTCATTTCAAGGCCCTCCGCTGCATTATGGTGTCTCACCACCAGGTGGCAGCAAGCGATCATTATGACCTTCCTGCCTTCAGGACAGTCTCGTGAAGGAAACAGATGCTGCAGAGACATCTGGAGGAATGAAATATACCCGGAGTGGTTTGAAACATCGTATTTTAAATACTAAAACGGTCTAACTAATCTGGGCTTGCAGCTAAACTGACGTCCGTTCAGTTCCAAGTTTAGGAGTCTTTCTGTGGAGGTTGTAAATATGGCTTAAGACCACATGAACAAATGTATTTAAAAAACAAAAGCCGTAGTGAGAGTATAATGATGACTGGATGGAATCACACTATATCAAAGAGACCTTTGCCTACAAACAAGGTAGAGTCTTGTGAAACAGTCACGATTGCAGTTGAGTCCAATTTGAGGACAATATAAATGTGAACCTGAGACATATTGTGGTGAAAACAAAAGGCCAAAGGTGTCAAAAAATAATTCTTGTAGCATTTAAAGTCAATTGATGTGTGATTAAAGTTTGTGCTGATGCTGTCAGGTCACATTTTCTACATTTCCTTCGTTTAGAATAACTAATAACAGGGAAGGCCAGAGGCGGGGAGCCACCAGAGCTCCCGGTGTGAAGACGGAACACAGAAGCTTCACATGTGATTTTTAAACAGAAATAACAGTTGTTATTCAAACGTGGTATATATAAGAGCCAACTCTTCCATAAACGAGGAGTAGCATTAACTCAGAGTACAATAAAAGCCAAGCTGAGCCAGAATTGAAACTATTCAGAAGAGAGGATTTCAGATTTCCCTGCAAACTTGGACAAAAAAAAAAGCGCAATCATTTATTGTATTTTCAGTTGCAAAGTGTATTTGTTGCTTTTCTTTTGATATGTCACGTTATTTCTCCATTTATCGATAAGATCCCTTAATGTAACGGGATGCTGCTGATGCAGAGCGTTACTCTGGTAAAAAAAAAAAAAAAAAAGACACAAACCCGCCCTGAGTGACCGGGAGGAGGCGTGAACCTCCAGCGGCCCCTCGGGGCCACTCTCCTCCGTCTCCTCTCCTCTCAGGACCAAACTGCGAGAGGACGAGGAGAAGAAAAGAAGAAGAAGAAGAAGAGGCTCACAAACCGCAGCCTCGATTGATAAACATCCCTTCGCGTATCTGTCTTCCGCAGCCACTTCTTCTTTACTTTCATGATTTCGCAAGTCGCAGTGACGCAGGCGCGCGGAGCGCCGAGAGCCGCGGTCGCCACGTCTCGTTCCTGCGCGCATCTGCACGACTCGATGGGAAGTCCACTTTTGTTCATGTTCACCAATAGAGGGATTGAAACTGCTTGATTCTCCACATTTTTTATTTTTTATTTTTATTTTAAACCGTTTTTTCCACATCTGGAGTCGCCCTCGTCGGTGCGCGTCCGGAGGATCGGCGGCCACAATGCAGCAGGAGCGCCTCCTCAAAGTTTTGGTCATCGGCGACCTGGGAGTGGGGAAAACCTCCATCATCAAGCGCTACGTGCACCAGGTCTTCTCCCAGCACTACCGCGCCACCATCGGGGTGGACTTCGCCCTCAAGGTGCTGAACTGGGACCAGCAGACGGTGGTGCGGCTGCAGCTGTGGGACATCGCCGGTGCGTAAAAGTCCGCGGCGCCGCAAGTGTTTGCGCCTCATCTGCATGCTCACACACTCCTCCGGCGCACATTAGTCCATTTTAACAGGACCCGTCAACTTTGCGTGGAGAGGAACTTATTTAGTCACTCAAAACTCGAAATTACTTAAAAAAGTTCATTACGCACGTAAAATGTCAAATATGTCGCTATTACCCAAGTATTTTATAAAATCCAATTTTTGCCAGACAATCTTTTTTTCCGTCTTAACAACGTATGTACTGTATTCGACTTGGTGGCTTGTCATTGACAATGCAATTAGAATCCACCTAGAATTTCCAAAATAAAGTTAGTTTACCGCAAATTACAAATGCATAACTGATTATGACAAATACTGGGTTTAAATTCAATTTTTAGATACTTATATCCATTGTACAAGTAACGAATTACACTGGGTTGCAAATACTGACATTAATTTAGTAGCTTTGGAAAGCTACTTGTAATTTTATGAATATTTTTGTATACTTCAGTGTGTGTGTGTGTGTGTGCGTGCGTGCGTGCGTGTGTGTGTGCGCGCGCGGGTGTGTGTGCGCGTGTGTGCTTCCAGAACAATATATATTTAAGTACACATTTAAGTACAATTTACAACTTGTGATCTGCTCCTGTACTACAAATCATCAAAGCCAATTGATAAGATCAATTAAATATTAAAAAGCAATAATCTATTTTCTAAACAGTGGGCCTTTTTAATTGACTCGGGTAAAGATGATTCACTCTCCTTTTTCATGTGGCTTGTTTACTTTACATTTAAATGCCTTTTCAGTGCTAAATATTCGTTTCACATGCGTTAAAATTAATTCCCCTTTAGCACTTTATCCCCTCCAGGACTGTAGGGGGCGCTGCAGTCCTTCTCAGCTTCTGGACAGGTCATCAGAGACAGGCACGTTCATTTATTTTTTTGCGTTTGGCAATAAAACCAGCATCGTACGGCATTATGCGCCGGAGCGCTATGTGCAAACCTTGTTTTTTGTTGTTTTTTAACAGGTTTCCTCCCACAGTGTGTGCTTTATTCTAATTGGTGGCCTGAAATCGCCCCAGGTGGGAACGAGAGTGTGTCTCATTGTGTGTCGAAGGTGGAGAACATGGAGACGCAAGTCAGTGCAGGAGACGGCGAGTTTATACGACAACAGAAATGAGGAATTTCAAGTGACATTGTGACGTTGTGACTGTAGCCTCTGAGCGCCGCACTGCCAAGATGTGAACACCAGAAGTCATTCGCGCTCTTTCACACTTGATGTTTTGCTGACACATCCAACACTGACGGTGCACAGAACGTGGCTGACCGCCATTTTTTTTTACAGAACAAGACTGTGTTTTTCACTTATAAGCGGTCCTTTGTACCCCTCCCCCCCTTTAAACCAGCCTAAAACACACAGGTTTGAAAGTTTTTATTTGTGTTTGGGGTCACGTGACGGCTGATTAGAGGAGGTCCGGACCAGGCCGGCGGACAGGAGGACTTTGAGCCGTGACTTCACACCCCGGAGCTGCCGGATTCCCAGTCGCAGCCGTCAGACGACCCCGTGTCACTGCGTGGAAGTCGTGATTGCGTCATCGTCTGTTGGGGCGGGGGAGTGAATAGGCGCAGTGTTTTTCAGGGTGGCGCAGCCTCTCGTACGACAGCCGGCGTCACGTACGTCCGTCGCCGGAATGCACCACGGACAAAAAACTCTCCTGAAGTCATGTGGACCGTCGTCGAGACGTTGACGGCTTGGCTTTAATCTGCAGCCGGCCAGCGTCGCGTCCAGCGTCTGCCTCCGTCTATTAGCTCTAATTCCTGTTGCACCAGCTGTTTGCTGGGCTCCGAGGTCGTGTGTGTGTGTGTGTGTGTGTGTGTGTGTGTGTGTGTGTGTGTGTGCGCGCCCTGCTGATTCACCACTATATCAGGATCATGTGGAGGAAGTTAGCTACCAGGATAGAGTCTTATTCATATATTCAGTTGTGCGCTCGCTGGATCAGTCACGCACACACACATACCTCCGGGTGACAAAAGTTGTGCTTTGTCTATCATTCGCACACAAACCACGTTTAACGCATTTTTTTTTTTTTTTTATATCTTGCTGAGCCAATGATGACTTTGCAAGCAACTGACAGTTAAAAATCTTACGTTTCACCTAATTAGCATTTCAGGAGGGACTTCAGTGAAATGACTGGAGGAAATGACAATGGTCTGTGAACTTTGAGCTAATTCTGACAAATTCTGCTGATTGGTCAATAAACAATCCATGGGTGTTGATTGGACAATAAACGGTCTATTAGTGTTGATTGGACAATAAACAATCCATAAGTGTTGATTTGACAATAAACAATCCATAAGTGTTGATTGGACAATAAACAATCCATGAGTGTTGATTAGACAATAAACAATCCATGAGTGTTGATTGGACAATAAACAATCCATAAGTGTTGATTAGACAATAAACAATCCATAAGTGTTGATTGGACAATAAACAATCCATGAGTGTTGATTAGACAATAAACAATCCATGAGTGTTGATTAGACAATAAACAATCCATGAGTGTTGATTGGACAATAAACAATCCATGAGTGTTGATTAGACAATAAACAATCCATGAGTGTTGATTAGACAATAAACAATCCATGAGTGTTGATTTGACAATAAACAATCCATAAGTGTTGATTGGACAATAAATGGTCCATGAGTGTTGATTAGACAATAAACGGTCTATTAGTGTTGATTGGACAATAAACAATCCATGAGTGTTGATTGGACAATAAACAGTTTATGAGTGTTGATTGGACAATAAACAATCCATGAGTGTTGATTGAACAATAAACAGTTTATGAGTGTTGATTAGACAATAAACAATCCATGAGTGTTGATTGGACAATAAACAATCCATGAGTGTTGATTGGACAATAAACAGTTTATGAGTGTTGATTAGACAATAAACAATCCATGAGTGTTGATTGGACAATAAACAGTTTATGACCATGTTCACAAGCAGTTGAAAACGTAACACAACAAACTATCCTGCCCGAACAAATTTACTTTAATGACCACACTATAACCTGAATAAAAGCTGCATGACAGAAAGGTCGGAGTTACCTGATGTACCTGAACGCATCACCGTATCAACATGAAGCTCCTTGACCCATCAAAATCCACGAATTTGCTGCTTCGTTGTTTAAGCTGCGGGGTTCAAAGTGTGTGAAAAAAGAAGCGGCTTATACTCCAGAAATTACTGTAAATAATGTTTGTGACACAAATACTTATTGTAGCAGTTTTGCACGGCCCACTAGTGGATGTATTAACAACCACAAAGATGTAAGGGAAGCATGACATTATTTGGAATTCATGGTTATGTGCTTTAAGAAAGCATATTTAAACACCACACTTCTTAAAGATGTTATTTGTAACAAACCAGCCTTATCTTATCTTAGTTAAAGTGTAACTTCATAACTTTTCTCTTAAAAGCTGTATTTTCAAATCTGTGTAGATGTCAGTCAAATAGAATTGGCATTTCAAGCATTATTTTCCGTGTGTTCAGTTTATTTAGATGATTTTTCATCATTTACAGGCACTTTTTTTTCTTTTTTGAGAAATTGATTTGGACTTTTCCTTCCGTCATGTGTCGTCAGTGAGAATTCCCGGGTTTCCAGCACCTTGAACGCACCACAAGTAGGGCTGTAACTATGGTGTGTGTTCAGCTGGCCTCCAGCACCAACTGGCAGAGCAGATTTTGATTTATCAAACATCTTTTCATTTTTTGGGGGGATTTTGGTTTAGATTTGGAAGTCCAAATCCTTGAAGTTGCTTTTGAGGATAAGTTATACCGCATGTTTTCTTTTTTTTTTGCTGTTGTTTGAGGTTGTTTTTTTTGTTGTTGTTTTGTTTTAAAGGGCAGGAACGCTATGGCAACATGACCCGAGTGTACTACAGAGAGGCGGTGGGCGCGCTCGTCGTCTTCGATATGACCCGGCTGTCCACGTTCCAGGCGGTTCTGAAGTGGAAAGGAGACCTGGACAACAAGGTGAAGACGTGACGGATCGACTGATGGTCAGATTAAAGGAGAAAGACTAAGAATATGCAGAAACTTTCACTTTTTTCTGAATTAGAGATTGAACATTTTGTGTGGCAGCCACAGTGACTGCTGTGTGAAGGGGAATCTATTTCGCATTCATTTAGAAATAATCCTACATTTAATAAAATGACAGTCACTGGGTTTTTTTTAAGATACATTTCTAACTAGCAAGCTTCCAGCATTTTTACATCTTCTAACGCATAAAGTGAAGCTATCCTTTTTTTTGAAGGTTTGAAATAAATCAGCTAATGTGTCAAAGGAATCTAGAGTTCGTTGAGGCTTCCTTGCATAAATGAATTCTGGGAAAATGTCAGTTTTCTCTTATATTCCAATACAAGACTGAGAGAACCCAAGAGGGATGGACATGAAAACGACTCTTGGTCCTGCAGATCAGTGTCGGATGTTTCGTCAGTATTTGACTCCTCTTATCTTTCGTCAGGTTGCCCTTAGCAACGGGAGGCCAGTCCCAGCTGTCCTGTTGGCCAACAAGTGCGACCAGCGCCGTCACGGCGTTTGCCCCAAGCTGCCCAAACTGGAGAACTTCTCCCAGGAGTATGGGTTCGTCGGCTCGTTTGAGACCTCCGCCAAGGTGAGAGGATTCCTTTCCTCGCATGAAACATCGGTGAAAGGTGAAAGAGTTTGGTTCCCCGATTGGGGGATAATACCCTATGGCAAGCCCTGTTAACATTTAATCGCTACATTTGAGTATCTGGAATAAACATTATAGGTATCAACAACGTCGTTGTGACACGTCAGAATGGAATTTTGACGTGTCACAATGTCAGTTAGAGATATCTGGAATGACGTCGCTAATGCGAGGTTTCCCATTGGATACGGATATATATGAACTGGAGGAGAGAAGAAGGAACTTTTTGTGAGCAGAAGACATGGCATTGATAAAATAGTTATGAAGGAGTAACTGCACAGGAAACACAATACTGCTACAGCAGTTTGTTATCGCACATAGGCATCAACACACACACACACACACACACACACACACACACACTGATCCATATCAGGACAGAAGAGACACCCCCCCCCCCCCCCAATGTTATACAGTGATTTGGGGCTTTTTCTCATGCTCCAGCGAGCAGACGTGGGGAAAAAGATTGAAAGCTGAAAACTTTGTGAACTTTACAACTGTGTAACTTTTCCAATCGAACACAGTAGAACAGTTGCACATTTAATTGAGAACCACAGTCTAGTGTTGTTACTTATACTGTATTGGAAAAGCAGGACCCAACATCATAAGATCCGGGGGGGGGGGGGGGGGGGGGGGGGGGGGTAGAGAGGCTGCAGTGGCTTCAAGACGCAGGCGGAAGAGCGGAAGAGAAAGTCCTCTTTAGTTAGAAAATATCAGATATCTGCAACGTCATTTTGGATAGTCAAAACTCTGTTTCAAGATGTCTCCAGATGTTTCAAGATACCTACAATTTAATTCTGACTTGACGTAATTCCAGTTCAAGATATCTGTAGTCATTCTGACACGTTAAAACATAATTAAAGATATCTACAATTATCATTACAAATGTCTTTAATGGACGGGAGATGAAGATATCTTGATTTGAAATTGTGACGAGTCAGAACAGAATTTCAGATATCAGGATCTCCATCCATCCATCCATCCATTTTCTGCTGCTTATCCGGGGCCGGGTCGCGGAGGCAGCAGTCTGAGCAGAGTGGCCCAGACTTCCCTCACCCCAGACACTTCCTCCAGCTCCTCCGGTGGCACCCCAAGGCGTTCCCAGGCCATAGAGAGACATAGTCCCTCCAGCGTGACCTGGGTCTGCCCCGAGGCCTCCTACCGGAGGGACATGCCCGGAACACCTCCCTGGGGACGCGTCCGGGGGGCATCTGAAACAGGTGCCCGAGCCACCTCAGCTGGCTCCTCTGGATGTGGAGGAGCAGCGGCTCTACTCCGAGCTCCTCCCTGGTGACTGAGCTCCTCACCCTATCTCTAAGGGTGACTGAGCTCCTCACCCTATCTCTAAGGGTGACTGAGCTCCTCACCCTATCTCTAAGGGTGACTGAGCTCCTCACCCTATCTCTAAGGGTACGCCCAGCCACCCTACGGAGGAAGCTCATTTCAGCCGCTTGTATCCGGGATCTCGTTCTTTCGGTCATGACCCATAGTTCATGACCATAGGTGAGGGTAGGAACGAAGATCGACCGGTAAATCGAGAGATTCGCTTTTTGGCTCAGCTCCTTCTTCACCACGACGGACCGATACAACGTCCGCATGACTGCAGACGCTGCACCGATCTACCTCTCGATCTCACGCTCCATCTTCCCCCCACTCGTGAACAAGACCCCAAGATACTTGAACTCCTCCACCTGTGACAAGGGTACTCCACCGACCTGAATCTGGTTTTCGGGATATCAGGATCTCTCATTGCGGATCGCGTGCCCCATACAAATGAATGGGGAAAGTGACGTCATTCTTACCCGTAACAATGGCCTTGTTGATATCTGAAATGTTCATTTCGACTAGTAGGAATTAAATTGTGGATATCAGTACTACATATCCAGATAGTCTATTAAATGTTTAAAGGGCTTGCCATAGATACCCCGTCACATCTGGCAACGCTGGTCAGCGGGAAGATCCATTTTCGAGTAGTTGTTAAATACGAGCAATAAAATCCAGACAACATGAAAGAAGAGGGATGAGGAAAACAGAGCTTTTAGCAGCTTTAAACATTCTGGCGGTGCCGCTTCCACCGGCGTTTATCCGTGACGTCAGTCTGGCCTGGGTCTGGTGTGAAAAATCACAATTGGGAGTTTTTACGCGACCACAGATCAGATCAAGTGGGATTCAAATCTGAAGGCTTTTACCATTTTAGATTGTTGGTCAGACCAAAATGTAATAATAAAGGCAATATTTTGAATAATATGTGTTGATTATTAGTCAAAGGGATCGCTTCAGCCTTGGTTTCATTTGGTTGTTATTTAATCACATTACTTTCAATATGACAATACTGATCGTTTGGTTCATTTTCTTCTTTGTCGTCCTGCACATGTCCTTTCATCTTTCATTTTGTTGTCGTTGTAAACAACTCTTTTATCTCAAAAGCCACTTCGAACAGTCAAGTTGGACTATTTCTAGGTTAATGGGAACAACAAGAGACACAGTTAAATGTCGTCGCAATCGTGTGTGTGTGTGTGTGTGTGTGTGTGTGTGTGTGTGTGTGTGTGTGTGTGTGTGTGTGTGTGTGTGTGTGTGTGTGTGTGTGTGTGTGTGTGTGTGTGTGTGTGTGTGTGTGTGTGTGTGTGTGAGAGAGAGAGAGAGAGAGTTAACAGAAAGGTGAAAAGATCTGTGAACCAGTACCTTCTTCCGTCACGTCTGTTTAATTTAGTTGATTTGATTTATTTGATCCACTTACTCAGCTGTTCTATTTTTGTTCTTCATCACAAGGAGCATCTGTGGCCTTTGTGTCCGGCTCACTTTCACCCGAGTTACCGGAGGTGATGAACAATACAAATACATTCTTCACTCTTACGCTGGAAAGTGACTTTCAGTTTGGTTTCATTGTTTGATGATGGGGATCCCGCTGTGTTATTGCTGGAACACGCGACCTGAGTTTAGCTTTCATGCGAAGACGGCGAGAAGAAGCAGCTAAATGACTATTGATGCAGATAGAAGCAGAAAGAGCAAACAACTGGTCTGTGAGGGTTTTAATGCGTCTCAGATACTGTGGATTTAGACTAATGTGGATGTTACTGACGCAGGTCTCGGACTTTCCAGTGAACAGGAGTTTAGTGAAACAGTAACAGAGATGTTTTTTTTCTTTTAAATTCAGACAAAAGCGTCAGATAATGCTAATGCTAACTCTGTGGCTTCAAACTTACCTAACCTACTTATATATCTATTCTATGTTCTATAGACAGATTAACAATATCCTATTAATTTAGTAGACAGAATGAAAACAAAGTGCAAATCTAAAGCTGTGTAAAAAAAAAAAAAAGCGTATAGAAGTATGTTTCTATAAATAGAATAGTCTCTAAATAGATTAGTGTTGATTGTTAGATTGCAACTAAGTATATGGTATATACGGTATATATTTATTTATGAGGATAGTTGTTCTGAAAAACAAAAACACACATTTTTTAATACAGTATAATAAATGTAATACAGATAAATTCAGGCATCAAGGAGTTAAAGTAGGTATTTTTGTCCCTTGTCATATTTAAATTTACTCTGGGGGTCAATTTGTTGCTTTATCCTTTCAACTTTCCGGTGAAGATGATCATAAAGGGTTAAATTGATGTTCTGGATATTCTTAAAGCATCGGTATTCCTGTTGTCCTCCGAGCTCTGTTGTCCTCTTTGTTCCTTTCTCTGGTCACACAGGCGCTGTACTGCACAACACCGCCCCCACAGGTCATGTGTGGTACTACTCCGCCTTGCTCAGATAGCAAATGAAACACAATGAACACAACGAGAGGCTCCATCCGTACTTTGAGTTGATCTCACCCGATCCTTCATTCGTCACGTCTTTGCAGGACAACACCAACATCGACGGCGCCATCACCTGCCTGGTGAGAAGCATCATGACTGCGGAGGAGGAGCGGGCCGCCAACGGCGCCGCCAAAGCCGAGGCGGACGGCGACGTCCTGGTTCTGCCTCACCTCGACTACAACGCCAAGGAGAAGCCGCTGGGGGGCTGTGCGGGGTGCTCCTCGGTGAAACCCAAACAGCACGACTGAAGGGGGCGGCCGGCCTCGAGGACTGACGGCAGGCGGGGGTGGGGGGGTCTTCTGCTGAATGGCCACTGAGACGCCACGGCCACCAGCGGAAACAGATTCGACATCAGAAGCAGGAATCAACAGTGAAACCTGTGTTGCTTTCTCAGACAAAAAAAAACTGAATTCTGAACATTTTTGCCAAAAGGACTCAAGAAATGAGTTTTTGTCATTATAAAAAGCTTTAATATGGAAAACTGGATAGTAAATAAAGAAAACAAATACTTTGTGTGTGAACACGTCACAAGAATTTAATGTCTGTTCATTTGTTGAGCTTCAGTTTGAAATATTTAATTCATATATTGATATTTTTAAGGGTTTCTATTGTGTGTGGTGTTTTGTAAAAAGATAGGAGAACATGTTTGCTCTGCAGTTTCTGTTTACTTACAGGAGATGTTTGTTTTTCTGTGACTTTACAGTCAGTTCACACGCGAGACAGACACTTAAAAACAAACCAGCGCAAAACTAATTTAAAGGTACAGGAGGTAAGTTTGAGGCAATACCGTCTCTGTGCACCGGGTGGCAGTAGTGAGTTTTAGCAGTTTGCTGCTTTCTTCTGCTCTGGAATGGAAACAGATATGGAGTGAGTGCAGGACCTTGTGGTACAAAGTGGTATTACAGCGACCGATCCATCTGAAGTTAGCTTGTTAGCTTGTCGTTTCTGTTTGCTTTTTGTCGTCGCTTGAAGGACGTCATGCTGAGCAGTTTCTGTTCATGCCAATAGGTGGCACTGTTGCATTAAGGATAGGTTTGAAATATTTAATTGATTTTTCCTTTTACACATTTCTTATTTCTTGTACAATACTGTAAATATAATTTAATTTGTTTTGGTAACGAATGTATTTAGTTTGATTAAGAATCCGCTGGTTATGTTGGGTTTTTTTTTTTTATGTGGGCATGTCCACTCGTCTTCCTATTTATATTTCCGGGTTTACCAATGAACCAGAGACGGTATTTGGGACTTGAGAGGAAACATATTGGACTGGTCACCCTGAACAGGAAGCCCCGCCTCGTAGCTTCCTACGTATTGCTTTGAAGCCTCATATTGCTTTGATCTTTACTCGTCCAGTAAATCACAAAAAGCAAAAGGAAAAGACGAAGACAAAACAGAAGAAGCTTTGACAATATGTAATAAGCAAAGACAAGATTGAAAAAGAACATGGCTACCTTTGTATATTTTTTGTATTATTGATTCTCTTTATATTTCCACATTTATTTCCTGTTAATTTTGGCACTGCCGTGATTGAAAGGTGACCCACATGAGAGGTGGACAAGTCTTCAGCTCTCTATAGAACAACTGGATATTTTTTTTCCCAATAATCTGAACTTTTCCAGTGACGATTTTGAACTGTGCTCGTCTTTGATCTCACAGCATGTGTATTTTAGCTACACTGAAAAATATCGCTGAATTCAGTTTTCCTCCTCAGTGTGGGTGAAAACATTTGCTGAAATCAAATACAAGCGCTTTTAAAAGTGGCGATTGATGTCTCAGATTGTGTAATTTCCCCCCCTGTTTATTCCACAGAAAGCAGAAGTTTTCTATATAATTACTGCAAAAGCCGCGTGTAATTTTCTCGATTGCTGCGTTTGAAGCAATTATGTTGTCATATAAAATTGCTTCATCCCACATATTCATTTTCATCCACTGTTTCTTTTTTTTTTTTTATTCTAAATTCTGCCATGCGTCGGTGGATGTTTTTCAGTAAATCTTTCACGAACAGCAAACATTTCTCACCTTTTACTTTTCTTATCGATCAAAACATTAAAGTCTATTTCACACGTCTATTGAATATAGAGGAACAGGTGCAAACAAACCATTTTCACCTCCGTTCTTGTGCTTTTTTTGGTTCATTATTTTCATTTCGTTCTCACTGAAAGCACAAGAACTCGTCAGTCATTGTGGTCGATTTTCCAGTGACGGTGCCAGGATAGGTATTATAATCAAAATGTTCTTCTACTGGGCTGCAGCAGGTATTCACAGGTTTCTCTCAAGTGCTGAAAAGGCTCTTCAGCGTGTTCTTTTCATCAGAAATGTGCTGAAGTCTGTCTGAAGCGCTCGCCGTGAGTCACCGGGCCACTGCTCTTTCACCGTTTCTGTTCACATGTTTAGAAATATTGGGCTTAAACATGTTTTCTTCAAGCGCATGCTTATGTGGTCACATTATTTGGCTGTCGATTAATTGTTATCAGTTGAATAATGAAATAATTGAACCGAGATCTTTGTGTTTCGGTGCAAAAAAAACCCCCAAAAAACAATACGAAACAAATAAAAAAAAAAGAAACCATCTAAAAAAGTAAAGCAGAATTTTAGGGCTCCATATCTGCCTTGCGTGTTCGAATGTTTCCGAATAAAAATCCAAATCTGCTAATATTGCAAGTTTGGACGCAACAAGAATCAGACAGAGAAAAACGAAGTCACTGAAAAGCACGTTTTTCACAACGGCTCCCAAGGTGGAACTTTTTGAAAACACTTCCGTCGTCGTTACGAACAGATGAAAAGGAGACGTTCTTAAAAAAGACGCTTAAGACTCCGTCCCGCTTCGCGCTGCGACGGGTCACAGTGAACAATCACAAACATGGCGGCTTTGAGACTTTGAAGTTTAATAGATGATGAGTCACGTGATTACAATACAAAACGAAACGTGTAGAGTTTTCTATGCCTGCACGTGTGGCTGGTTTCATTATTAAAAAAACAACAGTGCCATCTCGTGGCCAAACAGCCTCACTACATCAATCTAGTGTCCCACCGTTGCCATGTAAACAGATTATTATCTCCATCGGAAACGCAAAAATGATGCGTTTTCGGGGCCAAAGAATAATCAAGCAAATGTGACATGACAATTTTTAATAGTAGTATTTTCTTTGAGCCTCTCCTCTTGTGGAGCAGTTTGTGATTCCATGTCTGATCTCCGTTTCGCCTGCGCTGCTCGTCGTCCGCCACTAGAGGGAGCAACAGGCGACACCGGACCACAACACAGAACACGCACGTGCATGTAGGTTTCACGTTCTCACTGTTATTCCTCCTCTTTCTGAGACAACCTGTTATTTTCCTCTCTGACTGCTCCAGTGGTATTTTTGGCTTTGTTCTCTCTCTCCACCCCATCTCCTCCCCCTCTCTCTCTCTCTCTTTCTTTCTTTCTTTCTTTCTTTCTTTCTTTCTTTCTCACCGTCCTGTGTGTTTTCCCATGTTATTATTCTCATGGATGTATGATGAGGGGCCGGATTGAACAGGTTGAAGGAGGGATCAGATCGTCAGCAGTGGCAGGAGGAGGAGGAAGAGGAGGAGGAGGAGGAGGAGGAAGAGGAGGAGGTGGAGGAGGAAGAGGACATCTCTTCAGCCGAAGAGGTTGCAGCTGCTTCCTGCCAGATGTGTGTTTCTCGCCAAGCGGACCGCTCATGACTCCCGCCGTGTCTTTCTGGACGAACCTTGCGCAGCATTAAGGTGTGAGGCGGCTGCGGGGCGGCGGAGGGATTTCAACACCTGTGAGTCGGTCGTCATAACCTTTTGTTATGTTGTTGTCGTCATTTGATTTCTGTGCACGTTTCCCCTGTTTGGTCAGACTGAAAGTAAGCGGACATGAAGTCCTGTTGAATTTAGTGCATTCATTCATTCATTCATTCATTCATTCATTCATTCATTCAAGCTTCAAGTTATATACTTTTTTTAAAAATTGTCTTCAGGAGTTGCACGGTGATTCACACTGTCACAGCTGGAAGATCCACCGTCTTGGACACGTTAAGTTTCCATGTTCTCACTTGCTGGCATGATTTTCCCGCTTTTCATTTATTTTATTTTTCCCCCTTGTTTTCTTTTCAGTTTTCACTCTTTCACCCTTTTCCCTCCATATCGGTTCATTTCCATCTTCTCTTTTTTCTTTTCTTCCCTTTCCTTTATTCTTTTTTCTTTATTATTCTCTTTTTTTACTTTTTCCATTTTTTTTAATTTTCATGCTTTTTTGTTATATTTTCTTGTCTTTTTTTTTTTTGATTTTAAAAATATAGTTCCGTCTCCATTTAGCCTGCAGACTACAATCCTTACACATGAGATCGTTTAAAGTTACCAATTAGTCTTTGACTTTATTTACATTTTAACACTTTAGTGGTAAACAGTCCTGCTCAGGAATTAAACCCACAACCTTCATTCATCAAGCCATCATTCATTGATCAAAACAAACCATCTGTGTTTCAATGTTTTTATTCTATAATTCTCTTTAGTTTTTTTTATAAATCTTAAATTCAAGTGTTTCAAGCATGAAAGTCACTGTTTAAATAAACTGCATTCAATATGATGACAGTTGTTGTTGTTGTTGTCTTTCATTGAAGTCTGATTAAGTTTGTGTTTAGTTTCAACCTGAACTTGAGCCTTTATGACAAAAACAAATGTTTTTTTTCTGGACTTTCACACAAAACATAATTAACCTTTAAAACGAAGAGAGCAGCTGAAACACTGCAGTTTTTGTCAAATTTAAGAATAGTTTTTGTGTAACAGCTGTTTTTTCTTTTACCAATTGCAGAGTTTTTTTTGCAAAATTTTGTTTTATAAATCTTTATGTGTTTAAGAAATATCAACTCGTCCGACTCTTTCAGGTGGTTTAAGCAGTTTCTACTGTCCTTGGCTGTCGTGTCCATCTTTAACTATTGTACCTTTTTTTTTTTAAGATGTAGTTTTAACTGCTAAAAAAAACATCTGCTCAACTCTTTTAACTTGTTTAAGTATCAGTTTTCTGCATCGCAGCAGAAAGATTGTGTTGATTTCCGAACACACTCAAGGGCATCTGACCACAAATTTAGAGTTTAAATATGAAACAATCCATCCGGCTGTTTGTGAATCTGAAGCCTTCCTCGTTTCCTGTGTTCTTCAGCACCAGCATGCCGAGGTTTGCAGTTCTTTGGCTTTTCGTCAGCCTGCTGATGCTTTTCCACTTCAGCCGAGGTGAGCAGAGCCTAACACTTTCTCTCCTTCTCACCACGGCTCCCGACAATTACTGTGATTATTCTAATTACCTTTAGAAAAGTGCCTTTTTATTCCCGTGTGACTCTAATTGGACGACACGTTTTGGGTTTTTTTGGGGTTCTGTGTGCTTCTGCACCGACATTAAAGAAGACATTTGAATAAAAAGTCACGGTTTTTGTGCAAAGATGAACTTCTGGAGCAAATCTGAGACACAATGGCGACACATTTGTTGTGAAATAGGCCGTCAAGCTGACTGAATGCGTTCGAGCGTCACTGGTTGATTTCTGAATACATTCGTCAACGCTGCAGTTCTGTTTACCTGACCTTGTCGTTATTATGTTACACTGTGCTGAAATAAAAAAAAATAAAAAAACAGAGCGTGTCAATAATTATGGCACTCTAAAGTAAGAACTAAAATCCAGTGTGACGGCATTCCTTTCTTGTTCAAACCTTTCATGCAACACTCAATTTGACCTCTTATTGTTGAATATTTAAAGACTTATTCAAACTTTAATGGATTTTGAAAGCAATAAAAAAATAACCACAGATGAACATACATATATGCCATTTGTAGTTGATGATTGTTCATAAGAATCACAGGCTTGCAGTCTTCTATCGCCTCGCTTAAAAGCCTAGTGAAATGTAAAACGATAGTTGTGGTTCTACTTCTAAGGTTCCTCCGACTCTGCCCCACCACTGTTGTCGCATAACAAAGTTATTTGAATTTTGAATCTCCAGCCGAGGAAGTCGGGGGAATCCTTCTTCGTGGGCGTGACGTCAAGAGTTGTGCAGATCTCCATCTGTTGTGTTTATATCGGCTTGTTTCCTCTTAAATATCCAAGTTTAACAGTGTTTTGAAGTTATAGTCGGCATTTTATGAGCCTTGATGAAAGATTGAGCCTGGAAGAGACCAGAGAGGAGAAAAGGAGCACAGGTGGCGGGAACCGCTAGCTCGCGCAGCTAGAAGCTAGCTCGCACGGCTAAAAGCTAGCTCGCACGGATAGCGGCTAGCGGGAGCCGCTAGCTCACGCGGCTAGTAGACGATCAAGTAAAACCTGGACTCATCTTCGGTGATTCCTTCAGTCAGAAAAACGCTTCGACATGATCCAGGAAGTCGTTCTGCCAAAAGTCAGGAGCCTCAAAGCCTCAAAGGTGAAAACTGGCGGCTGCTGAGGCGAGGAGACGAGGACGAATGGAGGACGAAGCGTCTTCTGCTTCCTCAAACATGTTCCAGACGGGGTCACTGGGTTTGAAATGATGATGATGATGAAATATGGTTAAATTCAGCCTCTTCGTGGTCAAAACTCTGATCCTCCATAATGTAAACACAACTTGGGCGTGTGCACAACTCGTGATGTCACTCTATTATTGTCAGAAGCTCCGCCCAGCAGAGGAAATACCAACGTTTATCGGCTGTTTTCTCGCAGATTGTCGTGTTTGAACATTTTACCCTTGAGGCCAGTTAGCATAAAAAATGTCCCTAGAAGCGACAGCCAGAGTGTTTTGGAGGTCGACTCTTCATTTCACTAGGACTTTAACTTCTGTAAAAGCTTATAGATTAATTTTACACAGGCGATGCTCCACTGAGTCCAGGTGTATTCAAATAAAACATGTCATTTCAAACAACCAGCTTCTTGGATGGATTCGGTGCACATTGTCAAGTGATGTAATGCGTCATGTAAATGACTGTATATCATCATGACAAGTGTGAATTCTTCACCACTTGTCCACGTTCTGCCGGCCTCGCAGTCTCAAGTCGCCAAGGATCCAGTATAAAGCGTGTTAAATTGCAAACAGATTGCCCTTTCAGCTTGCATACATGCATTTTGAACTCGTCTCTTTTCCAAGAATAACACAGTCGCATGCTAACGGGAGGCTCTGGGTGCATTAGAATGTTTCGAGGAGAGAAATCATGTGTGATGTGTTATATGGGTCACACAGGTACAAGACAGAACACATCCTGGAATAAAGTCTGTAAATAAACAGCAACAGTGAAGGTCGAGGCTGCTGGCACCCGATGTTGGTCCAAACACATTGTATTCAAGTTTTATTGCCCCAAATCCAGCTTTTCCCTTGATTTTCCATCCATTTGAATGTTGGATCCCCAGGAGCTACATTCACAATCTGCTGTGTCTGTGTGAGCTGGACTGGCGGCTCCGCCCCCACACACGCCCATCTTGGGAAGAGGAGGAAGTACTTCTTCTCGTGGTGCCATGTGCCAGAGCAGAGCTGCATGACAGTGGGAGGAGTCAAAGGGGGAGGAGCCGACCTTGATTGTGATTGGCTAGACATAGAAAACTCAAATCAAATTCCTGGCTTCTTCCGAATGAACGTTTTTCACTCGGGTGGAGGTGATGAAAGCTCAGAAGGGAGACCTGAACCTGCGTTCACCACCCACAATCCCCTGCAGAGTTTGTTTCAATCTCCACGAGCACAAAAGGTTGCGAGGCAACTGCAATGGAGGTGATTTTTTTTTTTCCCCTTGATTGATAAACGCTGAGAAATGTACCGGCGCTATGGAGCTTCAGCCAAACATGACATTTTTAGTGGAAAAAGGCAGAACAAGAACAGCTAATGTCCAGCCTGATACCATATCAACACCCTGGACAACATCAAAGCCATGTGTTTTTAAACTTTTTATTTAAAGATTTTTAAAAAAAAAATGGTAATTTGTTCCACCAGCAAGAGCTCCTGCTTTGCAGTCATGCATTATTAATGCATTATTCATTTCTCATCTGGAGATCACAGCAACAAGTGAGCTCACTGACCTCATTCCACGGGATCAAATTGATATTGTTGTGCTTTTCTGCACGCAACCAAATTTAAGTGATTAATCCAGAAGCTACAAGTCAGTGCAGAGTGACAGCCAGCGATGCCTGATAATATGAAAGCCTTCAACCCATCGCTTCTCTGTGCAGAAGGTTCAACTATAGAACTAATTAATGTTTCTCTTAAAGGACTCAAATAAGAGGTTCCTGTTATTATGCCATTAATCAGTCGAGCTTTATCTATAGAGCTCTTTTAGTGCAATGAAATGAACAGAATGCTTCACTGTGGAAGCCTATGTGGCGCAAAAATCTATTTTAAATGTATTAACAGAAATACTTTTTCACTTTCAGATTAAACTGCGTTTTTTGACTCATAAATAAAAATGAACGTTCAATCATCCAAACTGCGTTTTCATTTTCTACTACAAGGCTGCTTAGTCGGTGACTTAATTAAAATGAAAAAGAAAATGACAATAGTTTTTGGAGGAAATAAATCCTGTACAATATAGTTTTACATATTATTTCTCAATTATATTTTATACGTGTTTCCTATATCCAGTATATGTCCATATATATTTAGTATGGCTTTGTTTTTTCGCGAATAATGTTCTTCTTCATGCAACGCCGCCACTGCAGGAGCCCCGCGGCTCCTTGACGTGTTGGAAGTTCCTCTTAACGTGATGCACCTGAACGCATCACTCGAAGCCGTCATCTCTGACGCAGCGTTTCAACTTTACTTATTTGTTCTCAGAAATACATTTCTGAAAACCTTATTTCTGAAGACTTCTTCTTCTGTCTTGTGTTTCTGTGTCGAATCCACTTAATAGTCCTTCCAAACGTGTCAAATATACTTTGAAATCCAATCCTTCAAATCAATAATGCTGAAAGAAATAGTCGTGGAGGAGTCGTCTAGGTTTGTAGTTATAGTTGAATGACTATATTTGGGCTAAAACAAGGCTGCGACAGAGCAAACCAGATTTAGCCCAATAAACAAGGTCTAAATCGCGTTGGGTGTTTGGTGTCATAATATTGACTCCTCAAAATACTTGATTGTTTTGCCCTGATTTGATTCGACGGTCCAGAAACAAGCAAGAAATTCTGTCTCAACTCACGCTATAAAAACGTGTTGTTGTTTGTTTTTTTTTCCTTTATCAGACGAGGCCGTTCATGTGCACACTTCTCATTCCTGCTGCAATTCTATACGTCAGACAAACTGTGATTATGTTCCTCTGCTCCCATCACGAGGGGAAAGAAGGGCAGAAAAACATTCGACTCTTCAAATTAATCGGTGGTAAATTACTTCCTCAGAGTCAAAGATAAATGGCTTATTGTCAGAACGAATTTCCACAGCGAGGGCGAGGAACTTAGGCTTTTCCCTCTGTTCAGAGAACACGAATGATTGGGAACAAACCAACAAAGAGATAAGCTCCTCAGTGTAATGCTGTTTTATGCCTGTTTGTAGTCCAGTACAGTGTTTCTGGATAAACCCACCATCAACAATGTGTTTCTACTGCAGCTCTGCTTTGGCATCAAACTGACCCCCGCCGCCCGGTGGAGGTTTGCTCCTCATATGTGACCCCCCCCCCATGGAGGGATTAACCCTTCAGAGTCTGCAGAGAACAGCTGCCGCCGCCGCCGCTTCGACCTGATCGCTCATGAATTGATGAATTGTTGGTGTGGCGTGTCGGCCCCTCACACGGAGGGCTCCGCGCTCACTGTGACACCGTGCCATGAATTTCAAAACCATGTGATGGAGTGGCTGCATGCGTGACCCCCCCCCCCCCCCCCCCGCCCCCCACTTTCCCCTCCTTTCTGCTTCCAACCGTGGTTTGAAATCAATGCTGCTTTAAGGCGCTTCAGCAGAGCAACAAAAGACAAGAAAGGACTGTTGATTTTCCTCTTTAGATGTCAGAACTCAACATAAACAACAACAACAACAACAACAACAACAACCCCTCGTCACTACTGAGAGTTGTGACCTTTTCAATATGCATCAACCCGCTGTGAGCGATTTCACTCAAAAATATACGTCACAATGTGCAACTGTCTCTGACCTGAAGTCAACTCTTCATCCAACATCAGGTTACAGGTTATTGGAACCAACCAACCAACCTGCTAACCAACCAGCCAACCAACCAACCAACCAACCAACCAACCAACCAACCAGCTAACCAACCAACCAACCAACCAACCAACCAACCAACCAGCTAACCAACCAACCAACCAACCAACCACCGAACCAACCAACCAGCTAAACAACCAGCTAACCAACCTGCTAACCAACCAACCAACCAACCAACCAACCAACCAACCAACCAACCAACCAACCAGCTAACCAACCAACCAACCAACCAACCAACCAACCAACCAACCAACCACCGAACCAACCAACCAGCTAAACAACCAGCTAACCAACCTGCTAACCAACCAACCAGCTAACCAACCAACCAACCAACCAACCAGCTAACCAGCCAGCCAGCCAGCCAGCCAACCAACCAACCAACCAACCAACCAGCTAACCAACCAGCTAACCAACCAACCAACCAGCTAACCAACCAGCTAACCAATCAACTAACCAACCAACCAACCAACCAACCAGCAAACCAACCAGCTAACCAACCAGCTAACCAACCAACCAACCAGCTAACCAACCAGCTAACCAATCAACTAACCAACCAACCAACCAACCAACCAACCAACCAACCAGCTAACCAACCAGCTAACCAACCAACCAACCAACCAGCTAACCAACCAGCTAACCAATCAACTAACCAACCAACCAACCAACCAACCAACCAACCAACCAACCAGCTAACCAACCAGCTAACCAACCAACCAACCAACCAGCTAACCAACCAGCTAACCAATCAACTAACCAACCAACCAACCAACCAACCAGCAAACCAACCAGCTAACCAATCAACTAACCAACCAACCAACCAACCAGATAACCAGCCAGCCAGCCAACCAACCAACCAACCAACCAGCTAACCAACCAGCTAACCAACCAACCAACCAGCTAACCAATCAACTAACCAACCAACCAACCAACCAGCAAACCAACCAGCTAACCAATCAACTAACCAACCAACCAACCAGCTAACCAACCAACCAGCCAACCAACCAACCAACCAACCAGCTAACCAATCAACTAACCAACCAGTCAACCGACCACTATCCAACCAAACAGACCAACCAAACAAATAAACAACATTTCTGCTTCCTCATAATAACTTCAGTGTTAAATGTTAGAATGTTGTAATGTTACGTTCCCTGTGACATCATGTGATGTTGGGGGAAACCATGGTAACCCTCAGGAATCAACTCACCCCACACCTTTATTAGGATCTCGCATTTCATTGAGTCTGCTGCAGTAACTGGCACTAAAACACACAGTCTTTGCATTTAAATTGAGTTTTTTGTTGTTGTTTTTTTTGTGTCATGTAAAACACAGTCGATTCTAATTTTTGAAATAAAATCACACTCTGGCTGCTCATCGAGTAAAAAAACATGACTTATTCATGACGTCCATGAAAGGACAATGACTATAAACGTCTTTTTAACTCAGGTCTGCTTCATTCGAAAACCACATTCTTCTAAGTATTTCATTGAATGTTAAGAATTCTAAAGATGTCGTATTTGTAAACATGTGGGGGAAAAAAAGCAAGTTTGATCCCTCAACACTGCATTTGCTTCTGCTTCCGCCTGTGAAAAAAAACCTCCAGTTGCTCTTGTGTTTCTCAGGCCAGACGTCGAGCGACGACGCCATCCTGACCCCTCACCTCATGCACTTGGGCGTGAGCCCCCAGTCCCTGTTCAGCCTGCTGCTGCTGGGCCTGACGGTGGCGCTGTCCGGGGGCGTGTACCTGTGGATCCTCCGATACGTCTGCGTCGGCTGCTGCCGGCCCGTGGCCGTCGGCACCGAGTCCGACGCCCTGGCCATGGTGGTGTGAAGACGTGAGGATGTTCCCCGGCCGGATCGGACTCAGGCTGCTCCACATTACAAATAATCCACTTTTGACATTCCGCACAGTTCTGCAGGTGTGAAGTCATGAATTAATGTCCACAAAATGTTGGATTTCCATCCCTCTTTCTCCACTCCTTTCACCTCCTCCAGTGTTTTTCTTGAAAGCATTGTTGCGTAATCGGGGCCTTAATTATGTTTATCACAGGAGGGATAAAAGTCCATGTTTACCCATAAATAAATGTTAAAATGACAGTGAAGCAGAGCGGTCACCTCTCACGCTGAAGCTCACTCCATTTACTCTAAACTCACAACAAGCAGCACATTTTGGTTAAACTTCACATTTCCTGTGAATTCCAAATTAAAGGATTCACCTTCACCCACAGATCCAGACGAAATACATTCAGCCTTTCATTTGATTCAATGTGTTCTATCATTTGTTACCGAAACAGGAAATTGTAAATATTTTTGTTTTAAATATATATATATATTTTATTTGTTGTTGTTGTTGTTGTATTATTTATGATGTTATTATCTTTTTTCTTAATTATGCTCAGTTAACCAGGGAGTAATAATCTGGATGTTAAAAATCCATTTTGGTTTGTGTTTAAAGGTCTGAATCAACTTTTCTGAGTCAAACATTCATCCGCTTCGCATCATTTCTGAAGCTTGTGCACATATTTAAAATTCACTGTATTTTTATGTGAGACTGTCCTGCGTACGCACATTTTTCACAAGTTGCAAATTAAAAAAACGACGCATTACTGCAGCACAACATAGTTCACATCTAAAGTAACTGAATATTCAGTGTGTCATTACTTGTATTTTTGACCTCGTATGAAGAAAATGAGCTGATCTGTTATTATCCACATCTGGATTAGCGTTAGCATTAGCATCAGGCTACAATACAGAGCTGCAGATGGCATTAATAAAGGCTAAGCTCATAATCCATCAGCATTTTCCAAGACAGAGCATCTTCCTTCCATTATTTGGCGCTTATCCTTCAAGCCAGAGCTGAAGCAGCTGTAAGATATCGAAGGGGTTCGTTACTTTCTCTTAGCGTGAATTATCTCCATTTCTGTGCAAGGCAGCGACTAATAACTGCGGTTACTTAATATCTGATGTTTTTCATGTTACTTTAAGGATGAAGACATTTTAATCCCGTTAACTGAGGTTAAAAGTTGACTTAAAGGTGCGCTCATGTGATTTTAATGCCGCCTAAAAAAAGGTTTCTGCTGGTTGATTTTCGGTTTTGTGACGATTAAACTATTTACATTTGTTTTGGCGAGTAAAAGTGTGAGATGAGTCAACATCTGTTCAATATTACTATGTTTTTTTTTTCTTTACCCTTGTCCTGTTCAGGGCAGACAATATGATGTGATTGAGAGCAGCCTGAGCAGCTCTATCTAGACAGTAACATGATTTTCTAGATTAAACCAGCCTGAGCAGCTCTATCTAGACGGCAACATGATTTTCGAGATTAAACCAGCCTGAGCAGCTCTATCTAGACAGTAACATGATTTTCTAGATTAAACCAGCCTGAGCAGTTCTATCTAGACGGCAACATGATTTTCTAGATTAAACCAGCCTGAGCAGCTCTATCTAGACAGTAACATGATTTTCTAGATTAAACCAGCCTGAGCAGCTCTATCTAGACAGTAACATGATTTTCTAGATTAAACCAGCCTGAGCAGCTCTATCGAGACAGTAATAGAATTTTCTAGCTTAAACCAGGCTGAGCAGCTCTATCTAGACAGTAACATGATTTTCTAGATTAAACCAGCCTGAGCAGCTCTATCTAGACGGCAACATGATTTTCGAGATTAAACCAGCCTGAGCAGCTCTATCTAGACAGTAACATGATTTTCTAGATTAAACCAGGCTGAGCAGCTTTATCTAGACGGCAACATGATTTTCTAGATTAAACCAGCCTGAGCAGCTCTATCTAGACAGTAACATGATTTTCTAGATTAAACCAGCCTGAGCAGCTCTATCTAGACAGTAACATGATTTTCTAGATTAAACCAGGCTGAGCAGCTTTATCTAGACAGTAACATGATTTTCTAGATTAAACCAGCCTGAGCAGCTCTATCAAGACAGTAATAGAATTGTCTAGCTTAAACCAGGCTGAGCAGCTCTATCTAGTAACATGATTTTCTAGATTAAACCAGCCTGAGCAGCTCTATCAAGACAGTAATAGAATTTTCTAGCTTAAACCAGGCTGAGCAGCTCTATCTAGACAGTAACATGATTTTCAAGCAGGAATATAAATTAACAAGGAAGCAACAACAAAATAACATAATTTTGATAATTGAACGAATGATGGCAGAAAACAAGAAACAGCAACAGCAAATCTCATTGATGAGGAGTGGAGTGTGTGCGTGCGTATGTGCGTGTGTGTGTGGTTTGTCCACTGGGTGTGGTTGAAACTGCTGTGGGGGTGCCTGCAGCAAACCCCCCCCCGGGGCCCAAGGCCATCAGGCCCGAACACTGCGACCCTGGCACCCGATGGCCCCCCAGACCCGGGGAGGCAAACCACCCCAGAGAGCCACGCCCCAAAAAAGGATAAAGGATAAGGGGCACAGGGCCCCAGGCCCCATTGGCGAAGCCTGCCGCACCCCCATGACCCCCCCCCCCCCACCACCACCATCCCCATCACCAGAGAAGGCTTTTGTCTCTTGCAAGAATATTGTAGTACATTTCTCTTAAACTTTTTAAACCATCACTCTGCTTTCTTCTATTGTATAGGGAGAAGTTTGCATGTCAAGTTCTGTCGACGGCAACCAGATCAGATCAGAAATATTTATTACAAGAAATCGCAAATCTGCTTAAACCAAATGAGGACGATGGCGACGTCCAGGTCTTTGGTGGAAGGTGGAAAATTTATAGCAATAAGCTGAGAGATCAAATAAATGTTAAAAAAAAAGTGTTACTTATAATAGATTTAGCTCAATCACTATTTTACATCGCCTGTAGTTGTTTGATTCATGTGACAGTTTTCATTAAGACTGTTTTTCATTAACGCTTGCTTATTTGTATTCTCTTCTCAAAAATAAATACACAAATGGTGAACATCCAGGTCAGTGTGGAAACAACTGACTTTTATACTTTGTGTCAAAACTAGTCAACAAATTATCCTCTTTCTTTTATTTCCATCTACAAAAATAAAATGAATATAGACCAAGACTGAGTGTGTTGTTTCAATTTTGGTCATATCCATGAACCCTCTATTTTCTTCCACTTTGATGAATCATTTTCATTCCAACCAGCAATCGGTCTCACTCGCAGTGCCGCTCTTTAAATAATCAGAAAATAACATTTGAGATGAAAGATGAAGCACGTGGCTGTCTGTGTGCCTGTGGAAGGTATCAAGCTCTACATCTTGGCCGATCCGCTTCAACAGTCTCATAATTCAGCCGCCTCACATCTCATCTCAGATGAATGAATAAGCGATCCGAGCACAATCCTGCGGCAGCTTCACCCAGACTCCGGCTTCGCACTTCAGACGGGAATTGAAACGCGCGGGCGCAAGTCCACCCAGAAAACGAGCGGAGGTATATCTCTGAATGCAGGCGGCAGAATATTACCCGGGCAGGTTTTGAAGCGGCGTGTCGACGGCTTGTATTGATCCGCAGCTTTCAGCGTCGATAGCTCAGGTCTGAGAGCTTTTCTCGACGCGGGAACACGAGTGACGGGGTGAACGCTCGTCACGCTACATGTACCTGGCAGCAGCTCGTTTCCAGCGCAGAGGGAGTGGATGGTGCAGTGGTTCTAACGTCTGACGTCCCTCTGAAAAGTGGTGACAATCTGTTGACGGCTCTAAAATGCGCTGGGCCATTCGTACCGATCACTCTCTCCGATATCTACATCTAATTAGTTCTTTTACAACATTACTTTCATATAAAAAAAAGCCACTAAGTCCTAGCAAGTATGTTCACACCTGCCAAGTAAAAGACAGTCGCTCCTGTTTCAGCCACGCAATTACAAAGAAAATCTCTTTAATCTCCTTTCAATCTCGTTTCTCTTTTTGCCGCCGTGTATTGAAATCCAAAGGCGTGATTCTGTAAGCCTCCATTTCCATCACAGAGAGATCCTTTCAAACGTGGCTGGTCATGATTTGTTTTTTGCTGGTAACTCCGCCACGGCCGCCATTCGGATTAGTTTGGACTTGAAAGATAGTCGGTGTGATGCAGATGTCTAATATTATGGATGAATTCTGTTCTGACGTCGCCTTTTGGAGACTGAGAGCTTCAATTCAGACCTTAAGACTGGAATGACCCACGAGAGTCATTTACAATTTATTTCAACCCCTTAAACTCACCACATTGTTTGTTTTCCCCCAAATACCACAATAACTCATTAGACTTGAGAAATGCATTACATTGATTTTTTTTGGTTCAGTTTTTATACTTGACAGTCAAAATTCTCTTGTTGTTGTTTAAAGGAAATGGCCTCAAATTGCAATTTCACTATAAAACGTCTGTAACCTGAATCATGGATCATCCTAATAGAAAGTTAAATCGTGTTTCCAGAGAGTTAAACTTGTATTAATAATTATTCAAAATTGAGATTCAAAAACTCGGTACTGAAAAGGTTCTTGGTTTCCTTTATGTGAACATACAAACACATCATTATTCCCTCGAAAGGCTTCTGCACCAATAGCTGAGAAATACAGAAAAAAAGAAAATGTAACACCGCCCACTGTATATGTGGAGATATCATCTCAGATTTGTTGGCAGTTTTTGACGGTTTGGATCAACATGAGATCAGTTAGTTGACATGAGGATTCTGCAGCAGCTTCATTTGTACAATTAAAAAAAATCCAGGTTTTTAATGCCTTCATGACAACAATCCATTCGTTTAAATTATCGCGGGGAGACGGATGTTAAAAAAAAAAAAACAAGGCAAGATTGCTCTATATGAACGGTTAGAAAATACAGAATGGATCGTGCTTTTATGATATCACCGCCGGGGCAACGATGCCCAGCTTTGCCAGGTTGGTAATTACAGGGGAACCAGAAGGACTGATGGAACATCTGGAGTGAATACATTATAATCAGGGACGGAGGAAATTAGCGGTTGCTGAGCGTCGACCCGGGGAGCCGCGGTGACCTCGGAGCCACAGCTCGTGTTTGACAATCGCAGCTCCTCCAAAGGCCGAAGCAGAAAATCACTTTTATTATCAAATATACCGTTCAGACACGCTTGTTTTTCTGCTGTTTAGAAAACTGAGTGCTGTAGTTAGACAGAGATTGATACATCAACAAGGAGTCTTTACACATTTATACTGTTTGTGTCTCTCAACTCAATATTGTTGGTGAAATTTCATTCTTTGGTTAAAGAACCAAAGAATTTGAGATGAAACTGAAAATTGACATAAATATAAAGATAAATATGTGAAAGGATTTATGATGAGAATGTGTGTTTGTGTGTGTGTGTGTGTGTGTGTGTGTGTGTGTGTGTGTGTGTGTGTGTGTGTGTGTGTGTGTGTGTGTGTGTGTGTGTGTGTGTGTGTGTGAGACCAGCTCCAGACCAAACTGCATAAAGAGGTATAAATAAAAATGGATGGATGGACAGAATTTCCCCCCCAAAAAATTCAATTCAACGTGGTTTCCTTCTTTGTGTAAATCTATAAATGAAATAAGAGCATTAATGGTTTTGCACAAAAAAAGGGAG
Source organism: Blennius ocellaris (assembly GCF_963422515.1). Lineage (NCBI taxonomy): Eukaryota > Metazoa > Chordata > Actinopteri > Blenniiformes > Blenniidae > Blennius > Blennius ocellaris. The sequence continues at coordinate 5,394,912 of NC_137672.1, forward strand.
CCTTCTCAAGTAAAACTTTACTTTTTATTTCTGTTATTTCTTTTTTCTCAAGAACTAATTTGTTAGAAATGCACACTCAGGTAATGTTTAACCTGTTCCCTCTCATATATTTGTTAAATTATTAGCAATTTCATTGAAACAGGCCTGAAGCACAGAAGGTTGTATTATTTTATATTTATGCTTGACAAGTACTTTAACTAGTAAAATAACTATGAACCTCAATAAATCCCCCAATCACAATTATTTAAATAAAAGTAATACCAGCTATTTTAACCCTTTGTATCCCGCTCATTACAATATATCTAAATTTAACATTTTGACCTCGTGTTGAAAAACATTTCTTACCTTTAAAACTTTTAAATCAATATAAAGACATGACAGTCATAAAGTCAAATCATTTCTAAAGCTGTGTCACAAATAAATAACATCATTTCTAATATATGCAAAAAAATTTCAAATGGCTTTCAGTTCCTCTTCAAAGATTTCCTGTTGAATTCAGTGATTTAAAAAAAGTTATTTACCAAATAGTATGTATGATTTATAAGATTTACTGGTTGTGTGTGTTTCAATACGGGTAATGATATTTACTGCATATTCCTGATTGGAGCACAGTTTTTTCTTCACACTTTTCATATACATGCATCAACTAGACTGTCACAGGGAAGAGCGCAGACCTTCGCAAACGCCACATTTGTTTTGACCCAGTTAGCATGGCTAGCATGATAGCCATTAGCTCATATCGATGCTAACTCGGTAGGCCAGTTAGCATCATCGCTGTGTGAAATCGACTGTAATACACCCAGAAACAGGCTGATCTCCTCCTGGAGGTGACTCTCTCATTCACTTTCTATGGAAAGAAAATTCACAGTTTTTGGGGATTTATTTGGAAAAGGTTCGCTGTTAGCTGTTAGCTGTTAGCTGTTAGCGTCCCAATATGTAATCGACTGGTCCGTGGATGATGAAAAATCATCCACAGACTGAAGTTTCATTTAAAGTTAATAATGTTAAAGGTATACAGGAGGATTTTCAGGAATTTTAGGAAAGAACCGCCCTCTCCACCGTTTGAAAAAAATGCGCATGTGCAACGCTCTACCTGCTCCCGAGACGGAACGCCTACTAAAACGCGTGCGAGAGACATGCACGAGCCCAGTTCTCCTCGTGCACGCTCTGTTTACAAGTCACAAGTCGGCATCGCTCACATAAGCTCACTTTACAAGAAGATTTGCACCAGAGGGGGTGAAACTGTGTAAAAATGTCGGAGAATAATGCGTCGGGTCGGCCACCGGCATGATGAGGACCGTGTGGAGTGAGCTGCGCGCAGGGACGAGCACGTACGACAGGCTTACGTCATACATCACCAGAATGATTGACAATTGGGAGGACCAGTTATTTTGATGATCCACCCGGAAGATCAGATCAAAATACAGTCAAAGAAAATAATCAACCAACAGTCAGTGATATTAAGAAAAATATATCTGACTGTCCCCGAGGAGGTATTTAGATACGGCTAGCAGTTAACCTTCCAAAATGTATTTGATTGGTCCGTCATTGATGAAAAATCTCATACAAGTTGAGTGAGTAGTTTTTTTCAAAAGGTTGGTAAAACACACACACACACACACACACACACACACACACACACACACACACACACACACACACACACACACACACACACACACACACACACACACACACACACACACACACACACACACAGGCTTTGGTTGTACATACGACTGTCAGCAGGTGAAAGAGATTCACACACTCAGACAAAGGTGAAACACATCAGGATGGGAAGCAGCAATCAGGCATGAGGAGGGGGAGACGGAGAGGCTGGAATCAGAGACAGAGCTAGACTTCAAAACTAAACAGGAAACAGACAGAGAAGCAAAGGAGCAAAACTCTTTCATTGATACTAGATACTATAATACCTGCGAACTCAACAATTAGAACAACTATTGTTTAATTTTGATTTCCTTGACTTTATCGTTGTCTGGCCCTCGTCTGATTTTGCTCCTGCCAGCTCTATATATCAGTACTTTAAATTGTGCCGTTCAGGAAAAGTTGCCTTTCCTGAACCAGGAAGTGATTTGAAGGCTCCACAGTAGAGAGTACCTGGTGTATTGAGCCTCTCCTGATCACAGTGATTACAGAGAAGCTGCCTGTGCCGACATTTTGAGGTGCATTTACACCTTTCAGACGAGTGCTGAGCGTCTGGTCTTTGTCTGAGCGGGTGTTTCCCCGCCAGTCCTGTCCCCACCGCCCGGTAATGGATTTGTTCCTATCTCAGCGAGCACACTGGCCTTGGGGCTGAAGCTTTGGCTCACATTTGAGATTGACAGCTGCTGATAGGGACTCCAATCCGGGGCGAGAGCTTGTTGCCAGGGGCTACGGGGGGCTCCCTGCATCCGCACAGGCAGTTGCCATGGAAATAAGGAGTTCGGGGCTTCTGCCTGCAGATGGCAACACCGCACTGAGTCAGGAGGAGAGGCACGTTGTCCTCAACAGCTCGGGGTGTCAGGGTGGCACAGGACAACAAAAAAAAAAGAATAAAGAAAAGAAAAATACAGCGGTGGGCACCGTCATTTCAAATGGAGCAGAGGGTGTGTTTGACTTAGTGGCTTGCACATCCACCGTGGCTTCACCTTTGTTTCCTCTGGCTGCTGCAGCTCCTTTCAATTACAGGCGAGTCAGACGGGGACACCACCAACCCCCAGTAGGCATCAGTGTAACTGTCTGGACGTCTGTCTCTCTCTCTGCTGCTGCTGCTGCACATCTCATTTCTGCATTATCTGGTGAAGACACATTTCTGTTTGGATTTTATTTGTGTTGTTGTCGTCGTTAGATGAGAAAAAAAAAAGAAGGAAGGAATACAGCAAGGATAGACCAGTAAACCAGCTTTTACCATGAGGGAGAGCTGATTTAGTCCAGTGTGGCGTGGAAACCCCGCAGAGCAAACCAGTGGACCATCATGTAGTAATTATATTGCTGGTCTATATATGATCATGAATGCAGTTTTCTTTTTTGCTGATGGTATAATGAGAGATACGTCATGTCTTTTTCTTGATTTATGAAGTAAAAATAAAATAACGTCGTTCTTCTCTCAAGGCGTGATGCCAGCATAGATGAAGAAAGACCAGCTTCAGCGGTATAAACCAGCATAGAACCACTTGAGACCGGCGTTAGCTCACGTAGACCAACACAATACAGGATGAGCCAGGACGAGACCAGCGACAGGCTGCCGTCACACCAGCACCAACCATCATCATCAGCTTCAATTCAACATGGACCTGCACTGGGGAAGCGCAAGATGATCATGTTTTAGTGGCGCTGGGGATCAGAACAATGTCAACCAGGCTCCAGCTGTGTCACTGGGAGTAAACAGCAGGGAAATTAACTCCGTTTGAGGAAACGTGCAATACGAACCACTTCCATCCACTGTGGTTATTTCCTTTATTTCTGCAGTGTGCACGTTTCTTACACACATACACGCCATGGTATCTGCAAGCGTTGGCTGAAGAAAGCACACCCTGAGAACAGCCAGACTGACACTGTCTGGAAACATCTTTTGAGTTTTATTTTTTGTTTTTTCTCCCCCCCCTCTCTCTCTACTGTCTGTGGAGGTCATTGGAGGTCAAAACCAGCGGTGGTTCCCAGGATTTCGCCTCTCGCCGCTGCTGTCTGGGTCAAGCCTGCGGTATTTCTCACCTGGGCGGGAAATACTGCAGGCTGCAACTGGTTCTCTGAAAGTAAACTGTCTGGGAGAGCCGTCACACCTGCAGTGATCTGACATGGAGCTCTGTGCACTGTCACATGCAACCAGGTACGCCTGGACAAAGAGAACTGAAGATTTGCAGGAGCCTGGATGTGATTGCATTGTGACGGACTGCTGACATGCAGACATGCAGACATGCATGCTGTATTGGACCACCTCGGAGGATGGCTGGCAGCAGCAGCAGCAGCAGTGTGGCAATAGCCTCATTTGCACCCTCCGAGGACGGCCACAACGTGTGAAATATGCAATCTGCAAACACATGCCGCCAGATATTTGATTTATTCATCTCCCAGGTCCTGTGCGATGCCCACTGGCCTGTGCAACTGTGCAGCAGGAGCGGTTTCCTCGGATTTTTTCAGCACACCGTGTTCCACATAGTCTGGAGTCAAACAAGGACACGGCGTCTGAGGAATTGTGCGAGACCACCTTAAATGTGGATCCGCGCGTCGAGGGAGAAACGGCTCGGGAGACGAGAAAACGCAGAAAATCACGCCAGTTGACACTCGCATTGCAAAAAGGAGCCGTTTGAAATAAGAAAATGTGGTACATTTGAGTGGTTTGTTGCATAAATTCCGGTACAATTTAAAAGGTGACACCTTAAGGAGGAAACTCACTCCTTACATGTTGGCCAATAAAGCTGAGAGGCGTTCAGGTGCTGCAGGGAAATAACACCTCCTGTTAAAGAGTTACAGCTTCATCTTCCATTTTCTACGTCTTTATCAATTAACCTCAAATCATGCAAGTATTCTTCTCACAGAATACAAGTAAATACAGGCTACACAAGGGATAAACTATTGCGAAATAACATATATAAAGTATTTCTGTCAGTAGTATAATTACACACTTGGGAAAAAAAACCTCATGAATTTATAGTTAGACAAAAATGTGATATGGATACAATTGACATTATAATTAAAGCTTTAAGGACATCAGGTAAACATTTCTCACCATCGGAAAACACCAGGAACAGAAATTGTGTGGAATTTCTTTACCGACACAAATCAAAACAATAATAAATCTCAGCACATGATGGGAGAAATAAATGCAAAATGCTCATATGACATTAAATAATACCTTTTGTACGTTTGGGGAATTTTACTCACCCTTAAGTACAATTTACACCATACTTTTTTACTTTTGAAATCACAGGTTATCAGACTATGTCCACAATTTCAATCTTAAAACCCTTAACATGCATTTTTGTAGCCCATTTGCTTGCATTTTGTTTGCAAAATAACATGGAATATATAAAACAGATCAGTTGGGTTACAAAATGGTGTGTGGGAGAAGGAAAAGCCAGAAAGGCTTCAAAAGTTGTCTGTATTGCCACATACATCAATCCCCCGAAGACAACAAAGAAATATCAGTAACACAAATGTTTAGTTCAATAAAAGATCATCTCGAGAGGTATTCCTAAATGTGTGTACTGTTCTTTTTGTTTTTCAGGGGGATGTTCTCTGAAAGCAGCTGCTTCACATAATCATTGATCAGCCAATCAAGTGAAAAGGTAATAAACTCTCGGAGCACTTCTTGATGATAGTGTATGACACTTTTTCTGCAGTATTTATACGTTTTGATAAGAGTATACGTTATTTATTTGTGTTTGAACACTTTAATCGATGAAACGGTGGCTGAAGTTGAAGTTTTCGGCTCTGTGCAGGCAGACGGAGGAATTCCCGGATCTCCCGCGGTCCCTGAACGCAGCAAGGTTGTGAGATCAGCTGATTTTTTTACGCTGCCATTTTGTCCGGCGGAGGAGCGCCCAGGCCGGCAGTGCGTTCACAGGAGCCACCGGAGACACTTCAGCGCAGCTGCACCGGACTGTCCGTTAAATTAAAAAAAAAAGACCAAACTGAAAAAAAAAGAAGAAGAACAGGAGCGGATAATGCTGTGGCGACACCCGGCAGACAGCAGCAACTGAGCCCGAGTACCGTGAAGGCACCACGACGGAGCGGCGCGAGCTGTCAGCCTGAACTTCGCCGCTCCGCCGGCTCCGTTCCCCGGGCGCAGACTCGCAGGCACCTCGGCCGGGCTGGCTCGCTTTGACTGGCTGGCGCGTCGAAGCTAATCGGCTCGGGTGCTAACACCCAGCGGCTCTCCCCCCCCACCACCACCACCTCCGCCCCGCGGGAGAACACGGCGCCCGTCCCGGCTGGCGGTCCCCCCCCCCCACCACCGCGGCTCCTCCCGTACGACACCCCGCGGACGATGTGCTCCGTTCTGGGCGACTTTTCCCGGCCGAGTCGGTGTTCGACGCGCACTTTCCCGGCCGAGCAGTGAGCTACCGGCGGAGCTAACAAGTTGACGTGGAGGAGGAACTCCAGATTTTTTTTTTTTCTTTTTTTCTTCTTCTTCTTGAGGATTGTCGAGATTGTTGCTGACCTCCGGGCAGGGAATTCTTTCTCCTCTGTACTTTGCGGTGGACTCGTGTCTTCGTCCGGCCACACAGCAGCCAGTCAGCGATGTTTATTTGGAACCACGAAGTCATTTCAAGTGTTTACAAATTCCACCGCGGGACTCTTTCCTGGTTCCAGCGCTGCGACGGGAACATTAGCTAACACAGACTAGCCCGGATTAGTGTCGTCGTGTTGTTGTTGTTTTTTGTTGTTTTGTTTAATAGATAGATAGACAATTTGATCCCCACCAAATCGCTGAGCTTTATTTTTTCTTTTGGGCAAGGGGGGGAGAAAAAAACACAAAAAAAGTGAAATTGCGCTTTTTGCCTCTGCTTGACAGTGAAGTCACGTTGAGTTGATCCATTGATCGGATCGTTATTGTGCTATTTGAGCTCAAATCGAGAGAGAGAGAGGGAGAGAGAAGGGAAGCAGGATGTCGGGCCAGTCTATCACGGATCGGATCGCCGCGGCGCAGCACAGCATGACCGGGTCGGCGATCAGCAAGGCGGTGTGCAAAGCCACCACACACGAAGTGAGCGGACCCAAGAAGAAGCACCTCGACTGTGAGTACAAACCCCGTCGCGATCCCTCTCGGTTCTGAGCTGTCAGCCTCCCTCCCCCTCCACCCCCCACCCCCCTACATTCCTCCACTGTGCCCGGCTGGTCGGACCGCATCCCTCCGCTCCCATCAGGGCAAAACAAAACGCTTTACACACACTGGGAATCTCCGGCGGAGCAGCAAGGTGTCATCCATTGTTTTACACACTTGTTAAGGATCTGCTCCCGAAAAGCGGAAACCTGTATCCCGTGATAAATCCGCATGGCGTTCACACCCGGCGCGGTTTGATCCGGATCAGAGTTCGGTTCCATCTGATCCGGATCAACCCAAGTAAACTCTGGGGATGTTGTTTCGGGAACATCTGTGGACTTCGGTGGAGCGCAATGCATTCTGGGTCGTAGGCCAACAAAAAGATAACCGGGCAGGTCCGAAGACGCGGAAAGTAAGAGTCGGAAAATGTCTTGTGGGCAGATGTTGAAGTAGTGAGGAAGGCGCCCATCATTAGTATTTGGTCTGAAGACTATATATCGTGGTTGCTAGTGGCTAACAATTAGCCGCTAGCCAGCTAAAAAGGGCTGGATTTCTGTTTTCAGTTGGCGCCAATCAACAAGCCAGGTTTTTACTTTGCCAAGCCGTTCTTCCTCTCTGGTCAGTGTTCGGTTCGGGCGATCACGCCAACAAACCAGCGGCTGTTGCGATTGCGTGGCGGCGTTCAGGCGGTTTGTCCGCCGCTCAAATCCCGCGATCCAACCATTAATAACGGAGACGCCATATTTGAACTTGACACGTGAAGTCAAAGTCTTATCGTCTCCCCATTACCCATCACGCTCACTGAATCCGTCGCACAACACAAGGTGCAAACGCATCATTTGCTCAGCTTTGCTGTTGGGCGGCTTGCCTTGACCCTTGAGCAGCACGTCAGCCGTTCCGTTCTGGGTACCTCTCTTCCGAGAACTGTAAAGGTTTCCAGTACCCGTTGCTGCCTGTGTCCACACCAGGCTGATTAACACGCTACGCTCCGGGCCGTAAATGTGTCAGAGGTGAAACTTGTGCTGTTAGTCGGTGTTTTATAGCATTGTAAACAGGCTCGTCCACAAACCCCCGGCGTGGAGACGAGCTCCAGAAGAAAGCGCGTCCACAAGGAAGCAAATGTTCCGTCTTCACAGTGGAGATGATTGAAGAAAACCAGCCTGCACTCAGCTGATGAGTTTTTTTTTTTAATTTAAACTGGCTGGTATAACATGACAAGCAGTCCTCTAATTAAGTTTCACAACCTTTTGAAAGGAATCCTCCTCAACCAGGCACATGTGTTGCTGCATAGTTCAAATGTGGAATGTCAGCTTTCCAAATGTTTTTCAGAAAAAGTACCAGTGACGGCTTTTTTTTTTTTCTTGAGACATCCACAGCCACCAGTGTTGCAAAATCTGATCCGTGATGGTTAGTAGTACTTGAGAATTCTCCGGTTCTTTAAATGAGCACCGCCGAAGAACCGGTTCTTTTTCCCCACCGTTAACGGAGTCGAGTGAGAGCCACGTCATTACGTCACTCTAAAACCTGATACGTCACTGATCTCACAAATTTGGTGCCGACAGCGCTCAGAGAAGAACCAGGAGACGGACTAACAGTGAGGAATGGAGGTGGAGAATGATAGAACGCAGCTCTACAGTCATAAACACACACTGGTTAAACACACAATTTCATACAAGTTCTTTCACATGAAGCCATTAAAAGGCTCATTTTATGGTTGAAAAAATCCAGCTTTCATTTACAGTAGTGTGGAGTTTGATTTTTTAGTTGCTGATGAACCAAATGTGTACTTTTTTCTTTTTTTCTCTCTGGACTGAAACAAGACGGACGTGGAAAAAACACCAATAGAGCGACAAGGAGACTCGATGTTTTCTGTCTCTTTGGTCTGAATCCGAGGTTCAGGACAAACTAGATGGAGCAACCTGGTTCAAACCACTGTTATAGTCAGTCTCCTGGTTCCTGGACTAAACCACTGTTACAGTCCGTCTCCTGGTTCCTGGTTCAAACCACTGTTATAGTCTGTCTCCTGGTTCCTGGTTCAAACCACTGTTATAGTCCGTCTCCTGGTTCCTGGTTCAAACCACTGTTATAGTCTGTCTCCTGGTTCCTGGTTCAAACCACTGTTATAGTCCGTCTCCTGGTTCCTGGTTCAAACCACTGTTATAGTCCGTCTCCTGGTTCCTGGTTCAAACCACTGTTATAGTCTGTCTCCTGGTTCCTGGTTCAAACCACTGTTATAGTCCGTCTCCTGGTTCCTGGACTAAACCACTGTTACAGTCCGTCTCCTGGTTCCTGGTTCAAACCACTGTTATAGTCCGTCTCCTGGTTCCTGGACTAAACCACTGTTATAGTCCGTCTCCTGGTTCCTGGTTCAAACCACTGTTATAGTCTGTCTCCTGGTTCCTGGAGCAAACCACTGTTATAGTCTGTCTCCTGGTTCCTGGTTCAAACCACTGTTATAGTCCGTCTCCTGGTTCCTGGACTAAACCACTGTTACAGTCAGTCTCCTGGTTCCTGGACCAAACCACTGTTACAGTCCGTCTCCTGGTTCCTGGACTAAACTACTGTTATAGTCTGTCTCCTGGTTCCTGGACCAAACCACTGTTTCAGTCAGTCTCCTGGTTCTCCTGTCAGAGCTGATTGGTGAGATCAGTGACTTATCGTGTTTTGGAGTGACGTAGCGACGTGGCTCTCACTCGTCTCGGTTAACGGTGGAAAAAGAAGCAGTTCTTTGGCGGTGCTCATTTAAGAACCGGCCCTGAACTAGAACCTGGTTCTTTTTGCCGGAAAAGCCCTATAAATCAGCGTCTTCGCTCCATCACAACAGCCTTTCCCCTAAAGTGTCCCCAGCCTCGGTGTGTCTAAACACTTGCAGTGGTCTCATAGAGAGATTAAACACTGGTGGTCGGGGTATCCCAGCTGTTTGCGCTCATCAGCATATGGCACAGATGCGTTGCCTCGAGGCAGGTACACTGTCGCTATGAGATTCTTGGGTTGTTCGAGATGAAAGAGGAAGACGTGTTGCTTCTAAACAGCGGGCCTGTCAAGGAGGGAGGCTTTGTCACCGAACCAGCTTGATGATTCCCCCCCCGGTGCTGCAAAGCAAACACAGTTTTTGGGACTCGCCACGAAGAGCGATGGCGGCAGAAGCCTTCTCCTCTCATTTGTTTGACTGACTGGTTCCAGCACATAAAGGGGTGACGTAGTTATTGTGGCGCAACGACGTGTGTCATAATGGTCGCCGGCTTCGTCTCGTTGGAGGCCGACGTCGTTATATCCCAGTTTATTAGTTCCATCACACACAGTGTCGTAGATGATAAACTCTGAAGATCGTGCTCGTCCGGCAGTCTGTAGCAGACGTGAGGGTTTGTCCTGAGTCATTGTCTTCTCACATGGATCATCCTTAAAACCCAATAAACCCACAGTCTGTCCATCGTCCACACTTGGTGTCAGTTGTTGAGTCGCTGGAGTCTATTGGAACTTGCGCTGTGACTTCGGTGATTCCACGTCTGAAAATAGTCACAAAAGAGGCAAACGTCCACTTTTGTGATTCAACAGCTTACTAACGCACAAGTGAAGTGATTGCTTACAGAATCCACAAGTGATGTTTTATAGTGGTTTCTACATTTGTGAGGACGACTTCAAAAACCCTCTTGTTTTTTTAAGTTCCACAAGAGTCACAGAAACGTGCAAATATTTGCCGTCCCTGCTTGCTAAAGAGGCGATCGATCGGTTCTCTCAATGGTTCTGTGCCCTGTCGATCGGCTTGTCACCCACAAGTAATTTGATATTTGGTGAAGTTGCAACGCTTTCTCCAGTAAGAGCGTTTGAGTGTTGTGGGTCTGGCTCGCTTTCAGAGCTCTTGAAGGCCAGGTTGGTGGTGAAACGCACTCCGAGCGAGTTGCAGACGCAGATAAGCGATGAATTGACAGAAGCAGAAATAGAAAGCAGGTCTTTCAAAGGACACGGCCAGACATGCATGAGAAACTTCACACTTCCTGTCATAGCGGCTGTGGGTTGACTTCTGCATGATGGCTTCTGCATTTCCTTTCTTGTTTTTTTGGCAAAACATTTCCAGGTGTGTCGGCCGAAGTGCTGAACAAAGTCACGGTTTCTGTTTGGTTAATTGATTCTAGACGAGTAAGAATGAGTCACAGGAGGCTGGGGCGCAGTGTGCGACGCTAAATGTGCTGAAGAACAGCCGGTGTAGGACGCACATGTCCGATCGATTGGCGGCCCGGCTGCCTCGCATCCGTCAACTCCTCGGCCGCTGACGGCCGACGGAAGACGTCAGCCATTGTGTCTCCGCTGCTTTTGTTGAACCCCGGCCCAAGACCTCGGCAGCCAGTGTGCCGCGTCAAGCTCAATCATTGTGGGATATTGATTTCTCCGTGAGAGCAGCCACCTCAATGCCACCGTGGGGTCAGCCGGTGGCGCATCGCACGAGGGTCCGGCTTGTCACGTCGTCCGTTTCCGTCTGACGCAATGACGGTTGGCGTATGGCCGTCTGTCGCCGGTCGCGTTGCTAGGTACTGTGAGGAAGCGTGCGGGAATAAAGGCGGGTTGTGCGTTTGTCATTCAGTCAGGCAGGTAGTCAATTTGTGAGTGTGTTACTGCGGGGGGGGGGGGGGGGGTGAGCGTGCCTCCATCACTGCCTGGTGAAACGCCCAGCCGATCCCGTAAGGAAAATGTATTCTGCCCAAGTCAGAGCGTGATCAGACGGAACAGAAGGTTATTACACACCAAATAGTGTGAGGAGTCCAGGATGCAAAAAAACTGCTGGGAAATCTTTCCTCACCGCTTTATTCAGCTGCAGGTGGTAATGATCTGGAGCCGGTCCAGCCGTAAAGGTCGCGAGTCCGTCACGGAACAAACAGAGACGGACATTCACGATGAACGATAGACACCGTAGTGTTTGGTGACGACCCGTCAATCCACAGGGAGAACATGCTCTCTGCTCACAGGCATTGAACTGGGGATCGTTTCCCTGTGAGACGAGAAGACAAACCACTACACCCCCTTGCTGCTTGTTGGAGCTCAATTCTTAAACCTCAGATTCCGAATCCTCTTTATTACTTGATTTATTTTAATCCGGGTTTTACCGGGAAGTCGATTCTGCAGTCAGTCACAAGGTTGTACATCCCACTGCAAAAATGAAAACTTCACTTGATAGGATTTTTTTTTTTTTTTAAACTCCCTCCCCCCTCTGTTCCAACAGCCAATCACATTTCTGGATCAACCATAACATCACGCACTTTGGGTTTTGATCATTTGTCATTTTCCTGCAAAAGTGACAAATGTCTTTGGTAAAATCTGGACGCAGATTGAAATCAAAACGAGGTGATGTTTTGAACCCTGCAGTTACCGTGGCGACCCAAACAGCCGGTTCCTCCAGGCCGAGGAGGCGTATTGATGAGCAGGAACGTTGGGTCCAGCAGAGGAAAGGAATTGATCAGTTAAGAAGAGTGACACAGCTCCATTGGGTTTACACCACACGTCTCCCAAAGAAGCCGTCTCGTCAGGAAAACATTAGTATTCCCGCCTTCGGAGATGAAGCACCCGCTTGTCCAAACTTTTCTCCTGATCGGAATATGTTGGGGACAGACTGCAGTGCCGCTCCAACTCCCTAACTACATCATCCTGATGTCGATTTAAAAAAAAAAAAATTCTATTTGCACGGGGAAGAATGAGACATGATCGTCATTTAGTGTTTCCCAGGGGATTTGATATAAAAATACAACATTTTGATGCAACTGGTTCCGTGAACCAAGAGGAAGGGATGCAAGGAATGTTGTTTCTGCTGAACTTGTTTCAGCTTAGATAGATAGATAATTACTTTATTCATCCCCGAAGGGAAATTGTCTTGTTGCAGCAATCTGGTACATACGAATATTATAAAATAGAATAGAAATAAAAATATCTGGGTATAAGACATAAAGTAAAGCACAGAACGGAACACGGGCACTTAGAAATAAGTACGAGATAAAAGCAAGATAAATAAATAAATGGTAAGGTGCAGTGGCAGAGCCATTAGAAGTAGGCATTATATAATAATAATAACAATACAGATAATAACAGTGTGTCATAGTGTATAATACTCGTGTATAGTACTACTAATAATGGTAGCAATAATATAACAATAACAATATGGTAGCAATAAAATAACTATATATATATCAGTAATAATAATAATACCAATGGTAATAGTGTACTTGCACATGTATAAATATATGTATATGTACATGCAATATGCTATATGAAATATTTGATATAAGTATCAATGTAATTTAGTCCAGGTGGTGATTGAGGCTCTGACGGAGGGAGAAGAGTTAAAAAGTCTTATTGCCGTGGGGAGGAAGGACTTCCTGTAAGCTTCTTTTGTGCTTTTCTACAGATATCGGTCTTTTTAGTCTGTCCAAGTTTTTAAGTTAAACCGTGTAGTTGCAAAGATTTACAGCCAATCACAATGTATCTGGGGGAACAAAGTCATTCTTCATTGTTGCTTAACTTCAAAGTTTTCAAGTCCACACTCAGAGGTCTTAAAAATTAAAAAATTGCAGCAGTTTGCTAATGTAAAATCCAAATAGTCATTGAAGATATGATAAAGGTGCATTTAGGATCTGGAGCCGGTCTGTGGTTCACGTCAGGAAGTCATGTGATGTGTGTTTCATCGCCGCTGAGGAACAGCAGGTGTGAGACGTGTGAGACGGCGAACAAGCTAATCAGTTTGTAAAATGTGTGCTTTTTTTTATTTTTTTAATACCAGCAGTCAGAGAGAGGAAAAAGCAGGAAATCTGACAGGCTTTCACTCTATTTATTTTCAGTTTTTTTTCCCTCCCTGCATCTATTTCTCTCCCCATCAGAGCCCGGCCTGTCTGGAAACACGCACATTTACACGCTCGGCCATCATTTTCCAATCGCAGGCAGTGGCGACTGTCTTGACGGCGAGCTGCGAATGATCTCACCGGCATGTTTGCATCGAGGCCCGATAACCCAACGACCCCGACAGAAGCCCCTCGGTGCTGCCGGTGGTGAGCCGCCGCTCTGGGCCGCCGCACGCCGGAGCGGTCGTGACATTCACGCGCCGCTGGTGAAACGAAGCGCCGTTTTTAAAAGCCGTTTAGTGTCCCGATTGGGGACGTCCACCCCAATTAACCCCCGGCTTGTGAGTCAGCGGCTAAAAATGCCAAGGCCTTCTCGTCAGTTTTGAGAATGTCTTCCACCCGAGGAGCCATTGTCATTAAAAATCAAAGAGGGAGGGTCTCGTCATAGCTTTATGACCATGTGAATACAACTGTGTATATATATATATTTTTTAATCATTGCATCAAGTGAACATTTAGGTTGAACGTTGATATTTAAACAATTTTTAAAACATTTTAATCGCATCAGGATTTGCAGCAGTTTGACAGTTTCTGATCCTCCCAGACCTGGAACACGGAGCTGAGGAACAATGTGGCCTGCTTTGAGATGTTTGCACTCTTATTTTACAAAACCTGCTTGCCCTCTCAGATCTCCGTCCTCTAGTCCAGTGTTTTTCAACCTTTTTTGAGCCAAGGCACACTTTTTTGTTTGGAAGAATCTGGAGGCACACCACCACCCGAAAATGTTAAAATGTGAAACTCTGTAGCCTCTATTAACAATATAAAGTCATTCTCATCAAAGTTTTATCAACAGGAATCAAATAAATACAGAAAAAAAGTATTTCCCAATGTGTTTTTTTAATAGTGACTCCCTCAGTGTGAAACCTGGACCTGATGGATGAAGAGCTGAGATCCTGGTTCACATTCTTCCTTTTCAAAAACTTCTCCATCACTGTCACTGACACAGTACTTTGATACAAGATGGTAGCAGGAGGTGGAGATTAACCACACTGACGTCTGTCACTTTACATTTCACCGGCAAAGTTCTGTGCTGCCATCTAGTGGCGAAGAGTATTTATACATGATTTCTCTGCAACACACTGCTCTCACAGCTGACAGCGGCTGATGATTTTTAGAAAAAAATGTGAAATTGGATAATTTCCCACGGCACATCTGACTAGATCTCGCGGAAACACCAGTGTGCCGCGGCACAGTGGGTGAAAAATGAGTGTTTCACCAACAAATCCAGTCCATGGTGGCCTCATTTAGAAGCTTCCAGCACCGGAGGGACGTGCCTCCGCTAACCTTCAGAGATCTATTGTGGTACCTGCCTCAATGGGCCACCGCTATCGGAGGCTGCGGCCGTAATGTTTTGGCCGGCCGATGTATAACCATACTTGCAAGGCCCCCTTTGTTCCACTCTGGCTTTGTTGAAACACTGATTGTTTCACCATTTTACAGCTGTTGGAGGGAAGTTATGACATTTCAGCTCAGTGTGTAGTTCCCCCCCCCCCCCCCCCCATGACCAACACCCTGTTGTCATGGCGGCGAAGCAGCCAACTCGCTTGTGTTAAATGGTCAACGGTTGACGGGGGAAGCTGGGTGGCGAAATCGACTGCCTGCTCAGCAACTGTGGTGTTTTTTTGACATTGGCTGTGTCCGTGGTCGAGCAGCTTGTGTGTTCAGCGCTTGAATGCAACTTCCCGGTGTTGTAGATAATCGCCTAATAATCACAGATTCACAGTGAACTGCGACGCCACTTTGTAGCCCCGCTCTCCAGCGAATTCGCGTCTGCGTTTAAACCTTGACATCACAGGCGTTGTATATATTTATATATATATATAATGAGGTGTGAATAAACGTATGTAGTCGGTCGGTAAGTGGTGCTGCAGTTCCTGCTTGTTCCACCTCCCAGCTGATGTACAGTCAATGAGCCTCCTCTAAACCATCTGCCGTCTTTGTCCAAACTGTGTCCTTCATTGTCTTCGGAAGAGCGAGCGAGTTTGAAGGCGTTGGATCCGACTGAGAGGAAAATCAAGCGTGGCAGCGTGAGACTCCGAAGGAGAAGAATGTTAATGACGGCAGAAATCTTGACTAAGTCACAGCTTTTATCGCTGTGATTTAATGACGTTACGAATGTGAGATAAACGTGGGGTCTATTCCATGGCGAATCAGATGAGCACGTCCCCAACTCGCCATCTTGACCGTATTCATCTGTGTTGCATTATAGGAAACGTCAATGTAGCCAGCAACAGTTGACGCTTTTATTTTCTATACTTTTTGTTATATTGATGCTTTGAAAAGGATATTATAATTGACCAGAAATGTATGCTGTATTGAGGTTCACTAAAGTGTCTCCAGTTTGTTTATTTGGCCTCTTTGGACGTCTTCAACTCCCATCATGTGGTATCCACCTGCAGATGTTTAAAGTCCCAGTGAAATGTAAAACACTACTTTGCAAAAAACGATAGTTGGGGTTCTACTTCTAAGGTTCCTCCGACTCTGCCCCACCACTGTTGTCGCATAACAAAGTTATTTGAATTTTGAATCTCCAGCCGAGGAAGTCGGGGGAATCCTTCTTCGTGGGCGTGACGTCAAGAGTTGTGCAGATCTCCATCTGTTGTGTTTATATTGACTTGTTTCCCTCTTAAATATCCAAGTTTAACAGTGTTTTGAAGTTATAGTCGGTGTTTTATGAGCCTTGATGAAAGATTGAGCCTGGAAGAGACCGAGAGAGGAGAAAAGGAGCACTAGCTGCTAGCTCGCGCCGCTAGTGGCTAGAGGCTAGCGGGAGCCACTAAAAGCATCAGAAAAGCGCTTCGACATGATCCAGGAAGTCGTTCTGCCTAAAGTCAGGAGCCTCAAAGCCTCAAAGGTGAAAACTGGCGGCTCATGAGGCTGAGGAGACGAGGACGAATGGAGGACGAAGCGTCTTCTGCTTCCTCAAACATGTTCCAGACGGGGTCACCGATGGCAGAACGACACATTCTGTGTCTTCTTCATCAATCACTGGGTTTGATGATGATGATGAAATATGGTTAAATTCAGCCTCTTCGTGGTCAAAACTCTGATCCTCCATAATGTAAACACAACTTGGGCGTGTGCACAACTCGTGATGTCACTCTATTATTGTCAGAAGCTCCGCCCAGCAGTGGAAATACCAACGTTTATCGGATATTTTCTCGCAGATTGTCGTGTTTTAACATTTTACCCTTGAGGCCAGTTAGCATAAAAAATGTCCCTAGAAGCGACAACCAGAGTGTTTTGGAGGTTGAATCTTCATTTCACTAGGACTTTAAAGTTTCATACATTATAGACTTGAGATCACGTTAGTGGACCACTCCAGACTTTGTGTCAAAAGTTTATTTCAGACGTGTTATGTGTGTTACCCACGTCTGACAAAGTGGATTATACGAACAATTGCAGCTCTGTAAAGATGACAATTTCCTGGGTGAATGCACCAATTATGAAATTGGTACCTTCAATGGATGAGGTGTTGTTTTCCCACCTGCTCAGGTATACATCTTAACTAACTGCGAAACTCAGGAATTTAAAGGATTAGAAATTTCTTTGCGTTTACACAGCATTTTATACTTTATCGTTTTTAATAAAGGGGGAATGGGCCCGTGTGTCTTCTCTCAAAAAGCTTTATGATTGGACAAGCCGGTACGCCCTACTGTTGGCCTTGTAATTGTTGTAGAAACAAAGCTCTTTCAGATCATTATTGGTGAACCGGGTGCTCGCCGTCGAGGGCCGAGAAGGGCCAAACCGGCCCGCGCCCTCACACTGGACCTCACCTCGCGTCTCGCCAATTTCAGTCCGGCGCTTACTTTCCACCAACAGCTGGTATAAGTGTGGCGTCGTTGACTTTTCAAGATATGCAAAACGTGGCCCTCAACAGATGCCTTCTCTGTCCGGCCATCTGTAAGGCCAAGAGGCACAATTATTAGCGACACAACGGCACACAAGCCGGGCTTGTGCCTTCCTGTTTCTCTTCGTGGCAAAAGCCTGCCAGCAAAAGGTTTTTTTGTTGTTTTTTTTTTGGTCAGGCCCTCGTATGAAGAGGTCAGTGGACGTTGACCTTGTTTGGAGGTGTCTTTGTTTGATACAAAAGCTGTGAGGAAGGCCTATTGCTCTGTTGATCTGGCCCCTTTGGCCTCCCAGGACAGACGCAAGTCAAAAGAGACTCGACCCCGAATGATTTAGTCTCGGACTGTTTCAGGACCAGTGGAATTGGGATCGTTTTGTCATTCTAAACATGCATATTTTAAACTCCGACGACGGGTAGAAGCAGGAGAAATGTCGCTTTGCGGACATGTTTGGGCTGCAGCCTTCCTCAGAGCGTCATGTGGCGTGTGACGACGTGTCGGTCGCCATCAGGTGACCGGCCTGACAGAATCCGACAGAATCCTGGTTCATGGTCGTCTTGCTTCCTGATCTCGTCCACAAACGGCGCGTAAAGGACGCCATTGAGATCATGAAGCGAACCTCTCGCACGCCTGGGATTCCATCCTCCAGAGACCACTGGATGGCGGGGGTGGGGGTGGCCGGCCTGACTCGATCTAACAGATCCGGTCACCTGGTTAAGACCGACTGCAGACGCAGCCCAAACATGTCGGCAAAGGTCAAATCTTTTTGCGTCAAAACGATTCAGTAGCAGGACCATTTTCACATGATTCACAAGTATTTTCTCGCCTTATTGGGCTCATTCGGTCAGAAATAGAATATATAACCACACCTTTTGTCACGTGTGGTTTATAATCTGTTTGATTCAATTTCATGTGGTGCAAATAATGTAAATATAAAGGGAAATTCCATTCAAAATGTGTTGCTGTATTAGATGCAGTAGGCTAGGCTGGTGTAGGCAAATCACAACATTTAAATAAGTTTCACTAAACAAATACAAGCAAAACTAACTTCTGAACGCAGGAACCGTTTCCTCATTTTTCACAAGCTCCAGCCAGCCGCCGTTGGCTTTCTGCTTCTCTTGCAGTAATAACAGCCCTGAGCGTCGCAGTCGACACGCTAAAGTAGCAGGTTACTTGCTCGCCACAGTGAAAACGATCATTTGCCCGGTACGCAGGTGCGGCGGCCCCACCCTGTCCGAGCAGCTTCAGACCACCCGACTTGCAGTTTTTTTTTTTTTTTTTTAAACACAAGTCTTAACCACAGCTTTCTTGGCTCAGCTGCTTCGCGAGGCGATCCTGTTATTGAGTGCCTTCTCAGGCTTTTCCACAGGGAAAGCTTGTTTTTTTTCTTCTTCTTCACATAACTCAACATGCCACATCGTTTTCACCAGCTAGCTGAGCTGCTGGACCACTTGTCCTTTGGCAACCGGTTGTGTGTGGAACCATTTTTTTTTTTTTTGAAGCCAAACCTCTAAAACTAGGTTACACTTGCATGACAAATTGATGCGATGCTGGAGTAGTCTTCTACACTGACACATTGGCTCTGTCTGGCCTCGGTCGTCAGTGTCTCTCTGGGTTAGATGCAGACTGTGTGTGTGTGTGTGTGTGTGTTTTGTGCGAGTTGTTTAGCTCAGGTTTATGCCGCTACGTCTCTCCGCCTGCAGCTCGCCGCTGCCCATTCAGGCTTTATAGCTCTATTTTCCACCAGAAGCTCGCGGGTCACCTTGACATCTGCTCGTTGGCCATATGCATAGAATGTGTTGAGGTGCGAAGGGTTTCGTGCCGAATTTGTTTGGCCAGATGGCGCGCCGGTTATTTACCTCTCCCGTTTGTCGCACTTATAATTGTACCGCTAATTCGATTTATTAAAAAAAAACAAAAGATAACCCCACTATGAAACCCTGTATTGTTTTCTGAACGTTGTGTTTAAGTACTGGACAGATCATAAAATCATTGCGTTACCTCCTCGCAATCGTATTTCGTTCGTTTATTATTATTTGTTAGTTTTTCTCTCACGGGCGAAATCGCAATTTTGTCCCTAAACACGCTCAAAAACTCACCAAATTTGTCAGACTCCTCAAAAGTGTGGCGATTTATATTATGTCAAAAAAAATCCCCACAAAGTCCCAAAATTGGCTCTCTAGCGCCACCTAGACACACTAAATCGCCCACCACGGCCCGCAGGAATGTCGTAGAGAAATGCAGCGAATACGGAATTTGTTCGTCTCGTCGAGACCTACGACTCTCGCACTCGAACTTTTGACCCAACTCCAACAGGAAGTCCGCTATTTGCCTTTCAAAGTAAGATTTTCGCCCCCCAAAAAAGCCCAAACGGCAAATCTAACTTGTTTTCTCTTGCGTTGCGTGTCGGTATAAACTTTTGTTCGGCTAATAATATTCCTCTTGGAAACACGAAGCACAGCCAGAACCACATTTTTCTGCATCGAGTCTATTGATTTCACTTTGAAGCACATGACTGCAGTCATTAATGACTTTTAGAGTCCTTCCAAAACATGCGTGGCCCAAGTTACTTGGAGGCTTAATGTGTCGGCTCAGACAATACATTTACATTTATGTTCATTTGGCTGAACTTCTGGACAAAAAAGCAAGAATGTGGAGATCCCCAGAATCCTCAGCAGATACTACAATATTCAGTCTTTTCTTTGATTTCTTCGTTTTAATTTACTGCACGTAACTGCAGTCTTTATAAGCGTCATTTGAAGCAGTGTGACTCATGCATCTCCTGTGTGGACATAACAAGACACCGTAAAAAGACTCCGCAGGGCCCCCCCCCCCCCCCATATTAATTTGGCATTGTTGTTAAGAAACAAAAACCGTGTCATCAGGGAAAGCCCCGATTTCATCTCTGCTTTGGACAATACCACAGCCTTTTTTTTGTTGTTTTACAATCGATTCCCTTGATTGTAGGTCCTTCCTATTGATTATGTAAAAAGAAAAATCAGCAAGTATTGGCATTTTAGATAAAGTTAGAGATTTGTTTGATCGTAGCCTGTTGAATCTGCTTTATTCCTCAATGATTCTCCCATATTTCAGTTATTGTGCTGAAGTCTGGGGTCATACTTCTACCAGCACCACTAAGCCCTTAGTCCTGTTGCAAAAAAGAGCAATTAGAATCATCAGTAAGAAAGGTTGTAGAGAACACACCAATCCTTTACTTATTGAAAATAAACTTCTTAAAGTTAAGGACCTTGTCGACTTAAACATTTTGATTATTATGTGGAAAGCAAAACAAAAAAAATTGCCAAACGATGTTCAAAGTGATGTCCATCTGTTTATGGAGTAAAACTGTGGGACTCTAAGTGTGGAATTTAAATGTTGTTTAAATGTTTACAAATGTAAGAAAATGTACAAAGACAAAATTCTGAGAGACGATGGAAAAAATTTTTTTGGGAAAAAAAAAACATTTTTGACTAACTGTTGAACTGTAAGAAAAAGGAGGCTGTTGTTGGTTTGTTGTGTGACCCGGTGAGGAGTTGATGGTGGAACGATGGGGAATCACATTGATTTGATTTTGTTGTAAAGTTGCTAATAGGAACAGAAAACACAAGATTAATCTTCTCTCTGTTCCTTATTGTTCATGTATGGATGACAAATTATATATATATATATGTGTGTGTGTGTATATGTGTGTGTGTATGTATACATGTGTATATATGTGTGTATGTATACGTGTATATGTGTGTGTGTATGTATACATGTGTATATGTGTGTGTGTATGTATACATGTGTATATGTGTGTGTGTATGTATACATGTGTATATGTGTGTGTGTATGTATACGTGTATATGTGTGTGTGTGTGTGTGTGTGTGTGTGTGTGTGTGTGTGTGTGTGTGTGTGTGTGTGTGTGTGTGTGTGTGTGTGTGTGTGTGTGTGTGTGTGTGTGTGTGTGTGTGTGTGTGTGTGTGTGTGTGTGTGTGTGTGTGTGTGTGTGTGTGTGTGTTGTGAAATGGCATGAAATAACATAAATAAATAAATTAGGTTTGTTTTGCTTCTCCGTCTTACTTTCTGCGTCGTGGAGGAACAAACTTGTTTTGCCGATATTGTTCACAACAAACTTGAACCGTCTCGGCGGCGGCGATAAAATGCTTCTGTGGCACCGGCAATTAAGTTTGGCCGGCATTCATCACGATTGTGATTAAAATTTACACTTAAAAAAAACCCCACCAACCTCCTCCTCCTCCTCCCAGATGGTGTGTGTTGGCTCACAGGCCTGGCGGTGCACTCGGGGGAAACCCTGCCTTGTACTGGTAGAAAGCATTCATTACCGCAGGGCAGTGCAGTGTCTCTATGAGCGATACCTCTTTATGAAACGCTTGGCGTGGTTTTGGCAATAAAAAAAAAAAACAAAACCCAAACTGTTTCTATTATGCAGATTTCAGTAGCCACTCCGGCAGTCAATAAGCCGGAGGGGCCGCTTGGGCCTGACCGTCTTACCGGCTAAACCGGAGTCATTAAAGCGGAGCGCTTGCCGCTGAGCGGCCTGTTTCGGTGGCGTGCTGCGGTACGGTGACTCAGCAGGTGTCGAAATAACACGAAAGGGGAAAATGGGGCGCTAACATTAGCCCGCTATTCTGAGCCGGGCTCCCATTTTCCACGCCGACGCTCGTTAGCTTCGTTTTGCGAGCCTCCGCTTTCTCGCACGTGTCGGACTGCTTGTTTACACGCACGCCGGGCTACGGAATCCAAATTTCAGGGGGGGTTTTGGACTTGTAGAGATCAATGTGTTTACCGCGGAGTCCTGCGTCCTCCGTCCTCCGTCCACCGTGACCTCCCCCCCCCCCCTCCCCGTCTCGCTGCCACGCTGTCTGTCGCCGTCTATTCTTTACTCTGCCGCTCTCTCATTACACCGTGTACACACACGGAGGGGTTTATCACCACCCTCCCAACGCCACCAAAGAAAGTATTCACAGGGCCGAAAGGTTCAATGTAGTTTCAGTACATTTAAAAGTCGGCGGGGGAAAAAAAAACACAAGGCTTGGCGCATTTCCTGCTATTTGTTTTGCGTGGATCGCAGCCCTGATAGACCTCCTGCTGGGTGTCGCCTGTCGCTAGCAAAGTGGGTGTAGGTGAGGCTAATGCTATCTACGCGGCCCCTCCCTGGCTGCACAGCGCTGATAGCCCCCCCCCCCCATTTAGGCGAGCGGGCAGGAAAGCGTCTCACTGCCGTCTGCTAACGTTTATTTCAAGTTGAGCCCGGGGGGGTGGGGGGGGGGGGGGGGGGGGACGCATACGACTTGAAATGTCGAGTGTGCGAATTCTTCCACGTGGGCTTGTGTTTGGCTGGAGAAGAAATTGCCATTGTGTCTTGAAAGAGTGCTTTAGTCCCCGTTTTTCTGTGTGTGTGTGTGTGTGTGTGTGTGTGGGGAATCGCATGTAAACACGCAGCAGTCGGTGAATATCTAATACCCGTAGCGACGGAGCGAACATCAGCGTGCAGTTCATGCCGACGCGCTCAACAGGAACCTGCGTTATCAATCACGCCGCGAAACAACGGCGAGGTGAAGCGGCGTTGGCACGTTCCATTTTTATTAAAAGCTCGATGCATAATTCAAGATCTATTAAAATTGTCATGTTACTTTATCTCCTAATTGGCAGGCCACATTTCATTTACTTCGGTCATGTTGTTACTAGGACGCCTTGATGTAGTCACGTACCACCCCCCCCCCCCCCGTACTCGTTTATTATACTCAAAATAACCGAGTTAACCACGTCTTCCGCGACTATTTATAAACCCAGTTCCCCTCCACTTCCTTGCACACCGGTTTCGCGGTTCATATACAGCACAGCTGAATTATGACTGTGCCTTCAAAGTCGATATTGATGAGCGAGTGGCTAGTTAAAGTCCTGCTTCTAATTTACTACGGCCGGTCAGATGTGCCGGAGCAACGTGGCATCAGGAAATGACACATTAAAGCTGCACTGATCAATACTTTGAATATTAAAACGGCTCAAATGACAGAATGTAATGTTGAAGCTGTAAATGCAGGTAGAATTCTCGCCCATCTGTCATGTTTCCCTCGAGCTTTTTCGAGGTATCCTGATGCAGTGTAAAGGCTCCGTCATGTTTTTTTTTAAATTCTTGGTCCCACAGCAACGCTCTGTCCAGCTGTAAACTCCCATGCCAGGACTGAGTGGTACAGCATATTGGAGCATTTAGCGAACAAAGACATTCTGTTCACTCGATGCTTTTTAGCGCAAAAAATAAAAATAAAACTGGGAACCCTCAACGGAGTGGTTCTGGCCATACCTGCAAGTCGCAATCCAAGACTGATCCATTATCGGATTGTCCGCTTCGTTTAGAGCTGTGCGCCTTGAGGCTGGGTGCCAGATATTACAGCGCGGGACGGGGCCGATTCCGGTACCGGGTTCTGATATGAACGTTAATTCACGGGTCGGAAATTTCCGATTCCAACCTCACCGAGATGTCCGATCCACGAAGCCTCGTCTGCGCTCCCGCTGAAACGACTCCGCAAGCGTCTCCCTGCCCGCCGCTCTGCTCGTTGGCTGCAAAACGTGGAGTAGATTTCCTGAACCGAGGCGGGTCTCAACGAGGCGTGCAGTAATGAGTTTCGGAAATCCATTTCACAGTTTGCAGCCAGCGAGCCGGCTCGGGAAGTAGCGTTGTGCTACCCGAATCCAAATTCGGGTATCGGGATCGGAAGTGAAAAAACCTGGACCGGTGCTTCCCTATGCTGAAGCTGATGCTTGTATTTGAGTTTATTTATAAACTCAAGATTTGCTCATCAACTAAAACCATAACGAGAACTTTGCCTTTGTTTTTAGTTTGTAGGGAGGCGAGAGTCAGTGTGTCCAGCAAGTGTTGGTCTTCATTCACGTTAACTGTGACTCTTGGGGGCGGAAATCAAAGATCGGAAAAACAAACGATACATAAGAATCCTGCATTTTGTTGAACATCTTCCTTTCCAGGGAAGCCTTGACCGGATTGGTTGTGTTTAAGCGTCTTCCTAAAGGGAAACACTTCCTGACATCAATCCAGTGAACTGTACGAAACATAGGGAACATTTGCCATCACATTCGGCGTGTTGGGGAATGACAGTACGTGGTTTGAAAGGAGCTTTCTCTGTCTGTGTTTGTGTGTTTGGGAACATTCAGTGCTCCTGTTCCCGTCCCGTTCTGATGTCTGATGGTTATTTTTAGCCGTGTTCTCTCACAGGAGCCCTTGGCCGGGTTCAAGTGCTTATTTTTCTTCTACCTGCGTGCGCGTACATCTGTTTGAACGCCTGCTTTGCCATTCTCCACGTTGGAGTCGCTCCCTCCCCCCCAACCCCCGACAGAATCTGGTAGACGTTCCCCCTCAAGACGTTCGAGCCGAGCCACTCTCTCTGCGATATACACACACAGACTTCAAACCCATTCACTTGACAAGACTTTTCGAATTCCCCCATGGAAGCTATTTCAGTTTGAGAGAACCAGAGTTTCTGTCTCTCTCTCTTTTTTTTTTTTGTACCGACTCTTTCTGTACATGTGACAGGGGTGCAGTAGAGAGGGGAAACACTCGCATTGAAAGACCTCCAGAAAGGAATTAAAGCCAGAGATTCCGGAGGTGGTCTATTAATAGTCTAACTTCTGGCAAACAGGCTTGCGTAGTTTTTTCCGACCCCATAATTCTCTGCGACATCCTCTTCGTGGATGTCCCTGGTCTTCGTCACAGTAACCCTTTCAACTTTCCTCCCCTTCACCACGGAAGGTCTTCGTGTGGTGAAGTTCGCATGCACTATTTTTTGAAAGTTTGATTTAGTCTGAGACATTTTCATGTGTAATCGAAATATTCCACAGTGAAAATAAAAGCTCTGCTTACTGATGGGTGTACCACACATGGTAAATTACTCTCCATAGCGAAGCCGTGATCATCTGGCAGGAAGTGGAGCCGCTACTTCTTCATATTAAGAGTTGAGGTGGTCCGACTAGGATCTTGTTCTTCCTTTGGTTACCAGGTAGAAACCAACTGGACCGAGCCGGGACCTGCTAGAGAAGCTCTGGTAGCCTGAGGAAGGCCTGGAGCAAACGCTTCATTTGCCTAAGAAAGTTGCTCAACTCTTGGTTGTTTAGACGTTTCTCTTCGCCAAAGTGGAGCCATAATCCAATATTGACAGTCTGACAGAAAAAGAACTCACGAAGCCTCTTGGATGAGAGTTGAAACACTTGCAAGTTGAGTTTAAAGACGAGAAGCAGGAATGAAGAAGCGGGATTTGCAAAATATTTTCCCAAAATAGTTTTTCCCCCCAGTAATTTATTCAAATATACATGTACAAAAGCATCCACTCCTCCACTGACCTCATGTTTCCTCTCTAAGATACAGACATTATTGTCATTCGTCTTTACCGCCTTTACTTTTCGTTTCCTTTTCGGATTTCTAAAATAGAATAAAATCTAAAGGCTTGAAATGTGTGTACATGGCGACACGCAGCTGAAACTCCAGAGCCTGTCCTCACTTTCAGTGGAGAAATATTACAGCCGGCTGCCACTATCTGCTCTCCCCCCCTTGTTTGTTGGTTTGAGAAATGCCAGACAGTCGTGAAAAATTGCCATTGCCGTGTCAGCAAATGTCTTGTTTTTCAATCTCACGTACTCAAATTTGCTTCACAGCTGCACAAGGGGGAAAAACCAGCAACAAATGGCCACACTTGACAAGTAGAAACTTTGGTATTTCTGTTCTGGCATGGATAACCTGGGCAAAATGGCGGCTGTTGTCATTTTATAGGCAAAGATGATTAAAAGACAAAACTAGATTTGCTCTGTTAAGGGTTTCTGGTCTTGAAAAATGTAAGATTGGCAAGGTTTTTATTATTCTCCACATTTATATTTCTCTTTTCTGTTTGGGTTTTTAGTGCATTTAGAGCAGAGGTGTCAAAGTCGTTTCAGTTGAGGGGCCACATCCACCTGATCTGACCTCTGACCTCTGGAGGCCCAACAAGTCAAACATAACATGTTAAACTGCAGATATGGACAAATGCAAAGTCCTTCCTCTTGATTCTTTTGTAACTGCAAGAATTTGCCAGTCTATTCTGAAATATACATATTAAAGTTAATCAGGTATTATTATATTTGCAACAAAAAAAAACACATCAAAAAACCCCTCAGTCAGCTGTATCTGGATATCGTATTTTTATTCGGGATTAAAACGATTTGTCATCATCTGGAAATTGTTTTGAGTTTACGTGTCTAAAGTGTCAATTCACATAAATTGGACTCATTGTTTTATTGTGAAAGGCGTTGCGTCATGTGACCTCCACAGAGGCATTAATGTCGGGGGTGAAATTCTGACTAAGTGTGGTTTTGAATGTCATTTTTGCCAATTTAGTGTTTTTAGATCAGCCTCTTGTCAGTTTTCATATTTAGACTTAAAAAAAAAATCACATGGCCGGATTAGATCCTCTGACGGGCCGCTTCTGGCCCCCGGGCCGCATGTTTGACACCCCTGATTTAGAGCATCTAGTGCATCGTTTTCTTTATAAAGTCAACAAAAAGAGAACTGCTCAGACCGCCATACAGGAAGACCTCCATCAAGGAGTTTAACCACAAAACTGGTGCTCACTGTTACGAAAGGAAAAACTCCGGCGTCCTGTTTTGGGGTTATTTTTATGCTCTTTTTTTTTTTTTAACCGTTTCTTTGTTCACAGTCAGACGAGCTTGAAAAGCAAATTGTGTGTGTGACTCAGAAATGGAAGCACAGAACCGTAGTAAACACGATCTGCCGTTGTCGTTCTGAGACGGCGGGTCAAATCACTTTGATTGAATTCTGTGACAGTGCGTATGTTAAGACGCGGAGATCAGCGGCGTACCGTCTGCGGTGTGTTTTTGTCTACGCGTCTAGTAAAGTGAGCGATCACGGAGGGAACCGAACGCGACAGTCGGGCTCCTAGCGCGCTTTTGTTTTGCTCCCGTCAACACAACAGCAACAACAACAGCAGCAGGCCGACGCACACGTACTCATCCGCTCTTTAGAGAATTTACAAAAATGCACTCTTGGAGATTTTACGAAGAGAAAAAGAAGAAAGCTGGCTCAGAATGATTGTAATGCCAGGAAATAAAGGAAAAGACGCGTCGTGAAAATTTAGCGGGCTTACAGTTTTTCTTCACACCTCAATTCCTCCCTCACTTTCCTTCTGCGGGGATTTAAAGAAAGGAATGAGGGGAGGGCGGCTGGATGGGGAATCCTCTTTTGAGAGCAAACCCTTTCTACAGTCCCCGAACATAAAGACTTGACAGAAGAGAGAAGGCGATTACGAGAACATGCCAGACAGGGTGCTGATACCGCGGAGTGTTAATCTTTAACAGATTGGGGCCGCACTCCGCCTGGTGCCTTCAGTGTCTGCTTTTCCCCTCTGTGTGGGGTCTGCTGGTGTGTGTGTGTGTGTGTGTGCACTCCTTGTTAGCCTATACCTTAGCAGGTTGTGAGTGAAGGTCGGTCAACTGTGTCGCAGAGCGCTTGTTGAGTTAGCAATGCTATTAAAACCTTGACAATCTCCACTCCCCTGACGACCGACGATAGAAGAATGGCTGAGTAATTTGAAATATTTGTCCTTCGTTGGAATGACTAATGTTCAAGTCCTGTTGTGCTTCCAAATCTCCATGACCCTTCCACGGGTACCACTGGCATAAAAAGAAGTGCAGCTTACATTCATGTTCATATGTGGTTTGTTAAGATTCAGTCTCTGATGTCATCCTTGAGTCATAACACTGAATCCTTGCTGGAAACGGAGGTGGTGCTTTGTCACATTGTGAGTCTCTGACCTTCTGTGACAAACACCAGAAGAGGACATTCTCGGACTTCAGTGAAAGAACGTCAACTAATAGAACTGTTCAAGGAGCGGGGAGCGTTGTGTAAAAGACTTGCGACTTGTGAAGTCAAAAGTCAAAGTCTTAACTGACATAGCGTCCACGGTATGTGATTTATGGCTGTTTTGCTGGAGCTTTATTCTGTGGAAAAGAACAAGGACAATCATTACCTTGACTCAAGTTATGTGAACGTCTGAGACGCATAATGATGTGCTGACCCTTCACACACAATAGCTGCGAGTTGTAGTAGATCATGTATCGTGCAGTAATGCAGCCTACTGCTGTAAACCAAGCTTTCCGGTCACTTAATGATCGTTGACATACAGCCTGGGTCATCATGGGACTTCCCGTCATCTTCACACACAGTCCTTCATCATGCTACATCTTTACTGAAGTCATTGGATGGATGTTTGATCATTTGGTTTGACAAAGAAGAACTTGAATGAAGGACATGGGTTTTCATGCACATCTGATCAGAAGCCTGGTTGGATAGACGCTTTAGTTAATTAGATCAGCAGCCATGTCTCTCTTCAAAACATTTTGCTCAGACCTTTATGAACAAGCTGCCTTTTTCTTTTAAAAGAATCTCATAAACGTTCCAGTTCTCCTCTGTGGATATATGCTTATATATTCTCCACAAGGCCCTCTTAAGGAATTCCAACTATGTGAAAATGACCTTCTGTCAGGTCTCTGAAGGCAGAGATTGAGCTGTGTCAAGCATGCTAACCGGGCTACTGACGTCTCATGTCAGACTGAAGATTTTTAAAACGTGTCAAGATAAGGTTGAGAGACTGATTTCACATTTTTGACGAAGGAGGTCAAAGAGCTCGGTGAATATTCCGTGATCTCCTTCAGAACCGTGATGGAAATGTGTAGTGGAGAGCACTCTTGCCTCGCAGCCCGACCATGACCAGCTCTCATCTGGGTTTAGGACCTCGTGTTCCTCCCTGTGCATGGGTTTTTTTTTTAGGGTAGTACGTTTCCCACCCATGGTCTATAGTATGTTTGACTTTCTTAGGCGTGTAACGATGCAGGTAGCCGATGGTTCAGGTCGCCCACAGTTTGGTCCAATCCTCGGTTTTTGGGACACGGTTTTAGTACGCCTTGTTTGTTTTTGTTTTGCTGTCGTTTCTCCCTCTGCTCACCCTGGAGATGCACGCTCATATTGCGAGGTTCCTTTTTGCGTATACCGAGGAACATTTGCAGAAGTATAACATTTCTGTAAAGTGTTTTTACTGTCGTCCTCGTATTCGACAGCAAAGCTGAAGATTTTCACATAGCGCAGTGGTGCAGCGGTCTCCTCGCTCCTGGCCATTTTGTAATTTGACTGGCTAAAATGCAGTACTCACGACCTACGTCTTCCGAGTAACCATAAGGTGAGACTGGAACTAGACGTCTGGGGGGATTTGGACTCCTAAAAGACGTTGGAAACGACATGGTGGACGGAAACCGGGGTGCACTCCATGACCGACCAGTTTTCTTACCTTTGCATCCCGAGTATGTCTCTTTAGTTGCTATGCTGATGGTCTGAACAGGTGTTTGTGTTCTTAATAAACGTGTTAAAGGAGAGAAATGAACAAGAGCAGTTTGTAGAAGCATGACTTGCACCAACAAAAAAAAAAAAGCATTTTTCTTCATTGAATGCTTTGTCCAAAAGAGGGATGGTGTGTTTTTTTCAGTACAGCAAGGTATTCAAATCTGAGATAAAACATTCATTCAATTATCCAGCTTTCAAAGGACAGACATGAAAGACAGACTGGATATACTTCCCGTGAAGACGAGCTCCAGCATATAATCAAAGACTGTGACAGTTTTTGTCGATGGCAATAAAGACTTTCCGTGCTTTCGTTTCGCCGCGGGAGCCGAAGCTAATACTTGTGGATTGTTGGGTTACTTGAGCCATTTCTGGCACCATTGTGTCATCTTATTGCAGAGCGGCTGATCCCCGGGTGGCTGGAATGGATTAAATAAAAGAGAAGTCGAGCCGAGGGAGAGAGGCGAAGAGGCTTAGAGTGATAACCGCGGAGTGAAAAAGCGGCCACAAACAAGTAATTAGTGAGGATGTTTGAATAGTTTGTCCACATTTGAGGAGAGACGGCGAGCGAGGGGAAATTGTCCAGAGAAGAGGGAGTCTTGTGTGTGCGCCTCAGCGCCTCATCTTGGCAGGTGGATACGAGGGGGGGGGGGGGACTTAAAGGTGGATGAAGAGATGAGGCGAGAGCACAGATAGAAAGTAGCCAGCTGGGCCAGACGTGATCTCTCCTCCTCCTCCCCCCTTTCCCCCTGCTTGATGTGACCACCTGCCTCCTCCCCTGCACTTGATCGCATTCGGCACCGAAGATGCCTTCCTGACAAACCAGCCTCACACGAGAAGCGACGGGATCACAGAATACTGATAACTTGAGGCTTCCTCTCATCACATTCTGAGCCTGGCTCGCCCAGCTCGCATGGCACGAACCCCCCCCCCTCCCCTCGGTACCAGGAAGTCTCCGGTTGGTTGTGGTTCAATCGAAGGCCACGGAAGTCGGCAGCTGACCAACAAACAATGGGCCTCAAACCAGAGTGGAACAGAGGCGGCCACTGTTGGAAATGAGATCACGTTAACTCAGCAGACACCCCCCCCCCCCGAGATGCTAACGACTCGCACTGCTAATTTATCGTATAAGGCGACGGCCATCTCCCGGAGGTGGCAGCTCCACAAAAGAAGGAAACTAAGTAGAGAAGTCATATTTCTACAAAGAGAATGGGGGAAAATACATACAACTCTAAATGCGACAACGCTCACAAAGGCAGCACAGGAAAAAAAAAAAACTTACCTGTTTGGGTTCTGGTAGCTCTTAAATATTGAGTTGTCTTTCAACCACTGGCGTTCAGTGTTAAGCTCTCTCTCTCTCTCTCTCTCTCTCTCTCTCTCTCTCGCACAAATTGTTCGCAACTGGGATTTGTCTACTCAATCTGCTGATTAATTAGGACTGCAGCGACCAATTATTTCCTTGATTAATGTAATAAAATGGTGAAAAATAAATTTTCTAATCTCCCTCAAAGTATTTCAGTTGCTTCATCCACGTGTGTGCAAACCAGTCTAAAAAATGGAAATGTTTACCATCAGGCATAATAAACGAACGCTTCTCACTACGGATTGTTGGTTTGGATTTCATAGCAGACATTGATCAGCAGACAAATAAAGTAGTTGTTGGTGAGCAAATGTGTAATTTAATTCACTGGTGATGATTTAGTTGGAAGTTCCTCCACCAGAATCAACACGGGAAAGAATGAATCATTTAGGAGCCGGGTTTGTTTGTTGATGTACCTCTATAATACGTTGTCAACACCTTTCTGAAGGAAATTCATCACCACACTCGTACAAACGGGTATTTCCAGCATGTACAATTTGCGGAACAACATACCCCGGGTTTGTCTTGGCGTCACGGAAGCTCCAGAAGATTCCCGAGGCGTCGCGTCACAAGATCCCGGTCAGTCACTCGGATCTCGCGGGATTTCGATTTGCACTGGCAAAGCGATTAACGACTAGTTTCACAACATTTCAGACTATTTTCTTGGCTTGAAGACTCTTTCTTTGAGAAAGTCTGGCTATTTTTGGGGCTGAAGCAGTCAAACGTTGTTTTCGATTGAACTGCTGCTACTATAGAAGCACCGATCCACGTTTTTTAACTTCCAATCCCGATACCCGAATTTGAATAGCTGCCAATACCAATGTTATTCCGATACCAAAGCTATACGCTCTACGGTAAAGTATGAATGTATGCATGTTTTCCCTCAAATGGCAACTTGAGGTTAGTATAAGGTGAGAAAAGGAAGCAGTACGAACTATTTTGTTCACTCTGTGAGGGTCTGCGTGACGTCGTCATCTCGTAAGAAACTAGTTCCATCTTTAAACCCTCAGAATCACTTTATTAATCCCTGGAGAAATTCTTTATCAACTCAGCACAAACTGCAGCGCTTTCAGCTCTAACGCAACACAAACGATTGGGACTTATTTTCAGGGAGTTTCGCATAGAGTTTGACGCGGTTGTCATGAAAAGTCGCCACTTCCCTCGCATGCTAAGCCGGCTGCAAACTGTGGACTGGATTTCCTGACTCATTACTCTGCGGCTCATTGAGACCCGCCTCCGCTCAGGGAATCCAGTCCACATTTTGCAGCCAGCAGGGAAACACTGGACTCGTTTCAGCAGAAGCACCGACGAAGCTTCACGTATTGGAAATCTCTGCAGATTGGATCAGAAATTTCCGATATATTTTTTTATTGTCTTTCCTTCTGCACAAATATAAAACTATCCAAGGCTTTTGTTGGGGGAACATGAGGTATTTTCAAGGCCAGAAGTACATCTCACATGCAGCAGTCGGTTGCTGTGTACCATTAGCTTGATCATACATATGTGTGTTGGGCCGTGGCAGATCACTAGCTTGGCATATGGTGTGATGATAAATACACGATGTGATAATTAGCTTTAGAATACAGTGCTTCCACTGCTCGACAAGGTTATTTCCATCTGATTCAAGGCTTTTTGCCCAGATAACAATCTCATTATTGTTTAAAAACATCACGCTCGTCCGCGATCTATTGTGTATATAACACATTGGAGATGTTACAAATACATGTTGTTTGCTATGCCTGGCATAGCATAAAATAAAAATAAAAAAGCACTGGGCTAACTTATGCAAAATAGCCCAGTTGCAGCTCTATAGTACGACCAAATTCCCACGAGAGCCTGGGATTTGACTACAATGCTCTTGTAGTGAGACTTTTCGACCTTGTGTTGTGTTTTCTCGTGTTTTCAGTGCTTTAGTTGTCTGCAGTCCGACCGTCTGCTAATGTGTGGCTACTAATTATCCTTGTCAGGCTTGTTGTGAAGCTGCAGCACAGGTAATTGCTCGTAGGACGTGGAGTCGTCGGTCAGGAGTAATGCAACCCGTTATTGTTCGCATGGATCTTATGTATTTTCCCCATTTGTGGCCGGAGTAATTGCTTTGGGGGGGGGGGGGGGGGAGTGTGTTGGGAAGACGGAGAGAGAAAAATGACATCTCCGGCTCCGTCTTCTGCCGCGCGCCACTCGAGGAAACGGGCGCCGAGATAAAGCGAGGCGAGAGGGCTTGTCGAGCCGCGTGTGGATTTCTGCAAATTGTCTGGATGAAGAGACACTCATGTCTCACATGTCTCATTATCTTTTCTCATTTGTCGATCTCACCACCGGTCTCAATCCCTTCCATTTTTCCTCTCTTCGCCCTCCTCTGCTGGACTCATCCCCCCCCCCCCCCCCGTCTCTCGCTCCGGCGTTTGTCGGCGCTCCCTCCGCCTTCCTCACTTAACCCCCGTCCACCTTTCTTTTGTCGACACCGTATGTTTGTCTCACTTGTCCGGCCTTGCCTTTTCCTCTCTCCTGTGTGGTCGGGGATCAGCGGCATCTCATGCGTTCCACTCTGCCTGATTAAGTCGGCACATGCAGCCTCTTTACATTATCACTGGCAGGCACACACGGTTGCGCGTGTGCGTCCCCACAGACCTAATCAGCCCTTCTCTTAGCTCCCTCTGTCTCCAGACCCTAATGAAAAAACATGAGCTCTGCCGGGGGAGAAAAGTGCCAGCCGGGCAGGTGGAAAAAGGGAGAGGAGAAGAAGAGAGAGAGGGGTAGTGGCACAGATTAAAAGACGCAAGAGAACAGAGAAAGACGGCAATGGAGTTGATCCGCTGAAGCTTCTTTACGGATATTAATTGTTTCCAATCAGCCCTCATAATAACTCGGCTATGCAGGAGGAGGAGGAGGAGGAGGAGGAGGAGGAGGAGGAGGAGGGGAAATAAAGGTTGCACAGGAAAGGTGACGCCAACGGTCAGCCACAGAAGAGCATCAGCACGCTGAGTCTTTTCAATACGTTCAGTACAGGATGAAACATTATTCTTGGTTTAGCCGTCATTCACACCACTTGCTGCCATTAAATTGATGTCTTGACCTGTAATGCCCACTTATATAACAATGTTATTAATGACCAGTCCACCTCCCCTATTATGTGTGTTTTGCGTGCTCTGGTTGTTCTAAACTGATGGTGATGTCCACCTGATGGCATACTGACACACGGGGACAGAAATTAATGCCCCCATTAGGGGAAATCAATACTTTTTTATATAAAGTCAAGCGTACCAAGTTTTAAGTTACACTGTGGTTAAGAGTAGGGGGATGTTGATGACTAAGGGGCTGTCCACACCTAAACGTGCTGGTTCTGGCCTGTCGTCCACATGAGGCGGTTTTAGAAGCGTGGGAAAAAGTTTTTTTAACACGGGTCTCAGAGTGGGGGACATTTTTAAAACGCCGGCTTGTGCCGTCAAACCCCCTGGGGTGTGGTCGGCAAAAGCGTTCATCTGTGGAAAAAAGATGACGTAATCACCCCCCCCGCTCCCTCTCGCCACGGTCCGTGATGTCATCAAATAACCAGAACAATCGGGGACTAGAAGCTCCGATGGAGCTACATAAAGCTAAATGATGCTAGCGGCAGGACTGCGGCTATAGATCTATAGAGCTAGAATTGTATAGAGGGTTATGAGCAGGAATCTACTTCTAAAGTTCTCTGTGCTCTATGTGCTCCGTCTTCTGCGTTTTTGTTGAGTCACAGCGCCCCTAAAGGCCCGGCATGGGTACTACGTGCCCTGCAGCCTCGTGTTGAGTCGTGGTCGTAGCGACGTGTGGACGGAGGGTTTTGTTGGAGAAGGCCGGGGAGAGAAAAGATGATTTTTCTGGTCGTGTGGACGGACCCTTTGTGGAGTCACTCTGCAGGAATTGGATGCAGATTAAAGCGATGGTCCAGAAGGTAGGACAGTGCGTGTTCGTGGTATGCGCATGTATTTATGACTGTAATCTGTTTTGGCATCCTTGCGGTGAGCTGCAAGCAGGTCTTCATTATTATTTAGTGCGTTAAGTTTTGAGGACAGTCTTGGTCTCTCTCTATTACGATTGGTCTCTGCCTTGGAACTCTTTTCATCTGGGACTATAGTCGATGTTGATTGGTCTCAGTGTCTGGCGTGTTTGTTTCTGTCTTCGTGTTCTGCCTCTCGTGCGTTGTGGGGCAGAAGTGGGGGCACGTGCCCCCCCTCAAGCAGTTAATTGACAGTGTTACTGGAGTGGAAGTCTCCCCCGTTTTGTTATTGGACATGGAGGTAAGTGCTTAAAGGACATAATGCGTTAAGTGAGTGAAGAAAAAGGGGCGAAGATGGGCTTTATTGAATGAGCGTGCGCACCTGCTCTCGTCGGTACGTGCACACGCACCTGATTATGATGATGAAGGCTCCCGACGGGACTCTTTTTCTTTTCTTTTTTTTCTTTTGCTACAGTCCTCCGGTACTCTAATGAGAAGCTGTTTCCGTAGTTACCAGGTGTGAGAGCCGGCAGCTCATAATGTCCCGTGGAGAAGAACAAAGGACAGGGAGAAGAGGTGGTTGGAGAGAGAGAGAGAGAGAGAGAGAGGGAGGCAGCCGGGTCGTAAATAAAGGCACAGGAATGAAAGGGGTGGAGGACTCCGGAGATATGGAACAAAACAAAAAAACAAAATACCCCCGAATCGCGGTGTGAATAATCAATTTAGCTGTGTGTCTATATTGACGTTTGTGCTTGAGGGGTTCGCAGTGTGTGTGTGTGTGTGTGTGTGTGTGTGTGTGTGTGTGTGTGTGTGTGTGTGTGTGTGTGTGTGTGTGTGTGTGTGTGTGTGTGTGTGTGTGTGTGTGTGTGTGTGTGTGTGTGTGTGTGTGTGTGTGTGTGTGTGTGTGTGTGTGTGTGTGTGTGTGTGTGTGTGTGTGTGTGTGTGTGTGTGTGTGTGTGTGTGTGTGTACGCACGCCGCCAGCGAAGACACTGAATCTTTATAATAAGCCGGGGGACCCGAGCGCATCAGTTCAAATCGATCTCTGTTAAAGTGGTGGGAACAGCGAGGTGGGACCAGGCTGTTTGGATCTGGTCAAATCATATTACACGTCTTTGGGAATAGGTACAAACTGCAGAAGGCTGAATGGACGGCTCGAAAACAGTCCAGTATTTAAAAAAAATAAATAAATCTGTAGATAAAGTATTCTAAAGTAGAAATTAGTTTTTCTCTTCCATACATCAATACATGTATTGGTTAGTCTGGACAGAAACCGGAAGTCCCACCGCTTTAGCCCATGGTGGCTAGGCTAGTTAGCTCATGGCTAATGTGTAGCCACAATCAACCGCGGTATATAGCCTTCAGATCAGATTTCATTGAGAGTCTTCCTCACTACTCCACGTCTGCCCGCAAGATATTTTCCAACATTTTCACGCTGCGCCTATTTCTTCAGATTCACTGGTTTAGCTTTGTTGACTACCCAGAATGCACTACGTCACATCCGGTCACCCAATCGAGACCCTTGTTTTCAAGGGGACCAGAGATCACTTGTTGGCTCCACTTCAAGTCGGTGGGTGTGTTCACGTCGTCACGTTCATGCTTTTACTCTGAAGAGACTCTGGTCCGGACCAAACGGAGGAATGTGAACACGCCCTTGGTCCACAGTGCCGATAGAGCAGGAGGGCGAATAGATGGCGTACAGCAGTGTTTTTAAACACACTGGTGTTTCCGCGAGATCTAGTCAGGTGTGCCGTGGGAAATTATCCAATTTCACATTATTTTCGAAAAAAACATTTGCTCTCACAGCCGTTGTCAGCTGTGAGAGCATTGTGTTGCAGAGTAATCATGTATAAATACTCTTCACCACTAGATGGCGGCACAGAACTTTGCCGTTGAAATGTAAAGTGACAGACGTCAGTGTGGTTAATCTCCACCTCCTGCTACCATCTTGTATCAAAGTACTGTGTCAGTGACAGTGATGGAGAAGTTTTTGAAAAGGAAGAATGTGAACCAGGATCTCAGCTCTTCATCCATCAGGTCCAGGTTTCACACTGAGGGAGTCACTATTAAAAAAAGACATTGGGAAATACTTTTTTTTCTGTATTTATTTGATTCCTGTTGATAAAACTTTGATGATATTGACTTTATATTGTTAATAGAGGCTACAGAGTTTCACATTTTAACATTTTCGGGTGGTGGTGTGCCTCCAGATTCTTCCAAAGAAAAAAGTGGCATACAGAACACAAGTTTACGCGTCACAGTAACACGTAATCTTTCGGTGCCGGGTCGTGTAACTTCACATGATGGTTTGGCGATTGATCGTCACCTGAACTTCTGCTCAAGCACCTCCGGGAGAAACGAGAAACGATACCGAATAAAAGTCCGACGTTACAACAATCCTGCAAACCGACATTTTGTTTTCACCCTTGCTTTTCCCTCCGCGTGACGAAAGCAATTCTCAATCGGGGGCGAATCTTCCAACGGCCTTTTCTCCTCACCACTCCGTCGGTTTACGGTTGTGTAACCGTCTCTCTCTTTTCTCTCTCCGGGCCCAGATCTGATCCACTGCACCAACGAGATGAACGTGAACATTCCCCAGCTGGCCGACACGCTGTTCGAGCGCACCGCCAACTCCAGCTGGGTGGTGGTGTTCAAAGCCCTCATCACCA
The DNA here is from genome assembly GCF_963422515.1 of Blennius ocellaris. Classification (NCBI taxonomy): domain Eukaryota; kingdom Metazoa; phylum Chordata; class Actinopteri; order Blenniiformes; family Blenniidae; genus Blennius; species Blennius ocellaris. Next base: position 5,432,796 of record NC_137672.1, read on the forward strand.
CCCACCACCTCATGATGTACGGCAATGAGGTAAGGCTATGTGTACACACACACACACACACACACAATAGAAGAACCCCTCGGGGGGGGGGGTCGCGTCATCAATGTGTGATATGACTCAAGTCCGTCTCACACGTTGGGATCGGGACGTAAACAGCATGTGGACGTTCATTGGACGGCTCATGTTGCAGTACAAGGCGTGAATGATTGAAACGGCTGTGGAGTGCCGAGAAATTAATTAGTCCGAGACGAGCTGGAGGCAAGATGGGGGACAAGGATAGCGGCGAATGAATAATCCAATAAATTAACTCAATAAAAAACACGGATGCAAGCTGGAAGAACAACCACGGTCTCTCTATGGATTTTTCGCACATTCAAAGAGAGTCCACTGGAATTGAAATTCACACCGCGCGGCCGTATTTGTGAGGAAGTTTCGTTATTAATTGCGATAAGGTCTGATCAGAAACGCCATGTCGGGGAAAACGCCCGAGCCCGCATGCTTCTCGGAAAAGGGATTTGTCGTTTCATACCTTGTGTTTTTTTTCTGATTCTTTCCAAGCAGTCAGAAGCAGAGCGAGTTCTGTTCTTCACATAAACTATTGTAGTTTACACTGCTGCTCAATAATTCATGCCTCATCCCCTTCATAACAGGACTGATTGAACACAATGTATTTTTACACGAGAGCCGACTTTGATGTTCAGATGCCCTTTCATACGTTCTGTAGACTTCCACTAGTGACGCATTATTATGGAAACATCAGACCCAAGCATCGCACAACAGAGTAACCCTTTCTTCTCCGATGCTTTAGAATATCATTATTTCCTCTGAAATTCCAGGTTTGCAATTGCTTTTGAGTGACCCGTCTGCCTTTTAAGCCTTTTTTTTTTTTTTTGTTTTAATCATGTCGTCTCATGCAGTGGAGGAATTCCCAGTATTTAAAATGTCAAGATTATTAATGCAAAATGGACTAAATGTGATATTTTCTGTCGTCTGGATATTTCCACGTTCCGAACGAGGCTCTTATTCTTTAATTCTTTCCTCCCACCAAATTTTTTTTAATTCTTTATTTATGAGTTTTTATATTTTGACACAATAAAACATACAGAACACTGTAGAACAGGGAGTGACCAGTAGATCACAATTAATTCTCAATTAAAGAAACGATATCAACAATAAAGATGAGAGAGAGAAAAGGAAAGACTAACTATAGTTCTACATTCTGAGTATGTAATTGGGCCTTTTTGCATTGGTGTGTGTCGCCCTCTTACCCCAACATGCGTCAAACCAGCCATGTTTATCATGAACCAGAGCAGTCAACTCTTCCATCCTATAGATTTCCACTGTGGTTTCCCACCATAGTGTTAAAGTTGGTATGTCCAAGGAGAACCATTTCTTAGTTATAGTTGTTTTGCTTGCTACCAGCAAGGCACTAAGCAAACACTTATCTTTTTCCCCCAGTTCTGTGGTACACATCCAAAAAACAGAGTTTTCATTTCAAAGGCAAATTTCCAGTTAAGAATTTCCTGCAGTGTTCCATGAATGTCCGTCCAGTATTGTTTGATGAAGGGGCAGTCCCACAAAACATGTGTGTGGTTTGCGCGTTGATTTCCACATCGTGTCCAATAAAATACCTGATTATGGTTTTCCACCCGAACTCTCTCCATCTTGTAGAAGCAGAACATTTCCACTGAGATTTACATATCAAAGTCCATTCGTCTTCTGATATATTTACTCCTCCTTCTTTCTCCCACGACGCCTTGACATGTGTACCGTATTTTCTGCCCTATAAGGCGCACCGGGTTATAAGGCGCACCTACATCAATTGACATAATTTACAACTTCATTCATATATAAGGCGCACCGCCCTATAAGGCGCACGGAACAGACCAGTGGTCAGCAACATTTATAACTCAAAGCCATTAAGTTACATTTTCCATTGCTTCTAACACCCAGAGAGGTGCACACGCTTCATTTTGATAGTCCTACCTGCAGCCTATGCCAGTACCACACTACACACAAAACCTTCTTCACTACTGGTTGACAACTTACAACTACCGGTAATAATAATAATAATAATAAACTAAACTACATGAACTAAGCAACAAAAACACAACACAACACAATTATTACCGACACCACAAACCAAATATAACCCCCAATAATTGCATTTAAAACACCACAAACAGCTGCAATGAATTATGGGAGTTTCTATCGGCTGCACTGAGGAGCTCAGGTTGAATTTGTCGCTGCAAGGCATGATGTCCCATCATGCCTTGCAGCGACAAATTCATGTTTTGTGTTGTTGGAGGTTATTGTGGGTTGTTGTTGGGCTTGGTGTTGTGTTGATTGTGTTTATGTGTTTTTGTTCCCCAGTTTAGGGAGTAATTATTTCATCTAGTTTATTTTGGTTTGTTAGAACGTTGGTGTGCAACCATGAGTGATTAAGGTGTTGTGCGGAGTCTCGTCCGCACTGAAGATCCGGTTGCAAAGTTAGAGTTGTCAAAATAAAAGCTTCTAGTTGTTCAGCTGTCAAATAGCAGCCTGGAGTAGAACAATCGTCCATATATAAGGCGCACCGGGCTATAAGGCGCACTGGCAGCTTTTAAGAAAATTTGAGGTATTTAGGTGCCTTATAGGGCGGAAAATACGGTAGTTGAGTGGGGCTTAATGTTTGTTAGACATGAATGAATGAATGGTTTATTTCGGTTACAGTTTCAGTAGAAGTGCAGTTGATGAGTTTTTGTGCAGTTCATGGTACAAGTTCACACACCTGTGATGTTTCACTGTTTCCACAATAGACTTGTAACTGAAATGGGTATTAGGCTGAAGCCAAGGCTTATTTTAGCCGATCCCTTAAAAACCCGTGCGGCTACCCCAGACACCAGCGATGCAAAAAATATAATCACATTTTTAAAAAAGCAACTGGAGAAAGAAAAAAAAGAAATAAATAAACATAGCAGTTGTAATACGGGAGAAAAAATGAATATGGAACATAACAGAAGTAATACATGAGAAAAACCAAACAAAACAGAAGTAACAGAAATTATTGTTCATTGTAACATTAATTATTTTTCTTTTTACTGTTTTTTTGAAGCAGAACAGTGATTTGCACAGTTTCAATTCCATAAACCTGCTCCCAGAATAGAAACACATCTGTATTTAAAGTTGCTTCTCGCACCACCTTTTTCAAATCTACACAGTCTTCTTTAGTTGTAGTTGTTTTCTCTTAACATGTATACAAACTTGAAATAATTTTCTTATTGGTGTTTCCGTCATATGCATTTCTAAACATTTTTTATCAAATCCTGTTTCGTCTCAGATGTCATTTTGATGTTTTTGTCTACGTAATGCCGTATTTGGAGATATCTATAAAAATCCTGTTTTTCTAGATTATATTTCTGTTTGAGTATCTCAAAACTAATTAATTTTCCATTTTCTGTCAATTTATTTATTATTGTTCCCACCAAATCTTAAAGCTTATTTAAAATGTCTTTTTTTTTTTTTTTTTAAACCCCGGATTACGAATGTTCCGATCTGCACCTGAACGCCTCCCACAGACGCAGAGACGTGCTTTTTCTCTCCGTTCTGCCCAGACGTGGATCGAATCTCCAGAATTTGTTGCATTCCTTTTAATATCCGTCGGTATGGAGGGGGAGGGCAGCGCCGCTTCCTTGTTTAGTCCTCGTGTCGACGTTGCGTAACTCTTCCCGGCTCATTGTTTCTCGCGTTAATCTGCACTTCCTCAGAAAAGAGGACGAATCGGGTGTGAGCTCATTGTTTTGTTGTACCTCAGCCTCTAAACTCTCCGACACCCAAACGGCGGCGGCGCATAAAACCGCGTCTCCAGTCGGAGCGCTCTAAAATTAGATCTCATGTTGTTGCTATAGCTGGAGTTGAGTCATCTTTTTTTTTTTTTTTTTTTTTTTAAATCGAGAGACTTCCACCAGCGAACACCTGATCTAGATTCAAGCAAGACGCCACCAACTCCATCCTGAATGATTGCTGGCTGTGGAAGTTCCTGCCACGGGTTTTTTTTGATAAATCAAATCAATGCTAAGTAGGTCAGTGCGGCGCGGCGGGGAAGCGTTGGAGAGGTGTTCCCGAACTGGAGGCTGATTTATCTTCCCAGTCGTCGCCATCAGATCCAGCCTGTTTGATGCGGGCGCCTCACCTGAAGTGACTTTTTCAGTCATCGCAGCAGTCGGATGATTCGACGCCGCCGTGTTATCTCATGATTGTAATATTTTAATCAGCTTTTATTTTGCAATGTAGATCCATATATGCGCCATTTGTTCTGTATTTCATGCTGCTTTAATGAATTCAGGGCCGAGAGTCGATCCCAGTGGACCCTGAATGCATCTTCACCCTCGCCCTCACCGCGTCTCCGAGCCTTGATTTGGCCGGTGACCAGGGTTTCATGACGTCTCCTCCTCCCGAGAAGTTGATGAATGATTAAATACGTCATTAGATCACACTTCAAGCTTCTCAGAACACCACCCACCCGCGCATTTGTTTTTGGCCTTCGGGGTAAACGGTGTACGTGACCGACGCAGTCAGCAGGAGTGACTTGGTCACATTGGGAAATATAATCGGAGTTTTAACTCGATTCCCGTCCCGTTTATTGGTAATGTCAGATTATGTCGGTCAAAGAACTGGCAACATTTCTAATATTCCTACTTCAAGACTGAAATTTATAGGTTTTTTTGTTTTTTAAGTCATATTGGAAGGAATTTTGACAACAACTCCCAAAAAACCCCATCAAAAAACCCCTTTTCTCCAATACCTTATTAATAATGTAATTGCATTGAACAGTATTTCAGTGAGTGTCTTCTAAACCAGTGTTTTTCACCCACTGTGCCGCGGCACACTGGTGTTTCCGCGAGATCTAGTCAGGTGAGCCGTGGGAAATTATCCAATTTCACATTTTTTTCTAAAAAATCATTTGCTCTCACAGTCACTGTCAGCTGTGAGAGCAGTGTGTTGCAGAGTAATCATGTATAAATACTCTTCACCACTAGATGGCAGCACAGAACTTTGCCGTTGAAATGTAAAGTGACAGACGTCAGTGTGGTTCATCTCCACCTCCTGCTACCATCTTGTATCAAAGTACTGTGTCAGTGACAGTGATGGAGAAGTTTTTGAAAAGGGAGGATTCGAAATGCGAACTAGACATGTTGGTGTTTGTCTTCTATTCCTGCCAGGTGATTCCTGTTGATAAAGCATTGATGAGAACGACTTTATATTGTTAATAGAAACTACAGAGTTTCACATTTTAACATTTTCGGGTGGTGGTGTGCCTCCAGAGTTTTCCAAACAAAAAAGTGTGCCCTGACTCTAAAAAGGTTGAAAAACACTGGTCTAAAGGGTTAAGGTCATCGCATAACGTCTTTCATGAGGCTGTGGATTTCACCTAATTGAAAGCGCAGTGCGCCGCAAAAAGGATGACTTGGAACTTAAGCACAATCCACATGTAAATGTGGCGTCTCATTACCAGACGGCTGCTGTTCACCGGCTAGGAAATGTGGAAAGTACCCGAGTGTGCCACGCCGTAATTGGGGAAATGTCTAACGCCGCCAGAGTTGCGGTAGATTCCAGTAGCGGAAGGCTCCTGTTTTTTTAAAGTCTTCAGTGGAGGTGGGAGAGCGAGCGCTCGCCGGCCCGGCATTCATCAGGCCTGTCAGGGCGACGGCTGCTGACGGAGGCTCCGTTTGCCAGGTGGCCCCGCTCTCTCATGGCCGCGCCATCCATTATCGCCGGGGGCCGAGAGAAACCTGCGCAGACCCGCAGAATTGGGGTCAATAGACTGTACGTTACCTTTCACGATCAACACGCCGACCGGCTACAGCTGAGCTGGCGCCGCCCCCCCCCCCCCCCCCCCCCATGGCCGATCAACGAAAGGACATTTGCATGGAGCCGCCTGACACGGATGGAGACGAGCGTTTTGTCAGGATATTGAATTGAAAGGCCTCCCCTAGAATTGTATGTATGGTTGAAGGGTTTGATGGATGTCGGTATGAGAAAGCTGACGCACGTCACTTTACGTATTAGACCTGTCATTGTGCCTGATGCGATGACGGTTTCACCCTCAAATCTCATTTCTTAAAGGGTCACCCTGCCCTAAACGGCCACTAGACCTCAGATTACACCATTGGTCGGGCTCGCAGGGAGATTTAGAACAGGCTGCGTTTTTGCTGACACCCAGACAATCAATCAATGCAACGGAGGACTAAATTTAAATACGTCCAGATTACACCGACGGCTTGTCCTGAAGTGGAGCGTCTTAAAACGTCAACCTGAACAATTTAACATGGACTACTTTGGGGAAAAATTGCATGGTGTCGCGTTCAGTTTTCTGTAAAAAGGTGGACGTGATTATTTTTGCTTTGAAAAACTGTCAACGTGCTCAAAGAAGCCGCGTCTTTGGAGACGAACGTCCACAAATAAAGCAAAGCTGCACTTTTAACTTTCTGTCCATTTTGACAGGGTTTAAAAGACATTTTCTATGCTGTTGATTTTGATATTTAGTACCTTTTCTGGCAAACCAAATGTATTTTGCAAGAGATTACTAGAGAAGACTAGAGAAGTGGCAGCAATCAAAAAGCATTGCTTGATAACTAAGCAATCAGAGTTTATTTAATTTGTGGTGTCCAATCAACAGTTCTTTCTCTACCTCAACACTGATAACCATGTATGTTCATAGTATTGTGTTTCGACACTGTCAAATGCAGTATATTGGGTCTTTTTGACAAGAAAAAGCAACTTAAGAATGGTGGGAATGAAGAATGGAGGTGAGCATGAGCTAGTTGGCTTGAAAGGAAAAAGAAAGGGAAGTTTTAAGGAAGCAGAGAGGGCAGAGAGGAAGTGCAGCCAGAGAATTCATCGGCAGGCAGTCGGACTCTCGCCGGCTGCCGTCTGAGGTTAGACAAGGACGGCATGAAGAGAGTCGCAGCGTTTTATCATCTTGTTAATCCGTCGAGTGCAAACGGTGATGGATGGAATGTGTGATGGACGCCACATGTTGCTGAGCGTGAAAGGCTGTGCACCACAACCGTTTGCCGTCCCCAGCATGTGTCCGACACCGTGGACAATAGTTGACGGTGTAATCTGAACGTCTTTAGATTTAGTCCGCCGTTGCATTGATCGTCTGTCAAAAACGCACCCTGTTCTAAACGCAGCCCGGCTGTTCCCTGGAATATATTCCACCTATTCTTTCAAATCAACTGTGGGAATTCTCCATTCAGAGAAAACAGTGTCTGGATTTAGTTTTAATACGTCTCTTCTGCCTCAACCACCATATTAGTTAAAGGTCTTTGGACGGTGATTAAAGGAAGCCGTCTACACCATCAAACCAGTTCACCTAAATGTGTGAGACGGTCCACATGAGACGGTGTTTTAGGAGCGCGAAGACGTTTTGTTTTTTTTTGGTTTTTTTAACACTGGGTCCCAGAGTGGGGAAATTGTAAAACCCCGTCCAACCCCCCCCAGGGTGTGGATGGCAAAGACGATTGTCTGCGGGAACAAATATGATGTAATCACCCCCTCCCCCCACTGCAGTCCGTGATGTCATCAAATAACCACAACAATCAGGGACTACAAGCTCCAGTGGAGCGGCAGAAGCTACTGACGCTAGCAGTAGGAGGAGCAGGCCATAGACCTATAGAACTAGAATTATATACAGGTTTATGAGCAGGAATCCACTTCTAAAGTTCTATGTGCTCCGTCTTCCTCTGCGTTTTTGGTGTGTTTGATAAGTCACAGTGCCCCTAAAGGCCTGGCATGTGTACTACACTGTATTTCAGAGCCGGGCCTTCACTGCTGGTCTTCAAAATTATTTTGACAATAAATCTGCAACCAAATGTCTTTATCTTCTCCTTTAGTCATTGTAGGTTGACAAAACTACTATTAAAGAAACACAACTATATTTTTGTTCGTGCAGCTCGCTACAGATGCAGCTAGCTAGCTGGAGAGTTGAACTCTCTGATCATCCAATCAGAGGGCTTGAATACACTGATGTCACACTAGGCCTGCTAGAAGGCCCCGCCTCCCCAATATCAAAATCTGATTGGTTGAAGAGCAGCATGACCGACACTAGTTTTACACTGCAGAACTGAATGTGAAGGCGTCAGGCAGATTTCTTTACCCGGCAACAGATCATAGCTGAAATGTGATTGGTTAAAAGCTTTAATGTGGAAGTACGTGTCTGGAAGCAGCGCAGCCGGGGAGAAGCTGTGAGAAGAAGTGGACAGAATGATTGGAATTATTTAAAAAGTATTCCTGGACAAAATATAATCAACATCAATCTGTGACTCAGTTCTTTTTCTTCGACTTGCAAGAAGCCTTGAAGGCCCCGACGGTCCACCGCTGTATTTTTAGTGAGGTATGGACAGAATCTCTTTTGGAGAAGGCTGGAGAGAAAAAAGATTATTTTTATTTTTTCGTGGTGTGGATGTACCCTAACGTTTTGGGCCTGTGTGTGTGACAGGTATTGACGCTCATTCAATTCTTCACATTCGTATTTTTTTTGTTTTTGCTCCCTGCCAAGAACCAATCCCGCCCGGCTCCCCGGTGACTCCGTGAATCTTGCAAGCGATCAGCAGTCAGTCAACATCTTTGATCAAAATTTCTCTTTTGTGCTTCGACAAAGCCACCCCGAAGAGTACATCTAACGGGAAACTCAAATTGCAAGCCTTAGATTCGACATCATGGTTTTTCTTTTTCCTGTTTAATTTGTACCGCCGACAGACGCTTCGCCTCGTCGGGTCTTTTAGAACCGCTGCGCCGTAACTCCTGAAACAACCCGGGATTCTGAGTTCCGAGGACCACTGGAATACAGTATACATTAGAGCAGTGCTTTTCAACCTTTTTGAGCCAAGACACACTTTTTTCTTTGGAAGAATCTGGAGGCACACCACCACCCGAAAATGTTGAAATGTGAAACTCTGTAGCCTCTATTAACAATATAAAGTCATTCTCATCAAAGTTTTATCAACAGGAATCAAATAAATACAGAAAAAAAGTATTTCTCAATTTCTTTTTTTAATAGTGACTCCCTCAGTGTGAAACCTGGACCTGATGGATGAAGAGCTGAGATCCTGGTTCACATTCTTCCTTTTCAAAAACTTCTCCATCACTGTCACTGACACAGTACTTTGATACAAGATGGTAGCAGGAGGTGGAGATGAACCACACTGACGTCTGTCACTTTCATTTCAACGGCAAAGTTCTGTGCTGCCATCTAGTGGTGAAGAGTATTTATACATGATTACTCTGCAACACACTGAGAGCAAATGTTTTTTTTAGAAAAAATGTGAAATTGGATAATTTCCCATGGCTCACCTGACTAGATCTCGCGGAAACACCAGTGTGAGTATGCTCAAAGGAGAATCAATCAATTTGTATGAGAAGAAAGTGTGTTTAACCATGGACCTATTCTAGGTTTACCTTAAATGTAGATTTCCTGCTGTGTGTCACGTCTGGCTGCTCGTGCAGTTTGAAAAACGTCTCTTCTGGACCGACGCGTGGCTGAAGTTTGACTTTTTATGAGCAGGCGGGGGGAGATTGTGATCCCCTGGCCCCCCGGCTCCGTCTGGCCATTGTTTCACTTGTTGTCATTTGTCAGCGTGCGCCTCTTGCTCCCAAAAGCCTTTTGTGTGATCGGCCAATATGTACCGCAAATAATCAAGCAGGAAACACAAACAATGGCCGAAGAGCGCCATTTTTTCCACCCCTCCTCTCCCCCCCCCCGGCCGCTGCTTTTCTCTGGAGCTGATGGCGATGCGAGAAACGGGCGAAGAAAAGAGGTTTACATCGAAGTCTAAAATCCTATTTTCAAAACGCTAAAATGTGCTCCGTCAAATGGGCACAGCTAAAAACCCCCAAAAATGTTTTTTCCTTTCCCAGCGATCCTCGCAAACCGATCCTCCAAGAACAATACAGCTCGTTCACTTTGTGTAATGAGATATTTGGTGGGAATGTTTTGTTTAACTTAGCTTCCTGTAAAAGTTATTCTCAGAGCAGCAGCTGGAGAACAAAAAAAGAAAATCTTAAAATAAAGGAGAATGTTATTTTTTCCCCCCCCTAAACTAATCAGGCATGACACATTCTGGAAGCTGTGACTTATTAAGCTCAACCTCAAATCACTGAATTATCCAGTAAACTCCACCTAATTTGTAATTGAAAATGAATGTTTTGTTGCGTGAAGGGAAAGTGAATTTGCACTAAAATGTCTTTGGAAAGTAAATAAATGAGCTCTCGACAAACCTCCTGAGACACATGTATGATGAACGTGGTCAATATCAGTCACAGGTTAGTTTTGCATCGTCGACGATGCCTTCAAGCGGTAATAATCCTACACGCACATTAATGCACATTATTGAAACTCGATGGTACATGATGAAGCGTCAAATCCCGGTTTCAACGGGAACGTGTCGTCGCTGCCAAGCATTTAGCGAAAGTTGAAACAGGGCAGTTTAGATTGATGTGTGAATTCATTCCAGAACCGAATTGAGATACCGAGGAGGAAGAAGAAGAAGCAGCGTGTTTAAAAGCAACCGCGATAACAATCGAGGCTGCGAGGGCGGCGCATGAAATATAGAAAGAAGTGGCTTCCTGTTTATATTCCAACATTAAAAGCCTTCGTTTCAAAGGAAAAGATTGAAATTGAGGAAATTCCAAGCATTTCACAGAGAGATAATCCAGCTAACTGATAAACAGCCTTGGCTTTGACTTTGAAACCACGACTTGGTGTCAGTTGAGGAATCGCTAACGTTTTTGGCCAAATTTAGGCCGGTCTGCACAAAAAGTGTTGGAATATTCAATTCCAAAAGGAATAGTCATGAGGATTGACGCTCTGGGTGTTATAAAGATTGTTGAATTGTATTTTCTTCGTTAGAATTTGAAAGTGACGAGCTAAAATTAGGGATAGACTGCCGGTATCTGGTCGACACATTCATTAACGGCTCTTTGTTGATGAGTGAGAGGCCGTTGGTTGCCCGCGGCAACAGCGAAAGGTTCGTACCTGAGCTTGTATTTTAAAGCGGTGTGGGCGTATCCCGAGTTAAAATCGAACTAGGAAAGTCGAGGCTGTTCAGTCTTTTTTCAGGCTTTGTCATCTTTACATTTCTTTAAAATCTCGACATATTAGTGTTGATCAATAATAGAGTGAGTGGCTGGAGAGAAATCAATCGGCAATCATGAGCTCTGAGCCAGTTGAATCCAGCAGAATATCAAAGTCTTCAAATTCCCGCCTGTCGCGCTTAATATTCTCCAAGAGAATCTCTCTCTTTTTTTTTTTTTTTTAACAGCACACGTTCATTGTTTCTCTCTGTGACTTCGGGGAAAGTCACGGCCTGAAGCCTGTCCGAGGCCACAAGGTGCCAGTGTGAAGTCCTTTTTTTGGGGGGGGGGGGGGGGGGGAGTCTGTTTTCAAGGATGCCCCGTGCCGGGAAAATACTACCCATCATCCCTTTCTTCTCCGGGGGGGCCGGAGAGCTGCGGGTGTCAGCGAGGAGAATTACAAGTCTGATTGATTGTGGCGGCGGCGGCGCTGTCGGGATCCGGGACGGCGAGTTGGCGACTCGGTACATGTGGAGACTCGGGGATACGTGAACAGGGGGGAGAGAGACGGGCGAGAGTGAGAGTCATTAAGGACATGAGAGGGGACGGGGACGGTCTGGCGAGGACGCCGGGGAAAGTGCTGATGGTGGCAGAACACACCACTTCTTTACTTGTGTGTGTGTGCTAGTAATGGATGGATGGAGGCAGGCGGTGTGCACTCAGGTGTGTGTGTGTGTGTGTGTGTGTGTGTGTGCTGCTTGTGGCAGTGTAAAGTTGCAGCGAGAGTCGCCAACCCCAGTCCACCTCCCCGCCGCCGCCCCAGATAGTGAGCGGCCCATTTGCCGCTGTGACGTCATCAAAGCACTCTCATCCCTCTCATCCCTCTCATCCCTCGCTCCGGCTCCTCTGGGAGAGACAGACGGAGGCCGGGGTTTTCAGGGAAAAAAAAGGCTGGCGGTGTGCGAGACGTTACAAAAGACGAGCGTTTGACCGGGAGGAAAGAGGAAAACGATGAACGGAGCAGGGAGGTGGAGGAAACAGCTGAGTTCAGCACTGTGGAGGGGGAGGGGGAGGGGGGGGGGAGGGGTGTTATTTGTGAGAATGTGTTTGAGAGGGCAGCGTGACTTTAATAGGGGTCACTGGTGATAATCCGACAAGCTCGGATGCGCACGTACACAAAGCCCACTGCACATGTTTCCTATCAGCTGCCGGTGCGCAGACATAAAGATGATTGGTGTCGAGGCAGCGGTTGCCGCGTGCGCTCCCGGCGGACGGCAACTCATCACCCATAGCCAAACATCCTCTCCTTTTAAAAGAAATTCCAGAGTTACGCGCCGCGAACTGCCCCGTCAGGCACAAAAACCCTGTCTGCATCGGTTCTGTGCCACTTTTTTATATTCCACACTGGTCTGTCTGCACAGCAACCGTCTGATTTAAAATGAAATTGATCCAGTCATACCGTGGCCACTTTAAAGTCCCAGTGAAATGTAACACACTACTTTGCAAAAAAACGATAGTTGGGGTTCTCCTTCTAAGATTCCTCCGACTCTGGCCCACCACTGTTGTCGCATAACAAAGTTCCAGCCGAGGAAGTCGGGGGAATCCTTCTTCGTGGGCGTGACGTCAAGAGTTGTGCAGATCTCCATCTATGTGTTTATATTGGCTTGTTTCCCTCTTAAATATCAAAGTTAGCCGCTAGCTGCTAGCTCGTGTGGCTAGCAGCTAGCTGCTAGCTCGTGTGGCTAGCAGCTAGCCGCTAGCTCGTGTGCCTAGCAGCTAGCCGCTAGCTCGCGCGGCTAGTAGACGATCAAGTAAAACCTGGACTCATCTTCGGTGATTCCACAGTCAGAAAAGCGCTTCGACATGATCCAGGAAGTCGTTCTGCCAAAAGTCAGGAGCCTCAAAGCCTCAAAGGTGAAAACTGGCGGCTGCTGAGGCGAGGAGACGAGGACGAATGAGGACGAAGCGTCTTCTGCTTCCTCAAACATGTTCCAGACGGGGTCACCGATGGCAGAACGACACATTCTGTGTCTTCTTCATCAATCACTGGGTTTGAAATGAGGATGATGATGAAATATGGTTAAATTCAGCCTCTTCGTCGTCAAAACTCTGATCCTCCATAATGTAAACACAACTTGGGCGTGTGCACAACTCGTGATGTCACTCTATTATTGTCAGAAGCTCCGCCCAGCAGAGGAAATACCAACGTTTATCGGCTATTTTCTCGCAGATTGTCGTGTTTTAACATTTTACCCTTGAGGCCAGTTAGCATAAAAAAGGTCCCTAGAAGCGACAGCCAGAGTGTTTTGGAGGTCGAATCTTCATTTCACTAGGACTTTAACGACATGTTAAAGCTGGTGAAACTTGTGTTGTGTGCAAAGTTTTAGGGAATAGCCATTTTTGGAAGCAGGAAAATCGTCAATGCAACCATCAGAATGGTATCAAGACGTCTGTCAGTCAGACACATGCGATTCAAACAATCTTTACACGTAGGATCTTGAGGGATTTCATAGCTCCGAGTCCAGAAAACCTTCACAAAGACGACCGCGACGTATCAAACGGGTCCCCTCATAGTTTGAAGTCGACAAAACCTGGTTACATCTGTTTTTTTTTTTGTAGGTCTGAGGTGAAGAAAACCGTCTGAGAGTGTCGTTCCTCCAGCGTAATTTCCATTTGTTGGGCGTTCTTGCCGGAGAGAAGTAATTGTAGCGTCTCTACTACCCCCTCCTCCGGTGCCACGTTTAATTAGTGGCGCTGTAATTGGCACCGCTGGAGCCAAACACTTAAAACATTCTAATTAAGTCTATCGCCGCGTTGATCTCGTGATAACAGTGACCTTCTGAATGAAAACCGTCGGATTCCTTCACCAAGATTGATATTTATAGAGGAATTATAGATGTTGCCATAGTGAACAGTCTTTATTAGTCCTGATAGGACGCGTTTATGCGGGATCGGGTCACATGGTGCGTTTGGATGTGTTTAACGGAGTCTATCATGCAGAGCTATTGTGTAGCCGCTCTTTTCAGTGTCGATGGTAGAAAACATTAGTAATACATTTAGTTTACTTAGAAATCCCTCCTTATCTCTTTACTTCCACCCAGTTCCTTCTATTTTCACTTTCCTTCTTAGTGGCTCCCTTTCCTATCCTGATTGGCTTCTTTCCTTCCTTACCTACTCCCTTCCTCCTCCACTGGTTTACTTGCCTCGCCACCCACTTGCACACTTTCACACACGCATATATTCACGCCTACGGGCAATTTCTACTCGCCAAGCAGCCTAACAAGCGTGACGTTCGGACCGTGGGAGTAAGTCGATACAGGCTCGGTAAGAACTCCACACCAGCCCCCCTCCCCCGCCCCCCCCCAGCCTGGAATTAAACCGAGGATCTCAATGCTCCGAGGCAGAAGAGCCCGCCACAGACGGACCTCCGGAACCATCTGCCCGCAAAGTCTCGTGCCGCCGACTGGACGATTTCCTCGCCGCCGCGCTCGTTTTACGCCGGCGTGAACGTTTTCTGTTCCGGTCAGTCGCAACGCCGGACGTTTGGGATGCTTCCGTGAGCCTCCGCCCTCCGCCCCGTCTCGGCTCACCCACACGGGAGGTTGAACTTGTTTTTAATGCACGTTGGCTGCAGGGCGATTTACACCTTCATAAAAAAAAAAAATCGGTATTTCCCCAAGCGCTCCTGCGCCCAGACAGTTTGGAAACTCCGTTGTAGGTTTAGAACTTTACGCAGGCCCACGCCGTGAATGTGTGTATCGGAGTGATGATACTGACCCCCCCCCCCCTCCCCTCCCCGAGAGAGAGAGCAAGAGCCCACACACCATTAGCCTCGTCACCCCCGTAGGCCGAGGAGCAGATTCACAGCACGTCACACACACAAGCGTTTCAACCTTGGGAGTGTTTATTCAATCCCAACGTCTCTTTGTGACTCGCTTTCTTTCACACTTTGATTGGATTGCGAAGCTAAAGGCTTGATTGTGTAAGAGTAGGAGAAAGGGGGGGGGGGGGGGGGTGTAGGGTAGGGTAGGGGGGTGAGTCTTCGGAGTAGGTTTCAAAGCAGCTGCCCGTTCACGTATCCGTCCGCGCCGTCCGCTTCCCTGCTTGTGTAAGAAGCAGCTTTCATTCAGCGCGGCGCCGTCACGACTCATTCCTCTGCTGTGAGTCACCGCCTCGTCTCTGCAACTCCGTCTGCCGTCACTCCTGACGATTTTTTTTTTTTTGCCGCACGCACGCTTGAAGGGGGAAGCGAAGTTGAGCGCGGCGGACAAAAATAGTTCCCCGCGTGGACTCCCTGACCCCCCCCCTCGGACGAGCCGGCTCCACTTTATTCCCGGTAAAACAGGTGCTGCAACGTTCTGTGACCGCGCAAAAAAAGTCCGGAGTTTATTTTGAGCCCTTCAAATGGAGGACGGAGTGAAATCCCTCCCCGCTGGTCGTACAGTGTGTGAACGCCACCGGGGGGGGGGGACAATCAATAACTTGGTCCTCCGGGAGACGTGCTTGTTCTTTGACTCTGTGGACACGCCGGCTTCTGCTTCCCTCATGTCATCTCACGTGACGTCACTCATGTTTACCAGCCGGGCTGCTCTGTGATTTGATGAAACGGATCTGAAGTCTGTTTCCCTCTACACGTTATTCTCTCTCTCTCTCTCTTACTCTCTCTAACTCTCTCTCTCTAACACTAACTCTCTAACTCTCTCTCTCTAACTCTAACTCTCTCTCTCTAACTCTCTCTCTCTCTAACACTAACTCTCTAACTCTCTCTCTCTAACACTAACTCTAACTCTCTCTCTCTAACTCTCTCTCTCTCTAACACTAACTCTCTAACTCTCTCTCTAACTAACTCTCTCTCTCTAACTCTCTCTCTCTCTAACACTAACTCTCTAACACTCTCTCTCTAACACTAACTCTCTAACTCTCTCTCTAACTCTAACTCTCTCTCTCTAACTCTCTCTCTCTCTAACACTAACTCTCTAACACTCTCTCTCTAACACTAACTCTCTAACTCTCTCTCTCTAACTCTCTCTCTAACACTAACTCTCTAACTCCAACTCTCTCTCTCTCTCTAACTCTTACTCTAACTCTCTAACTCCAATTCTCTCTCTCTGACTGTAACTCTCTAACTCTAACTCTCTCTCTCCAACTCTCACTCTCTCTCGAACTCTAACTCTCTCTCTCTCTCTCCAACTCTAACTCTCTCTCTCTCTCCAACTCTAACTCTCTCTCTCTCTCGAACTCTAACTCTCTCTCTCTCTCTAACACTAACTCTAACTCTAACTCTAACTCTAACTCTCTCTCTCTAACTCTCCCTCTCTTTCTCAAACTTTTTTGTAATGAACTTTTTATTTGGAAAACACATGGGTCGACACCATTTCACTTGTTCAGTTTGACAGTATCCCTGGACCCTTCCTCATTGTCTTTCATTCAATAAAATGAACAAAGAAAGAACAGAAAACAATAACGAAGAAGAGTCCAAGTGTCTCAGTCCACATCGTCCTCCCGAGTTCAACATTTTCTCCATGATTGGGAAAAAAGGAAAGAAAAAAAAAGGAGGGGGGGGGGGGGGCTCATCTCCTCATTGTGCTTTTATCATCTGAGACAAACATCCACACACGTTTCTTTTTAAAATGTCGGCACACCTAATAGGACATCAGTTGAAATCTGATCTCACTGTTTTGACACGTGTTGTCCATTTAGACCAAAGCTTATCAAATGTGTCTTTTTGCACCCTGAGGGCAAACGATCATTATTCCATTGTATAAATTCCGTGAGTTCATGTGAACTTTAATATTTAATTATTATGTTCTCACGCTGTACCATAATCTGAGCAAAGGCTTAAACCAGAGAAGCACGAGACAGATACCTGCCGATGTGAGATTCTCACGTTCGCCTTGTATTCCTGGATTAGGTTAAGTATAGTGTTGGTGGCCTGCACTGTGAAGTGTGAATTTAATTTGACAGTTTAGGCAGAAGCCTCATGGATGCCTGCGTAGTTTGGCGGCATGCACACTTGTTAGAATTAAACAGGCCCAACTCTAATCACTGGATTCCACCTATATTTATCATTTATTTTCTGGCACCTGCTCCGTCACCACTTCATTATCTATGCGCCTGGTTTGACGGGCATTTCAAAGTAAGATAGCAGGCGCAGCGATTGGAATGAGATGCAATCGGCTGCATTAAATACACATGAATCCGTCACAGTGTGGAGCTCTGGTGGCCGGGAGGACGACGATGGAAGTCCACATCTCTCCATCCTTGGCTTCTCCTCCACATAACCTGGCTGCGAGAGTTAAAAAAAAAATAAAGAAAAATTCACACACAAAATACAACAACAACAAAAAAACCCTCCTCTTCTAAACACTTCAGGTCAGAGCCGAGGCCGTGGTGCTCGGTTACTACGGAAACCACCAACTCGTGCACTTTCTGAGCGAGAGACGTGGAGGTGGAGGAGAGGAGCGTCTGGGGAACGGGAGGATGCAGCTTGGCTCTATGTATAGCTCCGTCTCAGTGTGGAGGTTTTGGGGGGGGGGTGGAGTAGCCGAGATCTAAACGCATCAATAATACATGAGTTTGTTCTCCGATATGCTAACATGAATTATTTGATAAGCCGGGCCGACCTGCTTCTCCGTCTCCTCCTCCGTCACCCTCTTCTCATCGTCTCCTCCTCCGTCACCCTCTTCTCATCGTCTCCTCCTCCATCACCCTCTTCTCATCGTCTCCTCCTCCGTCACCCTCTTCTCATCGTCTCCTCCTTTCACTCTCTATTCTCGTATGTCCTCGTCAAAATCTCCCCTCAGAACGCCGCCGTCTTCTTCTTCTTTTGGGACCATTGCTGCTGAACAATGTGGGGCTCAGTTGGTTTCTCTCTCTCTCTCTCTCTCTCTCTCTCTCGCCCCTTTATAGATTTTGTTTTTGTCCCCCTTTCCAACGATATCCATGCGTTTGTCGGCCTCCGCCTCGTTCTCCACACCGAGGAGGGAAACTGAGGCTTTCGTCAGACGGACTTCTGAAGAGCTTATGAAGTTTATCCGCTCCGTCCTTTTTGCTTCCTCTCCTTCGGTTTTCTCACTTTATCCGTGACCATCGGGTCCAAGTTTGTCGTTCTTAAGCCGAGTTCACCGCACAAACCCACCCATCACATATCTTTTTCTCTTTTCCCCCCCTCAGATATTGTCTGAACGTTGAATTGGACGTAGTGTTTTCTCGCCAGAGGAAAGACGGACCCTATCTTAGTGTCACCAGATTATAATTGCCCTCATGCCTTCTTATGTCCACTTCATGAATGAACCCAAACAAAACTCGTCTGAATTCACTTTTATTGAGCCAACAGAGGAATTATTGGTCCTAAACGTCTCGTCAAGAGTCAAAAATAACATGGAAGCAGCTGTTCAAGGCAGAAGGACGACTCAGAAAATCTAAATTGATTTGTTGAGCGGAGAATTTCTTGACAAAAATGATTTAAATATGCAGGACAGCAGCAAAAGTTTGGTTCCAGTGTTTGCTAAAGTTACATTTCTAATGCTGAGTTATTTCCTACTACTGTTTGGTGCCAATTATTTGATTTATTAAGAAATATTTTTAAAGTAAATCAAATGTCATTGTATAGTTGATACACGCTACCATTCTTCTTTTTAAAAAAAAAATAAAATGGACACTTATTTCCTATTAAATACTTTCAAAGAATTTGAAAGCCGATAACATCTGGCAAGGATTTAAATGCAGCATTAACTTTTTTTTTTTTTTTACACCCATCCGAGCCGTCGCCTGATCTGAAGTCGGAGACACTATTTGGTTTGGATGTCGACACAGCGAAGGCTCCTCATTAGTCTCCATACGTGATCTCGAAAATTTAACGACGGAAAATCTTCTCGGGGATTTAATGGAGAAGAAAGAAAAAAAAATTCTCACCGCTTTCGAAGCTGTTTTACAAGAACGACCTCCGGGGCCGACTCGTCTCCACGGCGGCACTTTGACAAACCCCGACCCTTTTTTTTACCCGCGTGACTCTTAACTGGAACTAATACCAGTTTTAGAAGAACAACGTACACGGTTAAATTTACATATTAAAGGAAATCAGATATTATTATATTTGCAAAAAAAAACTGTCACGTGTGTCTAGATATCCTATTTTTATTCGGGATTAAAACAATTTGTCATCTGGAAATTGTTTTGAGTTTTCGTGTCTCAAGTATCACTTCACATAAATTGGACTCGTCGTTTTATTGTGAAAGGCGTTGCGCTATGTGACCTCCATAGAGGCATTAATGTCGGGGGTCAAATTCTGACCGAGGGCGGTTTTGAATGTCATTTTGGCCAATCGAGTGTTTTTAGATCAGCCTGTCAGTTTTCATATTTATACTTTAAAAAACAAATCACATGGCGGCTGGATTAGATGGTCTGGCGGGCCGCTTCTGGCCCCCGGGCCGCATGTTGGACACCCCTGCTGTAGTCTGTGCATCAGCACCGAAAAAAAAGGGGACAAGAAGAAAATCGCATTCTTTATGTCTTTTTAAACAGTCCCAGCAGCCTTGGAAACGTCGGTGCGGCGGAATCCAACACACACTCACTCACTCACACACACACACACGCCCGCGAGCGATGTTTGGACGCACAAACACGCGTACACACACACACTCGTTCTTCGACGGCCAGACGAAGCCTGGCGCTCTGCCAGGATCGGGAATTTTGGCAAACTGGCAAATCTCCGATCATTTTAAGTCTGTTGGACAGAGACGGCCTTCAAGTTGAGATGCTTTTTGGGAAGCCTGAGGCCCCGAGTTCCCCGAGCCCAGAGCTTGTGGTTCCGTACAGTCAGGAAGGGACTAGACTCAAGTCTTTTCCAGACAGAATCCAGGGTTCAATCACTCGTCTTTCCCAAAGTTGTAGTCTCTGATCCTTTTCCACTGCCGTGGCCCACGACGCTCCCCCAGATTATCAATAACCACTTTAAAAACTTTCTATTCTTTGTCCTTTCAAAGTGGTGGGATCGTTTCACAGGTCGATGGGAACGTAAGCGAGTAAAAAAAGCCTCGTGAGGCGAACAGCAGAAGACACGCACGTTTTCCCATCTTGTTTTTTTAGCGTTGTTTTGACAAACGTCCCACGTCGCTACGTGTTCAAGAGCGGCGGGATTGTCAATATTTAGAGTAAACGTGTACATTTAAAGCCGGGAACAAATGTTGTTATATTAGCATTTATTTATTGAAGAGTTTATTTTCTGGGAGATTTGGTTTTAAAATTCACTTTATTTTCATATTTCTGGTAAGACAAAACAGAAAAGTAATTTTTTTTTTCCCCCAAAGAAAAGTCTTGGCTCCTGTCGTCTTTATATTCCTGAGGAAGATGTAGAATCCAACCAAGTTTAATTTGATAGTTTTTTTAAAAGATGATAAAATGCAGTACTGGAATTAAGCCGAATAAAAACATTTGAGTCACAATTTGTGGTTGAATCGTTGCGTCTCCCAGAAATGTGAGGACGGCTGAAGCTCTTGCCGAGTACTAATAGTATCTACCGTAGTTGATGCAAAAGTAAGATGCTTATTTGTTCAATCTTCCAATCTAGCAACACCTTTTTCCCCACATGCTGAGCGGACAGGCTCTCCACTGTGGAATTCTTCCCCCGACTAGAGAAGAGCAAACGGCAGATGGCATGACTGACACATGGGAGGAGAAATGTGACGATGACTGAAGCGCTTTGTGATGAATAACTCCAGAATTAAGTGAACAGATCCCCGAGCCTATCCCGTCCCCACCAACTGTTTTGTTTTTTTTAATCACACGTGGTGTTGAACCTGCTCTCGGCGGCGGAAGAAACGACGGTACGTCGTGTGGACGAGGAGACGTGACGACGGCGAAGGCAAAGTGCTTCACGTTGAGCGGCGCTGAGGACGGACTGGACGCCACAGCGACTATTTATGAAATTAACTGTTTGACTTTACGGCGAAGTCAAGGTTGACCGAGTCCCGTCTTTCATTCTCCACACGGCGCTGCTACGTGGTCCGAGGCAATTTCTTAAGAAGTCCCGTCTTTCATGGGTTGGCTCTCATAACGGGCTTCAGCAGCCGAGGTATACACACCGCGGGGGGGCGTCACACATTGTTTAGCCTTTTTTTCCCCCCGTGGGCGACGCATATCTTTGCTCGACAGCACCTCGCTACTCTGTTTAAAGTCCCAGTGAAATGCAAAACACTACTTTGCAAAAAACGATAGTTGAGGGTTCTACTTCTAAGGTTCCTCCGACTCTGCCCCACCACTGTTGTCGCATAACAAAGTTATTTGAATTTTGAATCTCCAGCCGAGGAAGTCGGGGGAATCCTTCTTCGTGGGCGTGACGTCAAGAGTTGTGCAGATCTCCATCTGTTGTGTTTATATCGGCTTGTTTCCTCTTAAATATCCAAGTTTAACAGTGTTTTGAAGTTATAGTCGGTGTTTTATGAGCCTTGATGAAGGATTGAGCCTGGAAGAGACCGAGAGAGGAGAAAAGGAGGTGGCGGGAGCGGCTAGCCGTTACCTCGCACGGCTAGAGGGAGCCACTAGCGGCTAGCCGCTAGCTTGGGCGGCTAGTAGACGATCAAGTAATACCTGGACTCATCTTCGGTGATTCCACAGTCAGAAAAGCGCTTCGACATGATCCAGGAAGTCGTTCTGCCAAAAGTCCGGAGCCTCAAAGCCTCAAAGGTGAAAACTGGCGGCTGCTGAGGCGAGGAGACGAGGACGAATGGAGGACGAAGCGTCTTCTGCTTCCTCAAACATGTTCCAGACGGGGTCACCGATGGCAGAACGACACATTCTGTGTCTTCTTCATCAATCACTGGGTTTGAAATGATGATGATGATGAAATATGGTTAAATTCAGCCTCTTCGTGGTCAAAACTCTGATCCTCCATAATGTAAACACAACTTGGGCGTGTGCACAACTCGTGATGTCACTCTATTATTGTCAGAAGCTCCGCCCAGCAGCGGAAATACCAACGTTTATCGGCTATTTTCTCGCAGATTGCCGTGTTTTAACATTTTACCCTTGAGGCCAGTTAGCATAAAAATGTCTCTAGAAGCGACAGCCAGAGTGTTTTGGAGGTCGAATCTTCATTTCACTAGGACTTTAAGTCAAGTCTGAAGTTGGCTTTAACTTCTAAGTGGCGTTGGTTGCGACGCGAGGCCCACGGTGGGAGTCGGTTGCTCGTCACTGCCAGAGAGATGAAGACGTTTTCTGGGATTTGCATGAGAGCCGCGCACGGCGAAGAGACGCCTCCTCCCCGAGGCCTGAATAAAGTTGTGAATCTCCGTCTTCCAGCCAAAGAAACTCTCTACTCATCATTGATTTCGTAAAACTGAGGTGTGCTTCAAACGAGTCGAGGGGAGAAAAAAAAGCAAAGCGAAGAAAAGCCTTTCTGAGTGGCCGGCAGTGAGGGAGAGTGTGGTTTCCAGGCGTAAGGACGTGCAGACGTTGAAGCAAGGCGGCAAGGAGAAACGGAGCGGCAGCGCTTCTCGGGGAAAATGGAGGAGGAACTTCCAAAGACCTGCTCAGTGACATGAGATCTGTGAAGGCGAACAAGCAAGCCGGTGTTTAAGAGCTGGAGGCGCGGGAAGCCTCGGGTTTCTGTTCAGTTACAACAGCCGTGGGAAGAAAAACGTTCAAATATCAAGCACAGTGTCTGAATTTGTCGCTTTCTGGGCTCCCGATCTGATCTCATTAACATTTTGAGGGTTATTACAAAATAGTTTATGATTTCGTGCTGCCAGTCTCCGCCTGCCTCCCAAAGGTTAATTAAATTTTTTTTTCCTCCTTCTCCGACTGCTTCCTCTTCTCATTTTCCCTCACGAGTCCTAATAAATGACTTGGGGGGGGGGGGGGGGGGGGGGGGGTGGTTAATTTTTAAACATGCACCGCCTGAGGTAACGCAAACAGCCGAGGTCAAACCATGTGGAGCGCCGGGGAGCCAGGGGTTAAACTGTTCCTCCCGCCGGAGGCTGCCAGCATTCAAAAAAGCTCGAATCCCCAAAAGTGCCGAGGGTTGCGTTTTTTTTTTTTTTTTTTACAGCCGACCCCTGACCCCCCCTGCAGGAAGGCTTTAACGGAGGCAAATCGTTGGGCTGTCGCCGCGTGGCCCAACGTCTCTGGAGATTTAGTGTTTCGGCAACGGCAGAGTCTCGCATCTGAATTCCGTTCTCCTCCGGTATCTTCTGGTTAACGAGCTGAGATGGCTTCTTTTCACATTTGAACCGATACGGTACCGATACCTAGTACTCAACGGTACCAATGTTCTGTACTTTTGTTGTGTGTTTATGTGGTAATAAACATTTATGGGAACTTTGAATTTGGTTTCCGATACAGACACGGAATTCGGTACAACTGCCCAAAAAGTTTTTCTTTATTTGTACTTTATTCACTCCAGTTGGGAGGATCAACGGTGGCAGTGTTCATCGCGGACCAGAGATCTCTCCGGGAGTATTTAGTACTAAGTGGTAGCACCGTCTCGCCTGTTACTGTGACCTGCTCTTCTCAGACGTCACACTGAAGGGAAGTACAGTCGTGTGATTGTCATACTTCACTCCTGGACACGGAATGTCGTTCGTTTTATAACCGGGCTGAGACGTTAGCGTGTCATTGTGCACCGCCGAGCAGGACGGTGGATTCACTCGTACCTTCAGTACCGACGGCAGCAGACCAAGCTTTGGTGAATTTAGATAATATGTGAGTTGTTGGTTTGCACCAGCTCTAATTTTAGCATTCTCCCTTTAAAGTCCCAGTGAAATGTAAAACACTACTTTGCAAAAAACGATAGTTGGGTTCTACTTCTAAGGTTCCTCCGACTCTGCCCCACCACTGTTGTCGCATTACAAAGTTATTTGAATTTTGAATCTCCAGCCGAGGAAGTCGGGGGAATCCTTCTTCTTCGTGGGCGTGACGTCAAGAGTTGTGCAGATCTCCATCTGTTGTGTTTATATTGGCTTGTTTCCTCTTTAATATCCAAGTTCTTACAGTGTTTTGAAGATATAGTCGGTGTTTTATGAGCCTTGATGAAAGATTGAGCCTGGAAGAGACTGAGAGAAGGAGCACAGACTAGCGGGAGCGGCTAGCAGGAGCCGCTAGCGGCTAGTAGACGATCAAGTAAAACCTGGACTCATCTTCGGTGATTCCACAGTCAGAAAAGCGCTTCGACATGATCCAGGAAGTCGTTCTGCCAAAAGTCAGGAGCCTCAAAGGTGAAAACTGGCGGCTGCTGAGGCGAGGTGACGAGGACGAATGGAGGACGAAGCGTCTGAAATATGGTTAAATTCAGCCTCTTCGTGGTCAAAACTCTGATCCTCCATAATGTAAACACAACTTGGGCGTGTGCACAACTCGTGATGTCACTCTATTATTGTCAGAAGCTCCGCCCAGCAGCGGAAATACCAACGTTTATCGGATATTTTCTCATAGATTGCCGTGTTTTAACATTTTACCCTTGAGGCCAGTTAGCATAAAAATTAGTGTTTTGGAGGTCGAAGTTTCATTTCACTAGGACTTTAAGCTTTTCACACTAGTTACAGCTTTCTAGTTTTTCGTTCTCAAACCACAGATGTTTCCACTTCCTTTAGCTTGTAAACAAGTCAACGTTTCAAACCCGATGGTTCTTTTTGAATGTGTCCACTTATTGACCGAACCTTTGCAATAAGACCTTTAATACCATCAGTGTGCTCAATTCAGATTGCAAAATCTCGTGGGATCGGCCAGTCGACAGAGGAAGAATCCTAATAACTGAGCAGGGATCATGTTTTTTATTGGCGGTTGGATTTTCTCCACCATTCGTACAGATCTCACTGCTCCTCCAAGGATTAACTCCTGGATCTTTGTCTTAGAAACTTCAATTCACACTTCTTCTTTCTTCTTTCTTCCTCTTTCTTTTTCCTTCAGCGCTTCATCCAGTACCTGGCCTCCAGAAACACCCTCTTCAATCTGAACAACTTCCTGGATAAAGGAGCTCTGCAAGGTAAAGCGCAAAGTCTCATTGTGGGTTCAGAGAAACCCATTGAGCTCCACCGTGCAGAGTTTTGGACAATGAAGAAAAAGTAGTTTCGACATCCAAAAAATCACTGATAAAATGTTAGAAATCACCCATAGCTGACTCACTGTAACTCCTTCCTTCCTTCCTCTTTTTGTAATTTTTTTTTTGTGTGTTCCTCTTCTCCCGCTCTCAGGTTACGACATGTCGACCTTCATCAGGCGATACAGCCGCTACCTGAACGAGAAGGCCATGTCCTACCGGCTGGTGGCCGTGGATTTCACCAAGATGAAGCGAGGGTAATTTGTGTTCGCACGCACGCACGCGCAAAATGTCACCCCGGGCGCCATCAAGACACGCGGCACAAACGGAACTCTGTCTGCCTGTTGTGGCTGCAATAACCTCTAATTTAGTACTTTTTGTAGTGGAGTGTTGTGTAAAGACGATCCAGCTTTTCTTCATTTTGAAAGAATTTATTTGTATTTTTCCACTGCTGGATTGTCACTTACTCGTGTGAAATATATGTGAGGGAACGTAAAGACAATGTGTTGCTGTCAGTACCGGCAAACAAGCCTCTGCAGTGGAAGCGTGTGTGTATATATATCTATATATATATATATAAGTGGTATCAATTTTTATATAGTGCTCTGCACATCACGTCCAGTCTATCTTCCTCAGATAGTTTTTTTTTTTTCTCTCTCTTCACATATATTTAAGAAAAAAGCTCAGCATTTTAAAACCTGAAGGGAAAAATGACACGTTCATCTCTGTTTGTGGATCGTGAACCTCGATAAGGCTTCTTTGCGCACTGTTTAATTAGGTTTTGTTACGTAATTCTGTAATTGCACAAATTAAATGGGACCAGAAGAAGCGGCTGCAACCACATCGAATAACATTTAGCCTTTTTTTTTTTTTAAACTTGACGGGAAGGAAACTGACATAAATAACAAACAATGACACAAATATGCGAGAGTTTATTTCATGTATTTATTTTTCTTTAATTAAAACAGATTTGTATCTAATGTGATGAATATATTTGATTATATTTTTTTTGTAGCAGAGGCAAATTCTTTTTAGAAAATGTTGTGGGATTTTCACATTAAATGACATTGTCTGTGAACTCCAACTGTTAATGTCCATAGCATGTTGGTGTGCGCGTGCGTGCGTGCGTGTGCGTGCGTGCGTGCGTGTGCGTGCGTGCGTGTGTGCGTGTGTGTGTGTGTGTGTGGTTTCAATACAAAAACAAATATCAGCACCTCCTAGTGGCCCAACATTAAACCTACATGGTTTTTTAAAAATGTTTCTGCCGTTCCCGTGGGAAGGGACATCGTTTTCAAGACGTTTCAATGTAAATGCGAAACTTTTCTGAAACGGGGCCGTCGAATTTCTCAGAGCTTCTCATTGCTGGTCGTCGTCCTTTCACTTTGTGAATCCTGTTCAATCTGGATTGACATCTGTTCCTGTTTTCACTTCCAGCTTCTTCAGTGCTTCTGTGCATTGAGCATTATGGAGCGTGTTGTTTGTTTAGCGTGAAGCTCGACTCCACAGACATTAGTGATCTTCTGTTGTTTCCTCGAATGACTACGATTAAAACAAACCTGTGATATTTGAGGGTCGCGTTTAAACAGGCCTCAGTCTCTCTGGTGCTTTTCTTTGCAGGATCAGTTTAATTTTCACAAACTCTATGGTCTGTGGTGGATTGATGTGTGGCCAGAGTTTCTGTGTTTATCTAAAAATGTTTCCGCACAACTAAACTTGCAAAAAATAAATCCCGATCGGCATCGTTTTGAGAGTTTGGCTCTTGTTCTTCCCGTCGTCAGGATCGACGGCGTGATGCGGACCATGAACACGGAGAAGCTGATCAAGACGCTGCCCATCATCCAGAACCAGCTGGACGCCCTGCTGGATTTCCAGGTGTGTGTGTGTGTACCCGTGTTTATTGACGGAGGATGTTCTAGCGACACATTTGAGCGTGTGCAGAGCGGGGGCTGGGCGGGGATTGGTGGATGCATTGTGGCTTGTGCCAGCGAGCTTCAAAGAGCGACACAAATGGAGGACGATGGAAGTTTCTCGTGGGTGTGTGTGTGTGTGTGTGTGTGTGTGTGTGTGTGTGTGTGTGTGTGTGTGTGTGTGACCAGCTCCAGACCAAACTGCATAAAAACGGATGGATGGACAGAAATTCCAAAACCTATAAATTCAGTTCAAAGTGGTTTCCTTCTTTGTGTAAATCTATAAATGAAACAAGAGCATCAATGGTTTTGCACAAAAAAAAGGGAAACTTCTCAAGTAAAACGTTACTTTTTATTTCAGTTATTTCTTTTTTCTCAAGAACTAAGAACTGTGTGTGTGTGTGTGTGTGTGTGTGTGTGTGTGTGTGTGTGTGTGTGTGTGTGTGTGTGTGTGTGTGTGTGTGTGTGTGTGTGTGTGTGTGTGTGTGTGTGTGTGTGTGTGTGTGTGTGTGTGTGTGTGTGTGTGTGTGTGTGTGTGTGTGTGTGTGTGTGTGTGTGTGTGTGTGTGGTCGGTCGCTGGATGCCAAAGCAGAAGAGGTGCTGCCATTTTCAAAAATCAATCTTTATTTATATAGCACTTTTTATACAGTGAAGTAACACAAAGTACTTTAACAAGAATTAAAAACAGTGCAAAGATAAAAATAGATGAATAAAAAGCAAATGAACACACACACACACACACACACACACACACACACACATACACACACACACACACACACACACACACACACACAAAATTCAGTTAATAACCTAATAAAAGTAGAAAATTAGATGATCTAAAATAAATAAATAAAAGTAGATAAATACATTGATGGCATACATAAACATATATACATAAATATACAAAAACATGCACCCCCCCCCCCCGGGGGTCTTGGTCCTCGTTTGAGGGACAATTAAAAGGCCGGTGCCGGAGGACCCCGGGGCCCCGCGAGGGTCGATGTGATAAAAAGCAGTTCAGATAAATGAGGGTGCAAAACCATTAAGACACTTAAAAAAAACTAGTAAAAGAACCTTCAAATCGATCCTGGAGCCAACGGGGAGCCAATGCAGCGATTTTAAATGAATGGAAGGAGAATGTCTGTGTGTGTTGTTGGAAGATGTTTCTGTAAAACCTGTATTTCCCCCCCCCCCCCCAGGCCAACCCCAACGAGCTGACCAACGGCGTGATCAACTCGGCCTTCATGCTGCTCTTCAAAGACTCCATCCGGCTGTTTGCCGCCTACAACGAAGGGGTCATCAACCTGCTGGGTAACGCTTTCAGTCACAACCCCGGGGTTCCGGACGTTTTTAGCACCATGGAGTATTGAGTGCCAAGTGGTGCGTTCAAGATCATCAGGGAATAAACCGCCAGAAGCGGCCCGCCAGAGGATCTAATCCGGCCATGTGATTTAAAAAAAACTTTTTTTTTTTAAGTATAAATATGAAAACTGACAGAGGCTGATCTAAAAACACTAGATTGGCAAAAATGACATTCAAAACCGCCCTCGGTCAGAATTAATGAATGCCTCTGTGGAGGTCACATGATGCAACACCTTTCACAATAAAGGTGTCCAATTTATGTGAAGTGATACTTTAGACACGTAAAGTCAAAACAATGTCCAGATGATGACAAATTGTTTTAATCCTGAATAAAAATACGATATCCAGATACAGATATTTTGCAAATATAATATCTGATTAACTTTAATATGTATATTTCAGAATAGACTGGCAAATTCTTGCAGTGACAAAAGGATCAAAAGAAGGAAAGACTTTGATGTTTGTCCAGATCTGCAGTTTAATACGTTACGTTTGCTTGTTGGGCCTCCAGAGGTCAGAGGTCAGATCAGGTTGATGTGGCCCCTCAACTGAAATGACTTTGACGCCTCTGGAATAAAGGGTTAATAATTGATCAGCGCTGTTATCCAACGTTTCCCCACTTGAACATTTGTACGCATGAAGATCCCGTTAATACACCACGTGTTCCACAAAACGCAGTAGAAGCACGTTTACATAATAGTGAAAAGGCGTTTTGCAACCGGTGAAGTGGGAAAAGTATTTTCCGGGGAGGTGTAGTTTCATTTCTTCCACGTGAAGTGGGAAGTGACATTTTGTTCTCCACACGTAAGCATTTTCTGACCAAAAAAAAAACCTGATTTTGTAACGAATAATCTCAGGATGTGCCGTTTTCGCAGTACGTGACGGGAAAACACGTCCGGGTGGAAGTTGAAACGTTTGAAAAGCTCGTCAGAAATGAGCAGCCTTTTGTTATTTCGTGGGATTTGTGAAGACGGAAGCAACGCATCAGCAAGTTTGGACAATGTGGGATTCACCAATTTAAAATAATGCACTGGGTCTGTTACATAATTGATTGTGAAAGTTTATTTTTCAAGTGGAAGAGATATTCAAGGGTAATTAAAAAAATAAAAGGTCCAGAGTTTCACCAATATGAGGTAAAAAAAATGCAAAAATAACTTTCCGGGGGACGATATCGTCGTATATTATGTATGAATGAGACAGAAATGTCTCACTTGTCCATATTGGACGGCTGAAAATAGGCGTGTCGTCATAATGCATACATGTAAACAGGCACCGCTCCACAAGGGGGTTTCATTATATTTTAGTTTGACCTTAAAATCTCACATTTTTTCACGATTTTTTAATTCAAAATTGGTCCCAGAATGAGGCACAGTCATTTACTGTGACGAACACGAAGCTCCCAAATCCAGCCGCTTGCCTGCTGCAGGGTTACGGTGTTGGAAAGTTTTAGCTGGTGAACTTCTGCATCTGTCCGTCCTGAACCTTGTCCTCCGTCTCTGCAGAGAAGTACTTTGACATGAAGAAGAACCAGTGTAAAGACGCCCTGGACATCTACAAGAAGTTCCTGTACAGGATGACCAAGCTGTCGGAGTTCCTCAAAGTGGCCGAGGTACCGTCACACACACACACACACACTCACACACTATTTCTTTTTCTTCTCTGTTTTAATATCCTGACTTTGCCACTTTATCTACGTCACTTTATCTACGTCACTTTATCTACGTCACTAATTGACCACTTGTTAGGACTGAACCTGCACTGCCAACACTGGTATTATTTTACTATAGTATGTTTATTGTACTTTATTCTACACTTTGCCCCCATCATAGTTTATTTCCCTTATATCTCATCTTACTGTATATTTTGCTCCCCTTAGAACTTATCATACTTTATTATAGTTTGTGATTTTTATCTTATTTTTTAGTCCTTTTTTTTTCAATCTACTTATTATTACTCTTTACTGTAAATATTTTTGTCCCTTGGAGTTCTTGATAGTCATTGTATACAAGATTCCTCTATTCTTATCTAACTGTTTGCACATTTCTTGTCTTTCCTCCTCATGAGTCCTTAAGAGCAGAACGTAGCAAGTACATTTCTCCTTTGTGAGATCAATAAAGGCTTAGCTTAGCTTAGCTTAGCTTAGCTTAGCTTAGCTCTTTTCCCACAAGGTCCCACACAAGCTTTAAAAGCGACACAGATCTGCTCAGAGAGTGCTTCCATACACGTCTTTCCCCCCCGTCTTTGCAGATGTGCTGCTGTTTTGCATCCAAACAAGTAATTGTATACCTCCCCTCACCGTCCCCATATATATATATGCCATACAGACACATACATACGTACTTATATACATGCACCCCGAATAAAGCCGAAGATGGAGGATGTGGTTAGGCGCTCTGTTGGCTCCCTCTCCCTCCGCTCCCCACACTCCTCCGTCTCATCCTTTCTTCCCCCTCCCGTCTTGACAAAGATGGATGTTGGTGTGGCTCTTCTTTGCCCGGTGCCCACAGATCATTCCTCTCCCCCCCCCCCCCCCTCTTCCTCCTCCCCCCCCTCGGTTCAACAGACCTGAAAACACTGAGAATCATTGCCTGTACCTCCAGCAGAAGAACCTCCGCCGCTGGTTCTTACCTTCTGTGTTCACGTGCATACCAGCAAATGATCCCAATCAAATTCCTTTGTCTTTTATAATTAGGTTTTGAGAAGCTCCCTGGACAATAAAGTTTTTTTTTTTTTTTCTCTTTTATAGATGCAATTAAAAAAAATAATGGTGCTTGATAAAAGACTGGGGAAAAAAAACCCAACAAATGCTATTCGGTGAATAAATAACGAGCCGTTCTGTTTTTAGACCGCACGTCTTAGAAGCACCAAGGATTTCGTTTGTCTGCAATCGTCCAGATGAATTTCATTAGACGTGAAAACGAGACTCGGACCAGGTTCATACAGCAAAAAAAAAAAACCAAAATGGAGTTCTTTGGAAAAAAAAAAATCTTGAAACTCGCGAGAAGTGTGATTCAACTGTTACAATAAATGGAATCATCCCCCTGATGTTCTTTATGTGTTCGCTGTCTTCACACTGCAGGACGGAACGCTCCATCCAGATCTTTCGTTTTTAATCTCGCGGAGTCGGTTTTATTTGACTGCGCGAGGGAACGCCACATCGGTCCAACCTATTTATTCATGCTGGCTGTGATGCACAAACAAGCCCTGGAAAAAAAAAGCTTTGAAGTGTTTGTATGGCAGCGATGATGAGGAGGAGGAGGATGATGATGATGATGATGCGCTGTGGGGAGGAGCAGGTGGAACCAGCGCATCAACAATAGCTGGAGCCAAACCAGTGAGGAGGGGGAGGGGGGGGGGGGGGAGTTGAGTCGGAATAACAACATGACATTAAAGTCCTAGTGAAATGAAACTTCGACCTCCAAAACACTCTGGTGTC
Organism: Blennius ocellaris; assembly: GCF_963422515.1. Lineage (NCBI taxonomy): Eukaryota > Metazoa > Chordata > Actinopteri > Blenniiformes > Blenniidae > Blennius > Blennius ocellaris. The sequence goes on from NC_137672.1 coordinate 5,464,591, forward strand.
GCTTCTAGGATCATTTTTTATGCTAACTAGCCTCAAGGGTAAAATGTTAAAACACGACAATCTGCGAGAAAATATCCGATAAACGTTGGTATTTCCTCTGCTGGGCGGAGCTTCTGACAATAATAGAGTGACATCACGAGTTGTGCACACGCCCAAGTTGTGTTTACATTATGGAGGATCAGAGTTTTGACCACGAAGAGGCTGAATTTAACCATATTTCATCATCATCGTCATTTCAAACCCAGTGATTGATGAAGAAGTCACAGAATGTGTCGTTCTGCCATCGGTGACCCCGTCTGGAACATGTTTGAGGAAGCAGAAGACGCTTCGTCCTCCATTCGTCCTCGTCTCCTCGCCTCAGCAGCCGCCAGTTTTCACCTTTGAGGCTTTGAGGCTCCTGACGTTTGGCAGAACGACTTCCTGGATCATGTCGAAGAGCTTTTCTGACGCTTTTAGTGGCTCCCGCTAGCCGCTAGCGGCGCGAGCTAGCAGCTAGTGCTCCTTTTCTCCTCTCTCGGTCTCTTCCAGGCTCAATCTTTCATCAAGGCTCATAAAACGCAGACTATAACTTCAAAACACTGTTAAACTTGGATATTTAAGAGGAAACAAGCCGATATAAACACAACAGATGGAGATCTGCACAACTCTTGACGTCACGCCCACGAAGAAGGATTCCCCCGACTTCCTCGGCTGGAGATTCAAAATTCAAATAACTTTGTTATGCGACAACAGTGGTGGGGCAGAGTCGGAGGAACCTTAGAAGTAGAACTTCTAAGGTTCTAGAACAGTACTTTTTGCAAAGTACTGTTTTACACTGTTTTACATTTCACTGGGACTTTAACTATAATTCCTTAGAATTAAAAGTAGCTGTTCCTAGTTTGTCCATTGCGAAAGTCATCAGTCACTCTCGATGGCATTAGCGTCAGATGTGCGTCACGGCGGGTAAAAACGAAGAAGCGGATTCTGATTTTGCCGGCTTTCGCCTGCAGTGTGAACCTCAGCGCCGTCGCCGTGCGTCTTTCCGGGCCGATTTGTTTTTTTTTTGTTTTTGTTTTTGTTTTTTTTGAATGTGTTCAGCGTTCTCACACACCATCACCCCATGCCTGCCCTCCCTCATCGGTCACACACATGTATCACTGTGCGGTCGCCATCGTTTCACCATTGGGATTGCGCCGCTGCGGCGGCCAATCCGCTTGTGGGATTTTCTTGTTTATTTCTGTTGTCGTTTATGTTGACACTGCCACTGCATGAAGTAATGACTCCCCTGTATTTTTTGTTTTTTTTTGTTTTTCTTTTCTCATGCCCCCCTTCTCTTTACTTTCCCCCCTCCATGTTATCCCACCTCCCTTCCTCTCTTTTTGTTTTTTTTTTTGTTTTTTTTGTTTTCTTTTTGTTTTGTTTTTTTTTTTTTTTTGACGACAGCAAGTTGGAATAGATCAGGGTGACATCCCAGATCTCTCACAGGTCAGTGTACATCTCACCTCCCACCCTCTCTTTGTCTGTGTCTGATTCCTCTTCCACCTCTCTTCTTTTGGAGCCCCCCCTCCCCCCCCTCTCTCTCTCTCTCTCTGCAATACATGTGATTGTCATTGCGCCCCTCTATGCAGCTCATCTCACCCCTCTGTGTGCCCCCCCCCTCCCCCCCTCCCCCCATCTACTCTCTCCACTAGTTTTCATCCCAGCCAAGCCCGCCCCTAACCCGATCTTACCGTTTGATTCCAGACAGCGCCCCCCTCTGGTTTCATTGGTTTCGGCTTTTTTTCCCCCCTCGCTCCCCGCTTTCGCCTCTAAATGCTCGCCGTAGATCCCACAACAGGCGGAGGTGTGTCGGGCTCGGGGGGGCCAACGATCGCCCCCCCCCAGACCTTGAATCTGCACCAGCGCAGATTAATTGCTAGCAACTCAGGGCTTGAAGAAAAAAGGCAGGGAACACAACAGTGGGAACACGGTTTGTTGATTTGGGAAGGATGAAGCCGCCTTCTGATGGGCCCGAGTTGATTGGAGCTGCTTGAGGCGGGGCGTTTGATCCTCTTTGCGCCGGACCTGAGGGACTTCTCCCATTTTTTAACGGTTCGACCGACACGCTGCGGACATTTAAAATTCAGCTTAACGCCGCTAATGACCTTTTATTTGTCAGTTAATTTGAATTATCTTCTTGAGAATCAAAAAAACAAAAAAAAAAACCAGATTAAAAATAGAAGTCATGTCCTTGGATTCACTAGACTGGAATTGATCACCGGGGCTGCGGATAATGATGGTTTGTATTAATCCATTCTTTTAATTAATTGATGCAACAAATTCTGCGCCTTTAAATGTTGAGGATCTTTTTCTGTTCAGTCCTGCCAACATGTTTACAGTGACGGAAAACACCCCGAACGTATTTGAAATACTGCAGCTGCGGAAGATTTCCCATCTTTACTTTAGAAAATAAACAATCTGTTGATTATTGAAATGTTTTGATCTGAGGTCGTTAAATATCACAAAATAATTTGCCCATTTTTCCAACATAACATTAAAAAAGTCGCCCAAATTCTCACGCCAACAGTTCAGAACCACCAACAACCAAATGTTTGACGTTTTTTTTAACTTGGTGTCTTTTTTTTTTTTTTAATCCAAATTTTCATTTATCAAATCATTTCACATATTTGGCGGTTTCAACTTCGGAAAGGTCAAACACAAAGTTCCCAAACGTCTTCACCTGAAAAATATGTACGAATAAATTACCGTTGAAAGAAATGAACGCCGAACTAAATGATTGGAATGATTTGTCACGGCTAAAATTCCGATCGAGGAATTGAAATATACGTGGTATTGATTTGGATTGTGTAGATTTTGTATGTCGCTGAACCAAATGTCAGGAGGCCAGTTCCTGTAGTGACGATTTACTGAGCTGGGACAGGAGAAGATAAGTTTTCATCTTGATGTCGGTCAGAAGATGGAATGAAAAAATTAAAAATTAAAAAACCATTGGTGTTTGAAATGAACTGTCCGTGGTCCACTGTGCCACCGGGGGAAACTACCAACAGTAAACTACTGCAGTTTCCTGACTGACGTTGGAATTCAAACTGCAGTCAGATTCCTGATCATTTCGCAGTCGCCGTTACTTGAACTGCTCACACTAGAAATCACAATGACTTGGTGGAATGTGTAAAAAATGTCTGGATGGAGCCTGAATATATAACTTTTTTCTCCTTCGTCTTGATTTTGCACATCCGGCGGCGCTCCAGAGCAAGTTGAGAGATATAGCGGCGTCTCTGCCTGCGCTGCAGGCGTCCGACTCCAATTTACTGCCAAGCGGAGTTCAAACGTCGCCGCCTGCGTCGGCGTTTACATCGACTTTGCGCCCGGGTCTTTCAGGTGCCGGAGTCTTGGAGGGGAAAACGTTCGATTGCCGCGTCCCCGGTCTGACAGATTTATCTCGAATAAAATAGTCATTAGCTGCAGCCCCCGATTCCATCGCAGTTTGTTGAACTGGTACGTCTGACGACTCTGCCGTCGTTTTCTTTGCCTCAAGGGGATGGTGGGTGGGTGGGTGGGTGGGGGGGGGGACCTTGGTCGTGCAGTAATGCAGGAAGTCGGGGATGACTGCGTGTGTGTTGGGAGTCGGCGGAGCGTCTGTCGACTGGAGTCATTAAAGACACGTTTTGTTTCCTCTCCCCCTTCTGTGGCAGAAAACAAAAGGATCATACATTGTAGGTGGTGGGTTGCATACTGTACAGCTCCCCCCCCTCCCCCCCCTCCTGAACCTGCTTATAGCCCCCCCCCCCCCCTGCATGAGCACTATGCTTGTTAGGTGTGTGTGTGCGTGCGCACGCAGCCAGACACCCGTGCACCTCGAGCCGTCAGGAATGCTCCGCCCCCTTTTTCTGCTGCCAGTGGAGTGATGTGGTTGTTGACTCGGTACAATATGTGTGAGCTGGCCTCAGGTGGCTTGCTTGTAACACACACACACACACACGCACGCGTGCACGCACACGCACAACAAGCAAAAGGCCACGAAACCTCATGAATAGAAAATGAGGCTTCGCCCTCTCCTCCCCTCCGTCTTCATCTGCATGAGAGAATCTGTACGCGGGGCTTCGACTCGCTCCTTTCAAATTCCTTCTCCGATGTTGTTTGTTTCATATTTGACATGCACAACATCGGGGTTTTCACGTGCATGGCATTGGTGCTTTAGTAGTGAATGACCCCGGTGTTGCTATGTGATCAGCGTCAAAGTAAAAAAAAAAAAAATAGGAGAACATGAGAGAGGGGGGGGGAAAGGGGATTCACCGTGTTCTATGTATTTCTTCTCGCCTCCATACCTTCCAAAGAGAGAGCTCTCACTACCTGTCTTCAGATCAGAGAGGAGGACGACCGTCTGTCCCAGAGGGAGACAGTCGGTCGGGAGCGTGAGAGAGCGTGAGAGCCAATATTGACTGGACAAACACCAGGTCTCCTCCTCACCTATTCAAACCCACCGACAGTTTATCAGAATGGCCTCCGTCTTTCTGGCAGGCAGCAGATTGGCCAGAAACACTCTGTCGGGTCCGTCACAGACCTGGAATGTCCCCTTGAGAAAGGATGAAAGGAGTTGTGTCCGAGTAGGTCCCGACTAGAAACATGAAAAGGTTTATAGATCAGGAAACTAGTTTTGAATAAGTCTTCAAGAGAGGAATGACGGTCAGTGGACTGTCCCATGAGGCACCGGGGTTCTGTGGCGGTTCAGTCCAAGTCGCTGGATGACGGCCTGGACGTCTTGCGTGTTGTTTGGATCGTCCGTCTGAACTGGATTCACTTCCCTCCAGGAAGATTTTCAGGTTTTGGTGGTTGGAACACGTTTCATGGTTCCGGTTCACGTTTCAGTTAAAGACACTGTCGGTCACGTCGGGGAATAAAAGTGCGTGAGGGGAAACTGGTCGACCTTCACCGGACTGCACAGTGACCAGTGTTCAGTCGCGTCACCATGGCCTTGTTCTTTTATACTGGAGGGACTCCCTCTCAATCTCAAGAGTCCTGAAAGAAGAATCACTACATTTTAAGGTGAAGATGCATTTTCCAAGTTGGGGTTTGGTAGGGTTAGAGTAAGAAAACTCTCCCCTGTCTTGGTCGTTAACTTTATCGCAATGCCCTCAAAAACTGAGCTCCCTGAATGGTTATTGCCAAGTCTTAATATTGACACGTGTTTTGAAGTTCAGGCTTTGCCTATTGGCTGGAATTGACTCCTGTGCCCCCAGACCCTGAATTGGATAAAGTTGTGTACTGAATAGACGGATGACTTGATGGTTCGGGTTATCAAACTAGTGTATTTTGTGTAAAACTGCAGGTTGACGTGTCGCCTTGGTCTTTTATACCAGTGGTTCAATATTAACCATTGTGGGAGTTCGAGGTCGAGGTTTGGGTCAGAACTCTGATTTTACAGTAATTTCGCAGACGATATAACCGTCAGTGTGATGTCATGGAAACGCAGCGTGAGTGTGTTGTGGGCGTGCACGTCTCCCGACTCCAGCACACTTTCCATTCTTATAAAGAGACGAACATGACGACGTCGTTGTTAGCAGAAGGAGGGGAAGATGAATTATTCCTCCTCCTCCTCCCTCTGTTGTGTGAAGTTGTGCATAAGTGAACCTCTGATCCGACACTTGATGGAGCCGCCGGGCTTCCTCTCGCCCTCCTTTCTTTCCTGGTCTTCGAGGCGTTAATGAGGCACCTAACGAGCGCCGGAGACTTGAGCCCAACTCGGATTCGCAGTTCCGAGTTTCGCCATCGAGTCGTAGCGTAGCGTAGCGTAGCAACAATCCCTGGGTTTCCTCCTCACCTGGTCCAGAGCGGCCGAGCTCCAGATTTATTGCTGCCGAACCGACGACAAAAAGCCTTTAATACACTCCCCGGCGTGGCTTGTTTGTCCGGGCGAGTGATTAGGACAGGAGATGTAGTAAATGCGGAGAGGATTCCGTGAAACGCGCCGGTCAGAGGCGCAGAGTGACTCCTGGCAGCCGTCGGGACCTCGCGGCCACCCGCCAGATTAAAAGCGAGACAAAGAGGCGAAGGGAAGGAAGCAGCTTAGAAATGGTCGTGAAGTCAGGGAGACGGCGCGCGACCTCTCCTCCGCTCTCCACGTTTTGTTTTGTTTTTCTTCCCCTCGCTCTGTTTTTTTTTCTTCCAACCTCCTCCTTTTGTTCTCGTGCTCCTTTGAGTCTCCTGCTAACAGTGTGAGTGTTTGCTGCATGTTGCCATGGCTATTCTCGGAGACTGATGCACTCCTGTTCCCTTCCTGTGAGGCCCACTAACACTGGATGCTGCGTGTTGCTGTATGTCTGGGTGGGGTTTTCTCTGTTGTCTAAAAAAAAAAAAAAAAAAAAAAGGGATCGGTGTTCTAGAAGTTCTGTGAATGACTTGGTGTCCTCTAACTGGTTTCACTCTCTCAGGCGCCCAGCAGCCTCCTGGAGGCCTTGGAGCAGCACCTGGCCTCTCTGGAAGGCAAGAAGACCAAGGAGCTGAACGCAGACACCAGGTTGACGCCTCAACTCGCCTCCCGGTTTCGCCGTTCGTCTCGAAACGCGCGACGCATGAATCCCCAAACTTTGAAGGAAAAAAAATGAACCGAGTGGCACATTGCCTCCCAAAAAAAAAAAAAAAAAAAAAGCCGTTAAAGTCCTAGTGAAATGAAAATTCGACCTCCAAAACACTCTGGCTGTCGCTTCTAGGTACATTTTTTATGCTAACTGGCCTCAAGGGTAAAATGTTAAAACACGGCAATCTGCGAGAAAATAGCCGATAAACGTTGGTATTTCCGCTGCTGGGCGGAGCTTCTGACAATAATAGAGTGACATCACGAGTTGTGCACACGCCCAAGTTGTGTTTACATTATGGAGGATCAGAGTTTTGACCACGAAGAGGCTGAATTTAACCATATTTCATCATCATCGTCATTTCAAACCCTTTTCTGACTGCGTGGACTCACCGAAGATGAGTCCGTCTACTAGCCGCCCGAGCTAGCAGCTAGTCGCTAGCCGCAATCGGCTCCCGCTAGCCGCTCCCGCCGCCTGTGCTCCTTTTCTCCTCTCTCTGGTCTCTTCCAGGCTCAATCTTTCATCAAGGCTCATAAAACACCGACTATAACTTCAAAACACTGTTAAACTTGGATATTTAAGAGGAAACAAGCCGATATTAACACAACAGATGGAGATCTGCACAACTCTTGACATCACGCCCACGAAGAAGGATTCCCCCGACTTCCTCGGCTGGAGATTCAAAATTCAAATAACTTTGTTATGCGACAACAGTGGTGGGGCAGAGTCGGAGGAACCTTAGAAGTAGAACCACAACTATCGTTTATTTTTGCAAAGTAGTGTTTTACATTTCACTGGGCCTTTAAACATCTGCTCTTCCTCTTCCTCCTCCTCCTCCTCCTTCCCGCAGAGCGTCCACCCTGTCGAGCGCCGTCTCGTCCCTGTCCTCCACCGGCATGTCTTTCAGCCGCATGGACGAGAAGGAGAAGCAGCAGGCCCTGGAGGAGGAGCAGGCCCGGCTGCAGGCCCTGAAGGTAACGGAGGCTCCGCACTCGGCCGTCACAGTTGCTGCCGTTAAGAATCCTTTTCACTCCCGCCAGGAGCTTTTTACATTTTCTTGCAGCGTCCTGTGTCGAGGGGATCAGGACGTTCAGGTTCCTGCGTTTATATTTTCCTACATAAACGACTAGATTGCCGGGGGAAACCCACATTTATATATCTCCAGGTCCGGTGAAGGTAATTTATGCTTTAATTCTTGAACTTGACCATCTGTTGTTCAAAAATGAAGCTTCAGCTTTTTTTTTTTTTAATCTTTTTTTAATTTATCTTTTTTTGGTTGAAAAATACAATAGTGTACACATAGGATATTGTACTTATCATGTCCTTTTCTTTTTTTTTTTTAAACAAGATAAATAGCAAGAACAATAGAACACAGTCTCCGACAGCAATATAATAATGAAATACTGCGAATGTAAAGTAAAACTAAACAGAAGAAAAGAGAATTTTTTTTTTTTTAATTAAATTAAACATGAATAGGATAAGTAATAGCAATAATGATTTTAGAAAATAACACAACCACAACAATGACTAAGTAATAATAATGACAATAATAATTAAACGGGTGGAAGCTTCAGCGTTGACGTCTGCAAATATAAACTTAGTTCTTCACATCTCGGCAAAAACATTTTGCGTCCATGTTTTTTTTTTTTCTACTGAGCTGATGACATTTTCATTGTAATAATTATCGTTACAATTGGCATCAAAAATATTCTCCATTGGCAGGACTGAATCCCAATTAGTGGGAAAAGCCACTAATTTTAATAAAAGGTTTTTGTGAAGCATGAAGACGACAACCATGTAAACGTTAGCCAGCCAATGCTTTTTTTTTTTTTTTTTTTTTAATTGAGAGATTTATTCACATTTTTAAGCTTGTCAATTCATTCCTAAGACCTGTGCTGAGACATTTCAAGTCTTTGAAAAGACCTTCGTGAGCAGAGTTGGCCGTAGACCTGGTTCCAGGCTATTTTCCCCCGAAGTGTGAAAATGACAACAGATTTGAGTTCTGGGTGTTGAAAACCTCTTCCCTTGCAGCAGGTGATCAAAAGGAACTGTGCGTACCTGCATGTTTGCCTTGGTTGCATGTCTGCAAACATGGTTAAGTGTGTGTTTGCGCTGCGCACACACCCCGAGAGCAACAGCAGCAACTCCACAGCTGTGGGGCCGCGTCTTTAAATGCTCAACCAACGTGGCCCAATTCTTGGTTTCGAGGTTCCCGTCTCCTCAGATCGCATTAGTTTCTACTTTGAGGGAAATCAAAATGCGGTCTGCCTCCGAATGCCGTGAAGTTGAACGGTCATTCAATCAATAGCATCCATAAGAAACGTGACTGGAAGGAGGAAGACCCTTCATGAGGTGGAGGAGTTAGTGGACCTCGTGGTTTTCTTCAGTTCTGTCCACGGAGATAAAAGAGCAAATGCACATATATTACATAAGAATGATGGAAAGAAACAAGGTGTGTGTGTGTGTGTGTGTGTGTGTGTGTGTGTGTGTGTGTGTGTGTGTGTGTGTGTGTGTGTGTGTGTGTGTGTGTGTGTGTGTGTGTGTGTGTGTGTGTGTGTGTGTGTGTGTGTGTGTGTGTGTGTGTGTGTGTGTGTGTGTGTGTGTGTGTGTGTGTGTGTGTGTGTGTGTGTTCCTTTCCATTATTAGTCGTTTATGATCTATTCATCTGCTACGCCGGTTTTATCTCCAGTTTCAAGGAGGCAAAACTAATCTGATTACAGTGAACAGCTCACATTCACATTCAGATTCAGCAGTTCTCTGAACATGTTGGATGAAATCCTAAGATTAAGCCACTCATGCACAGGGAGAACTTGCAGATTTCCCACAGAAAGGCCCCCAAGCTCATAATGCACCCAGGTGATTGTCACTGTAACACTGAACCACCGTGTCGCCAATCCTGACTTGATATAGATAATTTTTACTCGTGTGAAGCCTGACATGACCTCTGTCCAACACATGAACTCCTCCAAAGGAAAAAAAGTTGCATAAGCCCCTTCAGGATTGTGTCCGGTGGTGTCGAGGTCGAGGTCTGACCTCCTGAACTGAAGAGTCGCATCGAGAAAACCGACGGGGAATGGCGAGCGTGTCCCCGCGGTCATTGACTCAGACCAGGGGTCAGCAACCTTTAATGCTCAAAGAGCCATTTGGTCCCGTTTCCCACTGAACACAACACCCAGAGAACCACACATTTTATTTTGACAGTCCCACAGGAAGACCATGCCAGGAGGACACGACACAAAACCTTCTTCACTGCTGGTTGACAACTTACAACTAATAAACTAAACTACATGAACTAAGCAACAAAAACACAATTATTTCCAACACTACAAACCTAACATAACCCCCAATCATTACATTTAAAACACGACAGACAGAAACTCCCATAATGCATTGCAGCTCTCAGCTCCTTTATTGCTCCACATTATTAAAATGGAAGATAAATGTGGGAGATGTGGATTGTTAGAACCATGAGTGTGATGGTGTGTCTTTAATGTCCTGTAGTTGTTGTGTAATTCACTAGAATGTTCCGTCACTCTCAACAAGTCTGTAATGAACCTCCTGGAACTGTCGCAGTTTTACTGTGAAAGGTACAGGAAGCTCCCAGCTTCAGACACTAGTTGAGCCGCTGTCATGACCTGCAGCCGCAATTCTATGTTCTTCATCCTTTATTGTTGTAATGATGTTATGTCGCTGCGTCGTTCACGACCCTACATTGTACCACTCTTTGTAGAGGGACTGAGCTCTGGGTGGCCTTGCCTCCTTACGTCCCTCTCTGGGTGGCTTTGCCTCCTTACGTCCCTCTCTGGGTGGCTTTGCCTCCTTACGTCCCTCCAGGATGAACTGCAGTGTGACGGAGGCTCAAGGAGCCGCAGTGGCGGGACCAAAGAGCCGCGGGTTGCCGACCCCTGGTCTAGATCTTAAGGCTTTTGAAACGGAGGTTAAACTGCGGCGCCTGCAGAAATGACACAAACTGCTGCCTTGATGCAAAAAAAAAAAAGAAAGAAGCATGCATTTAGTTCCACGTTGTGTGAGATTGCGGCTGAACCCCAGTCGAGGATAACGGGTCAGGAGTGTCGGCCCTAGGAAAAAGTCAAGTGTAACATGTGTTGACGTTTCCTCGCTCCGGCCCCGGGAGCGCCGCCTCACAGCGAACTGTAATCGAGTAAGAGCAGCGGTGTGCATGTTAAGCATACTTACATCCTGGCTGGAGTGTGTGTGTGTGTGTGCGTGCGTGTCCTGGCGGATTATCCGCGGTGTGTGTTGCCAGTGTTGTTTGTATTTCGCTGTTTACTCTGCGCCCTTGCTCGCCCCCTGTTCCTGCCGGGATCCACTGATTCACCGTCAGAGAGAGAGGGAGGGAGGGAGAGAGAGAGAGAGGGAGGATGGAGAGCCGGGGGTCGTTCAAATACTCCGGTCCAGCTGTCGGCGCTCGCCATACGGACGCCACGCACACGTCCACATAAAGCGTTAGTCAGCCTCCGTCCAGCTGGCCCAGACAATAACGGCGGTTCCCATTTGTTCCCCGCTCGCCGCTCTGAATAAAGACGCAGAGGCCTCGACCCGGCTCCGTCCTGCTTATTAACAATGATTCCCGCTGACCTCGGCAATAACGTGCCGGTACTTCATCGCCGTGTTGAAATTCCCAAACTCTCCACCAGCGCTCATAGCTTTCATCCCTCCGTCCTAACTGCCGATTAAACTCCAGTTAGTTGCCGTAGAAGCTGCTAATTATTCCAATTCAGAAACGTGGGTTAGCGTCTTCGCGCACGTGGAGTCGGTTGCTGCGTGAAGCAACATTTCGGATCGTTTCGAGAACAGCAGCCTCATTAAACCAAACGGTAAACAGAGGCTTCCTGGGAAATAACATCTCGGTGTAATACTTCCACTTTTAACAATGAACCTGCTGATGACGGATCTTTTGAGCGACGCAGGAACGATTCCTGGAGCCGAACCTCGTGAACGTGGCGCCGCCAGCTGCATTGTGGGTCGTTACCTTTTAGTTCAACACGTCATCGGTTCAGTGAATCGCGTTTCCTATCAATCCCGTCGATGCTGAACTCCCGCCGCCTTTTTAGAACTTTCCTGAAAGTTACTCATTGAAGTTCACGAAGCTTTCCTGAGCTTCTTCAACGTCCTTTAGTTTTTTTTTTTGGTTTTTTTTGCGTCTTTAAACTGTCGAGCTGCTGCGTTTCCTCCCCGTGCTCCAACTGACAAAGCTTTAACCAGTGACAGTTTCACTTAACTCCTGTCTACAGTTCTCCTCACAGCAACATACAGATAGATGGATGGATGGATGGATGGATGGATGGATGGATGGATGGATGGATGGATGGATGGATGGATGGATGGATAGATAGATGGATAGATAATTACTTTATTCATCCCCGAAGGGAAATTGTCTTGTTGCAGCAATCTGGTTCATACGAATATTATAAAATACGATAGAATAGAAATAAAAGTAAAAATATCTGGGTATAAGACATAAAGTAAAACACAGAACGAAACATGGGCACTTAGAAATAACAGGAGATAAAAGCAAGATAAATAAATAGATAGTAAGGTGCAGTGGCAGAGCCATTAGAAGTAGGCATTATATAATAATAATAACAATAATACAGATAACATTGTGAAATAGTGTATAATACTGGTGTATAGTACTACTAATAATGGTAGCAATAATATAACGATAACAATATGGTAGCAATATATATATATATATCAGTAATAATGATATTATTCATGGTTGCTAGCAGTTTTGCCAGCATCCTGTCCTCCACCTCCTCCAGGGTGAACAGACAAATGTGTAATATTAGCATTAGCCACAGTATCTGTGATGCATTAGTTTCATTCAACCTTACAGCTTGTTGGCCGTTTTATTATTCGTCAATCAGTTTCCTTAATGAAATAAAGATGAACATATCGATTTCTAGAGCATTTCCACCGACTAATATACCTTCAGGTGAACTCGGTGCTTCAGCTTGGAGCCCAGAGTTTCAGTAACGTACACATCGCTGCTCCATTCTCCTGGAATCCTGGAAAGGTAGAGAAGGTTGTAAAAAAAAAAAAAAAAGAAAAGGGGAATTGGATTAAAAACACCTGGGAAGCCACGTGTAAATAGATCCGACAAAAAAAAAAACAAAGCCTTGCTCTCATTCCCCCTCTGCCACCATCCATAATAATAATCTGCACTTTCCGTTGTCGTGCAAATTGCTTCACTTGTCTACCACACAGTGCAGGGGGGGGGGAGGGTTAGAAAGAGGAAACGCTTTTCCCTCACAGCAGATTCCCACAAGATGCGGCGCGAACGCATCGATCCCGGCGGATGAATTAGGTCGTTGCGGCAGGAAAATAACAAGATCTAGCGGGAAATGTCTGGCAGATGGGATGTAAGGAGGAGAAATAAGCAGTAAAACAGCAAGAGTGGGGGGGAGGGGGGGGAAAAAAACAAAACAACAATCGGTGAATTATAGAATAGCAGTGGAGGAGGCGCTCGTGGGAAAATCCAGAGCAGTGATACTCGGTTCAATATAGTCAATAAAGTGCTCGGAGGGACCGTGTAGACTGGAACATCACCTGTTATGTACTTTGGATTTGAAACGTCTTGTCATGCGGGGTGATCTCGGCGCTCTGAGAGATGAGAATGTGCTGACTGGCTGCTTCCTGAACGCAGCCAGCCGACCCTGAGGCGCAAGAAACTGTGGAACGCCCTGCCATGTCACATTTAGTTGCTTTTTTTTTTTTTTTTTTTTTTTTTTACTGGACTTTGTGTTTGGCGAGCTTGCAGACATCGTGCAGACATCAGCAGTCCTTCACCCGGAGTTTCCAGCAGCTCAGTCCCACTCTTTTTTCTTCTTCTTTTTTTAAATGTATTGTGTCGATCGCCTTGAATCGGCTCCAAGCAAAATTCAAAACCTTATGAGCTGTTTTGTTCCCCGGCCTGTATTTGAGCCGGCGTACAGGCTGGACTCTGCCTCTGTCAGCAGAGAGCAGCACCACCGCCGTACAACGGGAGTCCAGGACGGGACTTTCTCACCAGACTTTGCTTTAAAGGGACAGTCGGTGTGTTTAGTTTGGTGGCTTTAGGCTCGTTGCTGCTCTACTTTACACACCGGGGATCCTTCAACATTAATTATGTCTGTTTCTGTCCGTCTCCTGGAAGAAACTCGTTTCCTCAGTCGGTTAGTTTTCAACAGTCCGTCCCTCACGTCACTCGTCTGGACCAAGTGTCTTCTCAGTGGGAGTCACAGGGCGGTTCTGCGTTTTAAACCAATACTGTAGTGCAGGGGTGTCAAAGTCATTTTAGTTGAGGGGCCACATCAAGCTAACCTGACCTCTGACCTCTGGAGGCCCAACAAGTCAAACGTAACATATTAAACTGCAGATATGGACACATTTCAAAGTCTTTCCTTCTTTTGATTCTTTTGTAACTGCAAGAATTTGCCAGTCTATTGTGAAATGTACATATTAAAGGAAATCAGATATTATATTTGCAAAAAAAAAAAACCCTGTCACCTGTATCTGGATATCGTATTTTTATTCAGGATTAAAACAATTTGTCATCATCTGGAAATTGTTTTGACTTTACGTGTCTAAAGTATCACTTCACATAAGTTGGACTCATTGTTTTATTGTGAAAGGTGTTGCGTCATGTGACCTCCACAGATGCATTAATGTCGGGGGTCAAATTCTGACCGAGGGCGGTTTTAAATGTCATTTTTGCCAATCGAGTGTTTTTCGATCAGCCTCTTGTCAGTTTTCATTTTTACACTTCAGAAAATCACACGGAGGCCGGAGTAGATGGTCTAGTGGGCCGGTTCTGGCCCCCGGGCCGCATGTTTGCCACCCCTGCTGTAGTGTGACTCACTGCGCCGCCTCGTGGTACAAACTGGTACTGCGGTGTAAGAAGCCTGCGAGCCAGAGAACGTCTTTTCATTTATCCATCCATTGTTCCACGCAGAGTTCACTTGTTCTCCAACAAGGGTCTGAATCTCACGTCCCTCACCTTGCATGTTGTTACTCGTCACGACCCGACAATAAGGCGCTTTTGTTTTGGTGATAAAACACCAGAAGGGAATTTCCAAACGACAAGATGTTGCCCAACGCCAGTATCTCGGGCTCACCGGAGCTCTGTGAGACGAAGCGTGTCGCTTCTGAGGAATCTGACGTTCCGTTTCTGTGGTGAAGCGAGTCTCCAACCGTTATTCACAGTGTGTGTGTGTGTGTGTGTGTGTGTTTCAGGATCAGCGCCTGAAGGAGGTCAGCATGCAGACTCCGCCCTCCGCCTCCCCCAGCAGCCAGTCGATAGGCAGCGCCAACAACAACAACCACATCACGCAAACCCCGGAGCTCTTCACGTCCACGCTGTCCGCCAACAGGTACGCACTCCCTTAAAGGGCCGGCGTCTCTATATGATGATCATACTGAATATCACAGTAATTCACTGCTCTGTTGACGTTCCCCTGTTAGGTTTACAGTGCGACATTACACGTGTGACGACAAGCTTGGCTGAGTGACAAAGACTCAGGATCCAGGAGTGACGTCATATTTTAATAGTAATTATGACATAAACCAAGGGCGTCAAAGTCATTTTAGTTGAGGGGCTA
>NC_137672.1:5484744-5682244 GCF_963422515.1 Blennius ocellaris
GGCCGTCTTCGTGAAAGTGTCAAGAAGAAGCCGGGATGGAAGAAGACAACGGAGGTCATCGGCGCTAATCGGTCACGTTTAACTGCAATCCTCAGGACTGGACAGGCGGCCTCCGCAGCGGCCCGGCCCGGACATGGCCGTAGATTTCGATGCCGTGTTTGGGAATAAAGCGGCGGCCGGTAGCAACGGCCCACAACCTGCAGCCGGTAAAGCTCCCGTCTGCTGGGTCGGACTGAAAACTAAAATAAAACAACTTTTTTTTTCGGCTTCTGCTGGCGGCGCTGGCTTTTCACTAACCCTCTCCGACGGGCTCCGGAGGCCTTGCCGCCGTTTCACCCCGGGGGGGGGGGGGGGTGGCAGCTTTCTGGCTCTGAGACGTCTCCTGCTGTTTGGCTTGTGGAGACGTCTGCTCCTCTTAACCCTCCTGGGTACGGCTCCTCCACACCGGGTCACTTCACTTCACTAGCCTGGGAGGCAAAAAAAAGGAGTGTTGTAGTATTCATGCTTTCATATCTACTGTGGCAGGTTGTTAGGATCCAGGCCTCTCACCCAGAGGATTATGGGTAAGGGGGCGGGGTTTGGGTTTGGATCACGTCGGGGGTCACCAATGTGGCAGGACGAAGGATGAGGCAGAGCTGAATCTTGGAACACGTCTTTATTTCGCCAAACACAGAACTTGATTGGAACAGCCCACAACAGCCGGGCGCAGGAGAACCCAAACCCCGCCCGTTACCCATAATCCTCTGGGTGAGAGGCCTGGATCCTAACAACCGCCACACTACAAGGCTTATTGCAACTCTTGTTTTTACCTGTCTGAATTAGTCTGCTCCGAACAAACTGCTGATTGTTCAGAATTCTGCTGCTAGACTTCTAACAGGTGTTGTTAACCTCGAAGGTCTCGCATCACTCCAGTCTTATCGGCTCTCCATTGGCTCCCTGTGAAATTCAGGATTGATTTTAAGGTCCGAGTGACTTTCAGACCCTTAAACGGTCCGGCCCCTCAGTACATCCTGGACCTCTTGAAGGCCATACTCTTCATCTGGCCAGAACCTGCTTGAAGTCCCTAAGACTCATTATAAGACCCGAGGGGACCCGTCTTTTCAGTCTGTGGCCCCGAGACTGTGGAACGCTCTGCCCCCTGTCTCTGCGCCTGGCAGGCTCTGTTGTCTCTTTTAAAAAGGATCTGAAAACATGTTTATTTAGGAGCTTTTGGTTGATGGGTCACTTTAATTTTACACATCTATATACATTTTGCCTTTTCTCCTGTACAGCACTGGGATTTTATCTGTGAAAAGCGCTTTATAAATGCATTTTACTTACTTACTATTGGTGTTAAAGCTCTCAAAACCATCAAAATCCAAGCTAAGCCATAATCGCTAAACAAATTTGATGCATGCATTCCTTTACAGTTTCTCAGAATTTTGTGAGATTTGATTGGAAACGCCAAATGAAATCCCCCCCGACTCCTGATTGGTGCCTGCAGCTCTATGATGTCACGCGTTTCCCCGGGAACCGCGCTCACTTTGCTCTGGATAAACGGCAACAATGAAATAATAATAACAAGTGAGCGTATCGTTTGGTGTTGAAAGAAGCGAAATGATCACAGCTTCAGTCAAATCAGCACATGAATCGTGAGTTTAGCAGGTTTTTCCACCTGAAAACGGCGTCAGCTGGTCAAAATCGCCTGAATCCAGCGTGAACTCTTCAAATACCCGCAGCCTTTTAAATGGAGGAAACGACGAGTCGGCGCCGTCTCGGGACCCGTTGCTCTTAAGTGCCTCGGGTCGGAGACGTTTGGCTCGGCGCCCTTTTCCATTGGCTTCCTTTCTTTTAACCTCCCTGCGACCGACACCATCAATCTGGAGCCGCGGATGTCGCCGTGTCACTCCTGAGCCGCGGCCAGCTATCGACCGCCGGGGAGGCGCAGAGGATAAGAGCGTCTCCCTGTGAAGACTCTTGTCATGACGGAGGTGCAGGTGTGGAGCGACGAACCCTCTCAGGGAGAGTCGACTTTATCGAGAGGATTCAGAAAGGAGGAAAAGCTTCTGAGTGGATCTTTGGTTCCAGACCAGGGGTCGGCAACCTTTAATGCTCTAAGAGCCATTTGGTCCCGTTTCCCACTGAACACAACACCCAGAGAGCCGCACACATTTTATTTTGACAGTCCCACAGGAAGACCATGCCAGGAGGACACGACACACAAAACCTTCTTCACTGCTGGTTGACAACTTACAACTAATAAACTAAACTACATGAACTAAGCAACAAAAACACAATTATTAGCAACACTACAAACCTAACATAACCCCCAATAATTACATTTAAAACACGACAGACAGAAACTCCCATAATGCATTGCAGCTCTCAGCTCCTTTATTGCTACACATTATTAAAATGGAAGATAAATGTGGGAGATGTGGATTGTTAGAACCATGAGTGTGAGTGTTGTGTCTTTAATGTCCTGTAGTTGTTGTGTAATTCACTAGAATGTTCCGTCACTCTCAACAAGTCTGGAATGAACCTCCTGGAATTGTCGCAGTTTTACTGTGAAAGGTACAGGAAGCTCCCAGCTTCAGACACCAGTCAATTCTACGTTCTTCATCCATTATTGTTGTAATGACGTCACATTGCTGCGTCGTTCACGACCCTACATGTTACCACTCTTTGTAGAGGGACTGAGCTCTGGGTGGCTTTGCCTCCTTACGTCCCTCCAGGGTGAACTGCAGTGGGACCGAGGCTCAAGGAGACGCAGTGGAGGGTTGCTGACCCCTGGTCTAGAGTCTCGCTGTTGGAGGAAATCCACAGGAATACTCAGTGTGTAAAGAGAGAGAGCTGCAGAACCAAGCAGCTTTTTCCACTAAACCTTCTAAACGTTGCCCGTGTTGGTGCCCATCACTCACTATTTCTGTTTTTTTTTTTTTATTAACTCGTACGAATGGGAGACATTCCAGATTCCAGCTCTTGGAAAGCGGCGAGCCCAGAATGAACCAGGTGCTTCTTGCTGTACTTTCTATCCAGACTATTAAAACTAGCAACTAAGCAAAAACGATCTGGCGAGGTCTCGCCTCACACACACACACACACACATACACACACACACACACTCGCCTAACAACCCAGCAGGCATCGTGACAGGAAGTCCACCGGCGCGTCGCCACCGGACGTCTCTGGTTCTAGAAATGTCTAAAGTGTTGTAGAACCTCCAGTTTAGACTGGCGTCGCTCCCAGTTTCCCTTTTAGGACGCCTCCGTCACAGCAGAATCACCACACAGGCCACCAATCACAAAACATCCCTTCGGGGGGAAAGAAATTCCTCCAAATGAATTCCGAGGATCGTTTTTTTTTTTCTCTCCCTGCGTCGGTGATGAATTACCGCCTCGTTAGCGCCGTGGTCATTAATGCTCGTGGTGTTTGCACAGCTGCTGCATGGCTTCTTGGTACATTTGCCAGTGTTGAGCTGATTTCTTCTTTTTTTTTTTTGGAATGGGGGGGGGGGGGGGGGGGCTGCTGATCTCGGTCTCGCTCTAATCTTGTATCTCCCCGTCGGGCTTGTCTTCCTGCTCTGCTGGGACTGGGCGGTCGGAGGCTCGCGGCGGTTTGGACAGACTAACTTCCTGCTATTAATAGAGCTCGTGTTGAAGCTGCGGCCACGACGACCAACACGCCATCTGGACGACTGGCAACACCTCACTAATAGTCCTGCGTGTGTGTGTGTGCGCGCGCGTGTGCGTGTGCGTGTGTGTGTGCGCGCGTGTGTTTGTTACTGTTTGTATGTGCGTCCACGTCTGTTTGCATGTCCTCTGTCATTTCGCTCCGTCCCATCTGTCTGCTTCTGCCAGTCTGTTTTGTTTTTGTTGTTGTTCACACCAGTCCCACCTTCCTCCTCCTCCTCCTCCTCCTCCTCCTCCTCCCTGATATTTCATCTCTCTGCTTTTGCCTCATTGTCTCCCCATCACACTTCACAAGACGAGAATCACCCAGGCAACTCTGTTCCATCTGCTCTCTGTCTCTCTGTCTCTGTCTCTCTCGTTCTCTCTCGTTCTGTCTCGTTCTCTCTCTCTCTCGTTCTCTCTCTCTCTGTCTCTCTGTCTCTCTCTCTGTCTCTGTCTCTCTCTCTGTCTCTGTGTCTCTCTCTCTGTCTCTGTGTCTCTCTGTCTGTCTCTCTCTCTCTCTCTCGCTCTCTCTCTTGCTCTCTCTCTCGCTCTCTCTCTCCACTCCTCTTTCTTCCCCCTCTGTCTCGTCTGCAAGGTCTTCATTCTTCAACAGTTTTTCTTTTTTTGTACACTTTCACCTGTATTTGTGCTGCACTCGGCTTTTTTTTTTTTGTCAGAAGTGGATTTTTCTGAAGGACTGACTGATTCATTTCTGTGTTTCTAAAGCTCTCCTCACCTTCAGTCAGCTCCACCAGCTTCCCCACTTCTCCGTCGTTCCTCCCATATTTAGCATTTTTGACAGCCGACACATTTTACATATTGTGATCTGAATCTGAATCTTCCCTTTTTTTGTATGTTGACGCTCCACATTGGCGCGTTTGCGTTCTGTGGCCGGCCGTATTAACAGGTAGCGGCTGATCTTCTGAAAGAATCAAAGCCCGGGGAGATTTCAGGTCTCGTTTCCAGTCGTCCTGCATGTGAACAGACAATGTTATGATAGATAATCCATATAGAGTCTTGACTTCTTGTCTGGATCCTCAGACTGATTTCTATCTGTTTTTTTTTTTTTTTTTTTGACTCCTCGAGTCAATCCGACACATTTCAAACAGCTGCTCTCCCCCCCCATGTTGTTTTGTACAAATCTGACAGAGAACAGCTTTAAATCCACTTCCTGTCCCTCAGCGGTGCGCCCCAGCTTCTGAGACGCGCGGCTCCTTATTAAAACAGCAAACACCTGGCGCAGGAAAAGAATCTCGTCTATGCTGATTCCACCGGTTTTCTCTCCGTCGTTCAAATATGTGACGCTATCGCGTCGATAAGAAGGGTGTTGATGGTTAGTTGGAGCTCGTTGTGGTTAAAAAGAGAAAATCATGTCAGAATTGAGCTTTTTTCTATTGAAGCAAATCTATGAGCTCATTTCTCGTAAGTGCCTGTAAATGAAGTGCAGCCCTGTGCGCTCACCAGGTGCCGACTATCGCTTCAAATGAGCAGGACTCCATATTTTCTGCACTTACCTTAAATGCTTTTTGTCGTTCTGTGGAATTTGATATCAAGCACATCAGACGGCGAGAAACTTAAGACACACGACCAAAACATTTGTATGTGTTTGCTGATCCTGGAACACGGGGGGGTCGACAACCTTTATAATGAGAAAACCCACTTTTTAACAATTTTCCTGTCTGGAGCGTAAAAACATGTAGATCCTCTGAAATAAATTTCTATCCAAGCTAATATTTAGTTTGTATTCATAAAGTCATGGGTGTAATTCAGATGTATTTTATTAGATTTTTCCGTCTTTCAGCCCTTTTCAGAAATTTTCTTCTCCCTTTTTCATGGATTTTCCCACTTTAGCTATTTTATGCGTCTTGGCTATTTTAGCCACTTTAGCGATTTAACAAATTATAGCAGATTAAGCTATTTTGGCACCCCCCCCCCCTTTTTCATCTCCTTTACTTATTTTTTTCTTTTCTCTTCCTTTTCCTGAAAAAAGAGAAAACTATATCAGTAATTTCTGTCATTTTTAATGCTTTTTTTTTTTAGTTGTCTTAGCTATTTTATCAATTGTTGTTGGAATTCCAGATATTCTGGCTGTTTAACTCCATTTGGCTGTTTTTAGCTAAGATTAAATAAAAAATAAAATTAAAAAAATCGGTGAAATATGTAAATAAAAATGAAAGCAAACTGTTTATTTACGAGTAATTTTCAGAAAACGTCAGCCACGGGTTGCAGACTGAGCTGCTTTAAAATGAAGAAATCATTAAAATGTGGCACACAGCAGCATCTAAGTATTTAGCTTTTGTTCCAGTGTGTGGCAGTAGTGAGTCATTGTGCCTCAGCAGTGTGCAAAGTGCCTTGCTCAATGCCCTGTTCAACACTTGGAGCTGGCGACAACGATCTGCGACTTCTGTTCTCGGAATGTGGCTATTTTAGCCACTTTAGCTACTTCATGCGTCTTGGCTATTTTAGCCACTTTATCTATTTAACAATTTATAGCAGATTAAGCTATTTTAGCATTTCCCCTCCCCCCCCCGTTTTTTCATCTCCTTTACTTATTTTTTTCTTTTCTCTTCCTTTTCCTGAAAAAAGAGAACTATATGAGCAATTTCTGTCATTTTTAATGTATTTTTTAAATTACTTTTTGAGTTGTTTTAGCTATTGTATCAATTGTTGGAATTCCAGACATTCTGGCTGTTTAACTCCATTTAGCTGTTTTTGGCTAAGATTAAATAAAAATAACATTTAAAAAAAAATCGGTGAAATATGTAAATAAAAATGAAAGCAAACTGTTTATTTACGAGTAATTTTCAGAAAGCGTCAGCCGCGGGTTGCAGACGGAGCTGCTTTGAAATGACGAAATCGTTAAAGACAGTGTCGCTCACAGGAGCATCTAGATATTTAGCTTTTGTTCCAGTGTGTGGCAGTAGTGAGTCATTGTGCCTCAGCAGTGGGCAAAGTGCCTTGCTCAATGCCCTGTTCAACACTTGTAGCTGGCGACAACGATCTGCGACTTCTGTTCTCGGAACGCACGGGAAGAGATTCACTGCGCCACCTTGTGGCAGGTGTTGGTACTGCATGACCGCTCGGCTTAGCTTCAGCGGCTCTTATGCGTCTTTTATTCAAAATGCCAATTAATTTCCATGCAGTGTGTGATCCAGCGCAGGAAGCTCCTCCACCCTCGGACTTTCTCTCTCCGTTTGCTTCCATTTATTCACTGACACGGTGGTTTTAAAGAACGAGGAAGAATCACCTGCACCGCCGGTGTTTCATCACCCAGACAACAATAATAGAAACGCCGAGACTGAATTAAAAAGGCCAAACTCGAATTCATTCCTCTTCCACTCGTTCTTAATTCCTCCCCTTTTCTCTCCCTAAATTCCTCGACATCTTCCTCGCGTCCGTCTCCGTGTGTTTATCTCCGCTCTCCCCCCTTTTTTTCTCTCGTCTGCTAAGCTAGCAGGAAAAGTGTTTTCTGAATCTCTTGTGTCAGCACCACTGTCAGGCCTGCATCCTAACTAAATATTATTCCTCCTCTTATTTTTTTTCCACCAGCGTCAGTTGCCTTCTTTTCTTTTTTAGCCATCCATCCTCTTCCTCCTCTTCCTCTTCCTCCTCCTCCACATTTTACAGCCTTCACTTCCTCATCGTCCTCTCTTCAGTCCCTTTTGGAATAAATGTCACCTTTTTACAGCCAGTTTTTCAGCTTGTGTGTAGAATATCTACATTCCTACTGCCTGTTCAGCTTTGTGCGAACATTTGACAGAAATGTCTCCTGCGTTGGCGTAGTTGTATATAATTTGCTTTATTACGCTGCACACCGGTCCCCCTGGTGGTTGCGTGTGGCGTGTGCGTTTCTTAATGCGCGTTTTCAAATTTCATCGTGAATTTCAACTTGATCCAGGCACTAATATTGTTCCAACCACGTCGTGTCCAAGCGACGAAGAGTCTTCTCTCCTGCTCTTATTGACCACTTCCACACAGAGTCACACCTCCGGCTCGGTACCGGCAGAGAGGAGCCATTAGCTCAATGAGCGCCGACACGGACGGTTGTTAGCGCAGGCCCTCACACGCTCGCGTTCCGCCGACACGGGGAAATGACTCTTGTCCCCCCCCCCCCCCGAAACCCCCGGCCAACTAATCACTGGTTGGGGAGTGGAAGTGTTGTTACACGACGGCTCGGGAACAGATAAATCAATCATCTCCGGCAAACGGCCGTGAGCTACTGACTCAGGGATTATTGGCTGGGAAGTGATGGAACCCGGCGGGTTGGGGAAATGGAGGCGAGGCGAGGCGTCTGGGTGGAGCTGCTGCTGAAGGCAAATGTTCAAAAGAAGCCCACAGGCGAAATTCACTTGACAAGAGAGACTCGCGGTCTGTTTGAGGTTCTTGTTAAGGAGGAATATAGTCTTAAAATTCTCACATCCAAACTGTCCGGCGCCGCCACGGCCGCACGTTTTGGGAAAGTTAGGCTGGAAAATTGAGTCGGTTCGTCAAAGTTCTCCTATTTCTTAAGAACAATTTCAAATTTTTTCGTAATTTCTCAATTCATGTCGCACCAATTGCTGCGCGCTCGCGTTTAGCATTCACATTAAATCATAGATGACCGGGTGAACTAAATTATTTTTATTTATTTAATTTTTTTTTTTTAATCGGTGCTTATATTGCAATGATTAGATGCAATCAGGATTAAGGACGTTTAGATATTTTCGCCACTTTGAGAATTTAACACATTTTCAGGTGATTTAGCCATCTTTAGTCATTTTCAGAAATGTTCAACAATTTAAAGTCCCGGTGAAATGAAACACACGATATACGATAGTTGTGGTTCTACTTCTAAGGTTCCTCCGACTCTGCCCCACCACTGTTGTCGCATAACAAAGTTATTTGAATTTTGAATCTCCAGCCGAGGAAGTCGGGGGAATCCTTCTTCGTGGGCGTGACGTCAAGAGTTGTGCAGATCTCCATCTGTTGTGTTTACATTGACTTGTTTCCTCTTAAATATCCAAGTTTAACAGTGTTTTGAAGTTATAGTCGGTGTTTTATGAGCCTTGATGAAAGATTGAGCCTGGAAGAGACCGAGAGAGGAGAGAAGGAGGTGGCGGGAGCAGCTAGCCGTTAGCTCGGGCGGCTAATATACGATCAAGTAAAACCTGGACTCATCTTCGGTGATTCCACAGTCAGAAAAGCGCTTCATCATGATCCAGGAAGTCGTTCTGCCAAAAGTTAGGAGCCTCAAAGCCTCAAAGGTGAAAACTGGCGGCTGCTGAGGCGAGGAGACGAGGACGAATGGAGGACGAAGCGTCTTCTGCTTCCTCAAACATGTTCCAGACGGGGTCACCGATGGCAGAACGACACATTCTGTGTCTTCTTCATCAATCACTGGGTTTGAAATGATGATGATGAAATATGGTTAAATTCAGCCTCTTCGTGGTCAAAACTCTGATCCTCCATAATGTA
Source organism: Blennius ocellaris (assembly GCF_963422515.1). Taxonomy (NCBI): domain Eukaryota; kingdom Metazoa; phylum Chordata; class Actinopteri; order Blenniiformes; family Blenniidae; genus Blennius; species Blennius ocellaris. Next base: position 5,493,852 of record NC_137672.1, read on the forward strand.
AACACAACTTGGGCGTCTGCACAACTCGTGATGTCACTCTATTATTGTCAGAAGCTCCGCCCAGCAGCGGAAATACCAACGTTTATCGGCTATTTTCTCGCAGATTGCCGTGTTTTAACATTTTACCCTTGAGCCAGTTAGCATAAAAAATGTCCCTAGAAGCGACACCAGAGTGTTTTGGAGGTCGAAGTTTCATTTCACTAGGACTTTAAAGTCATTCCAGCAAGAGAGATGAAACGTGAAGGTACATGGCGGGAGGAGGAAGTGGTATAATGTTGAATTCTTCTCAGTCTAAACCGAGAATGTGGCTCGACTATGAAAATAGTTCGGTTTGATGTTAGCCGGTCCAAACGGGAAAAAAAAAAAAACGCAAGTAATGAGAAACTCCTGATATTCTCCCATCGAAGGATTAGAACTGCTCCGACGTGGAGAAAGTCGATGCTTGACTGGCTTCTTGGGACGAGGAAAACACTTCTCACCTCCTTAATTTTAGTTTTAAACAAGTTCTCTCTCTCTCTCTCTCTCTCTCTCTCTCCTTCCTCTCTCTCTCTCTCTCTCCTCTGTTAATCCCTGAACATCCATCCTTAATCAGGAAATTCAGGTTTTTTTCTCTCCCCCTCGTTCCTGGTCTCATTCACCACGTCTCTCCCCGTCAGGTTTCGATGCTCTCGGCGACCTGCTCAAGCCGACGCTTCCCACGCACTCGGCGCCGCCGCCTCCTCAAATGGCCCTCCACCCCGGAGGGAAGCTGCTCGCCACCGACCTGGACTCCTCTCTGGCCAACCTCGTGGGCAGTGAGTGTCCACATGCACGTCCACGCGAGGGGGAGAAAAGTTTTCCGCGCTGCAGTTTTTTGTCTTGTCGGGGGAGGGGTGTTACATAACGGACCTTTTTAATGTATAGAATACACGGTGATGTCCACGTTTCCATTGAAATCCCTGGTTTGTCGGACACACAGTGGGAATCTGGCAGTGAGGCTCATTAACTTGCACAGTTTCAATCTCTTCAGGAATAACAGAACAAAGTTGAGGAAAAACACGGAGGGAAGGGATAATTAAAAAAAAAAAAAAAAAGTGCCTCACTGTTTTTTTTTTTTTTTTGTCTTCACCTTTCTTTTAACTATGATCAATCAGTTTTTCTATGTTTCTCTCCGTCCTCAGATCTGCAGTTCGGTGGGACCCCCGCCAAGAAGTAAGTCGCCCCGAAACGACGCTACTTTTTCCTCAACGTTGCCTCCAAACTTTGCAGGTTTTTTGGTTCAATTAGGGAGGATCGTGACGTTTGTCTGTGGACGAGATGCACCGGGGGTTGTTTTGATCGCGCTTGGGATCTCGGATCAAACCAGCAACACGGCGAGTTGTGGGAATTCGAGAAGTTAAATCAGCCGTAACGCAGGTTTCAGTTTCAGAGAAACATGCAGGAGGGACTCAGTGTGGCGGCTTGTTTAATAAAGTGTTAATAAAGCTGCATGCGACGCTTCAGCCGCTGCAGAGTTCTGTGAAAATCAACATTTTATTTATAGTGGAGGGTTTTGTTTTGATTTATCGAGGTGACAAATGTGACTCTTAAATAAGTGTGGATCAGTCGATGGTCGGCTCAATCTGCGTCACTTTTAAAGTGCAAAAAGGTGATTAAAGTGCATAATGTCTCTCAAAAAACACTAATTTAACTCCAATGGCTCACAAAGTCAATGTCTCCAGTTCGTTAGTTTTTAAATTGGACAAATGCAACATAACAAACTGCAGTTTTGAAAAATATTGGGAGAATTAATTATTTTTAAATACATAATTAATGCATTTATTTGGTATAAAGTGGACCAGAAAGACTCTTTAGACCTTTATGACCGAAACAGACTTTTTTTGGATTTTCCCACCAAATCAAATTTACCTGGAGCCACAAAAACATGTTAAACCTTTAAAACGAGACGAACACAACTGCTAAAGTTTCATATATAAACTAGTTTTTAAACATAACAAACTCTTTTGTGTTGCACTTGTGAAGTTTCAAATTTAAATACGGTTAGTAAACACTTCATTACATTTTCAGCAGTTTCATTCTTTTTCAGCAATTCTTTATTAATCCCAGAGGGAAATTCCTTTAAGCATCGGTGCTCACAGAATAAATAGAAAGATGAAATATGGCGGGATGAAAATAAAGTAAGCAACATTCAATTTTAATGTGTACGAGGCTTAACGGTGAATAATCTAAACACAAAGGATTAAATCAACCGAAACAGGAGTTATAGTGGTAGAAATACAGGAAGGGAGGACGTTTGAGTCATTTTAACAATTTTCTATTTGTTTTTAAGCAGTTTTGCTTGTAGACAATTAAAACTGCTTAAAAACAAATACAAATTCCATTTCAAAATCATTTTCCATTTAAAAAGTCATTGTAGAATTTTGTTATTTTAGCTTGTTTTTTTTTGGCCTTTTTCAACCTAAAAGACATTCTGAATATGACAAAAGTAAGAAATTGTTTATTGAGGTGTAATTTGGTGAGGCTTCATGGCTGCAGGTTGTAGACCTCCGCTTCAGGCCACAAAGGTTCATCAGCGCCCTGGACTCAAATGAAACGTCCTGTCGTACATTCGCTTATCAAATCTTAGGATTTATTTTGAAAAATGACCGGACTCTCTCGGTTACATCTCGGCCACTTGAGCGCCAAACGTTTAACCCGCAAGCTAGCAAAATGAGCAGACAACAGACGTCTTTGGAAAGTTTCTTCTCGGAGGGGAAAAGAAACAGAAGAAGAGCCGACAACTTCCTAAGAAAAAGAAAGTTTTTAACAGACAGTAGCAGGAGTTCTACTTGAAGTATGGATTTATCGCGCCCACTTGGAGACCCTGGATTAAAAAAACAAGTTCCCGGAGTATTTTTTTTATAACGTTTGTTATTTTATTTATTTTATTAGAATATATATTTCTTATTATCACGTTTATTATATTCGCAATATAACCCATCTACGATCCCGTCTCCCCCGGACAGGCCCGAGATGCAGTGGAGCCAGCCGGGAGAGAAGAAGCTGACCGGCGGCCAGAACTGGCAGAACAAGACCATGTCCACCACGCAGTGGGGCCCCGCCCCCATGGCGCCGCCGCCCATGCCTGTACAGCATGTGGTGAGGACACACACACACACACACACACACACACACACACACACACACACACACACACACACGGTCGCATGTTGTCGTCAAATACAGAAAACTTCCCGCAGAGCATGCCTCCGACACCGATCCAGTTCAGTCTGACTCTTCCTGTTAATAATTGTCCTTATTAATTCTGGACAGTCGGTCAGGAAAACGGAGGGTGGGGGTCAGACCTCCGCCACCGTCACTCTAAACTCTTCAGATCCTCACAAAGAGGTTCTGAATGAACAAAGCCTTCAAACTGTTTCACAGCCAGAAGCTCCTGAAACCCGGAAGTCAAATATGTACCCGATAAAGGATCAATCCACTGTTTGTTTACTTTTGTCCAGAGGTAAGAATAAAACTACTGTTTTGAAGTTTGATAGGGAAAAAGGCTAATAATTGTGCAGTTTTCTGCAACGGAGAGTTTCTGGGCTCGGAGCCAGCTGCTGGTTGACTTTGTCTAAAGACTTCAAACCGCAGTTTTACTCTCCTCGACTTATTGTTGTTATTATTATTATTATTATTGCTGCTTTTATCATTTGACTAAATGATAAAAGAAAAATCATATTGAAATTCAACTTTTAATGAAAAAAACCCAACGTGTTTAACAAAGCTAACCTTTAGTTTTTAAATTGGACAAATGCAACCCTTTTGATAAATATTAATACATAATAAATGCATTTATTTGGTATAAAGTGGACCAGAAAGACTCTTTAGACCAGCGCTCTGGAACCTTTATGACCAAAAGAGACTTTTTTTTATGATTTTTCCACCAAATCAAATTTACCTGGAGCCACAAAAACATGTTAAACCTTTAAAACGAGGCGAACACAACTGCTAAAGTTTCATATATACACTAGTGTTGAACTGTTTTGTGTAATCGGAGGGGAAAACGCTAATAGTTGTGCAGTTTTCTGCAACAGCTTCTGGGCTCGGCTGCTGTTTGACTTTGTCTAAAGACTTTAAACCGCAGTTTTACTCTGCTCGACTTATTGTTATTATTATTATTATTGCTGGAAAAATCAATCCCTGCTCCGCAGAATAGGTTTCAGTGACCGGCTCAGACATGCAGGCCCCGACACCTTCGTCTTTTGTTTCCGTTTTAAAGGAAGATGTCAAAGTAGAAGTGCTTCCGAGACGCGTGAAGCAGAAATGTGAAGCCTCCACGTCAGTTTGAGACGAAAACGAATCACCGCAGTCGCATGAAAACCTCAAGTCGCCTCGCTTGTCGTTATTAAGTGTGAAGGAATGTAGAAGAATCTAAAGACCAACCAGTTTCACGTATTAATCTAATTCATTTATTATCAATTCAATGAAATTCTATGTGAAACGCAAAGAAAAACACGTCTCAACATGTCGTCTGCATGTTTTCTTCTTTTCTGTGTTGTGCGCATGGTGTGTGTGTGTGTGTGTGTGCGTGTGTGCGTGTGTGCGTGTGTGCGTGTGTGCGTGTGTGCGTGTGTGCGTGTGTGCGTGTGTGTGCGTGTGTGCGTGTGTGCGTGTGTGCGTGTGCGTGTGTGCGTGTGTGTGTGTGTGTGTGTGTGTGTGTGTGTGTGTGTGTGTGTGTGTGTGTGTGTGTGTGTGTGTGTGTGTGTGTGTGTGTGTGTGTGTGTGTGTGTGTGTGTGTGTGTGTGTGTGTGTGTGTGTGTGTGGACTGTAGTTTCTGGCTGACCAGTACAAACTGTCACTAACCCTCGGCTTCCTCCCTTCCTGTCCCTCTCTCTCTCTCTCTCTCTCTCTCTTTCTCTCTCTCCCCTGCTGTCACTCTCTCTCCTCTCTCCCTTCCCGTCCCGTGCGTCCTCATCCTTTCCTTTCTTTTCTCATCCCTCCCGTTTTGCACCATCATCCCCTCGTCTTCCTTCCCTCCTGCTCTGCCCGTCCTGTTTTTTTTTCCGCCGCGCCGCCTCCCCACATCTTTTATTCACTCTGCTTACTCTGCTCTTCTCATCTTCTCACTCCCTTCTTTTACTTCTGGTCAAATCCTCCCCGTCGCTCCTCTCCCTCTCCATCGCTCACGTCTTCCGATTGTCCTCTTTGCCTCCCTCTTTCATCACCTCCCGCTCGTTTGCTTTGATTCCCTCCTCCGTTCTTCACGTCTGTCGTCTCTTCTTCTTCTTCTTCTCTCGTCTCTTGTCCCTTTTCCTCCCTGTTGCGTCCCGATGCAGAATGGAATGTTCTATACTAGTTATGTAAGTACTTATCTCTGTTTAGTAAGACAAGTCCTAACGAGCTTCACTCAACAAATGTCTTCCTGCCTCCTTCTATCCTCCTCTTCTTGTTTTCACTCTGTCACCTCTCTTTCTTCCACCACTTCCACAGAGAAACTCGTTTCAGAAGAATGTTTTTCGTCTCTCACCCAATTCCTACCAATAACCCTTTCACCCTTCCTGAGTTGCATAAGAAAAAAGAAACAACAACTCATCACAGGAAGTCCCTGCTCAGTTTCTTTGGCTTCATCGGGTCGATCAAGTGTCACTTCAGCGTCGACGGCCATAGTTTGTTTGACCTGCATGAAATATTTTCTTTCAAAGCAATATATCAATATTAAATGTGCATCTTTTCTATATTTGAAAAAGCAAAACGTCGGCGGTCTTTGATCGTGTCTTCTCACAACAAAGACACTGTGTGTAGAGCAAATACAAGAAAAGTCATTTAAAACAAAAAACTAAAGCACAAACTACAACTTTGGCCACATTTACACTTCTCTGGGCCACGGAACACACAACTTTTTAAAAACCTTCCAACTCCGTCTCCATGGAAACACTTAGATATTTCCAGCACACACTGCCCCCCCACAGTGCAAACCAAAGTTAACCGCCACTCCACACCTTAGCGGACATGTTGCCTCCATGGTCCTTCACCGTGTCCAGCTGAAAGCCTGCTAATGTCCCTCATGACCAGTCCTCCGCCGTCTCAATAATGCCGACTCAGCGGGACCGTCCACCGGCTCTCTCGTTCACATCTCCAGATACCAGACGCAGCCTCCTCCATATCGCTCGCTGCCGCCGCGGAACCGACATGTTTACGTCAATGGTCGTCTTCCGTCCGTCGCGCGTCTATCAGAAGATCGTCTTTCTATTGTCAACGTGTCACATGACGCAACAGTGAAACCATGTCGCCCGCCACCATCCGAAGCTCGTTATGATTTAACCCCTCTGAGTTGAAGCGATCATTCTAATCCTGAAATCTATCAGTTACAGCAGTTTGAGTCACTTTGGCCCAATCCCAATTCAATTTTGTAGCCCTACCCCTTAGCCCTCCACCTCCGCCTTCCCCTCCAAAACGAGGGCAAAGGGATAAAAGTTTCAGCCCTTAGATTTGGGACACCCCTCTCCCTCTGCTCAGCCCCTCCCCCTCTCGCTCCGTCTCACAGTTGTGACGTCATAATGCGGCGCCGTTCTTTCAGCAGCGCTGAACCACGGATGTTTGTTGATTTTCCAGCCGGAGCGTCGTCCTGCCGTCCCAAATTCAACGTGTTGCAGTAGCTTGGCTGCTTTGTTTCGTTTTCCGCCTTTCCCAGATCAAGGCCAAGAAATAGACGGAGACATGGATTACTTCAGTTTTTGTATTTGGACTTCAGAAATATTTCCTCGTTCACCATGTGAAAGCGGAGGAGCTTCCTTGTTTGCTCGGGGGTCCCTGTTTTCAAAACACCCATATTAGAAGACTTTGGAACTCTACAGTGTAATAATGAAATGTTATAAACACGGTCTCTACCAAACAAATACACACAGAAGCTCCATGCGGCAGCGCTACGCTAATGCCGTTCTTACTAGTAAAAAACACAACAGGTTTATATAACTTTAGAAGCGTATATATGTGAAATGCAAGTCCTTCGGCGCCATGTCCTCCTACCCCTCTGTTTAAAGTGTGCATCTGTAAACGCTTTGTTTAGAGGGGTGAATAGCCCTTCCCCTCACCCCTCCACCTCTGCACAATGGTGACATGGGACACCCCTCAGACTCTCCTGAACGCGCACTTCAAAGGGGTAGGGGTAAGGGGTAGAATTGGGATTGGCCATTTGACTGTCTCATCATTTTACGACTTCTGGGGACGTTATATGGACGTGGTTCCATTTTTCTACAGTTGTAGCCTAAACTTGGCAGCTTCTGCCTGAACGTCTTGGACCTTAAACCAACTCAAACCTCCGGACGGTGAAGCTTCTCTGCCTCCAGAATGATGCGTATAGATGGAATTTAATTCCCCAGGAGTCCAGGAAAACAACACGCTCACTCCCACTCACACCCGGCAGACGTCCCCCCCCCCCCCCCCCACGTCCAACTGTAACTCCTAAACTCTACTCGGTAAACCAACGGCACAAAACTTTGGTTTCCTTTTCTTTAGGTATTTTATTTTTTTATTTGCGCCTCAATTTTTAAAAGTGATCATCTTAAGTCAGGGCGGCGTCTTGTCGACGTGCCTCTCGTCTAACTCGGCCTCTCGTCTCTCGGCTGCATCGCTTCACCTTTTGACTCTCGCCGACAAGCGAGCGAGAAGAAATAGCGCCTGTGGGGGATTAATTCAGCAGCACGATGAAGACAGCCTGGTTATTTATTTATTATTTTTCCCTGTATGCAAAGCAAACTGAAATGCTTGGTAGTTTTTTTTTGTTGGTTTGTCTTATACAAACAAATCTGTCCATTGCGTGTTCAGCAGCGACCCGATCAGGCCTTCAGACGTCCGTCCAGCGGAACAGCAGAGCTTCTACTAATAGAGGAGCTCATTAAGACTCCCCGGAACGGGGGAAACTAAATATGCACGTCTGCAGAAGCGGCAAACATGATAAATAAGTCACGGCGGCGCGCGGCAGGGAATGCAGGAGACATCACAGGTAACGGCGGCGGATGAGTCGGCTGTGGCGCGTCAGGCATGACAAGTGAAACTCCCACGTCTGTGATTCCCGCCAGAAGGCGAAAGGTTGCAGCAGCCCCCCGCCGGCTTGATACTTGCGATGCCAGACAGGAGCCGTGGCAAAGCGTCTCACTTTATTCATCCTTTACTTAACCCGGCGGGTCGCGTCGGGTCAGAAGTCTGACTCTGCTCCGAGAACGCCGCCCACGTCGTAGGAGACGGCGGCGGCTGGGGGGGGGGGGGGGGGGGTGACGGCGGGAGCTCGGCTCTGAATGCTCAAACTCCGGATGAAAGACGCCACGGAAAAAGGAACGACAAAAAAAAAAAGTCTTTCAAAAACAACACACGAAAAGAAAAAAGTCATACGGGGAGACGAACACAAGACGGAGAGGAAACGCTCCGGGAGGCGTGAGGTTTGAGCGCGAGAAGACAGGAAGCGGTGGAAGTAAAACACGACGCATCGGCGGCCGACAGCTTGCGTGCCGAGACGGAGGATCTGTAGGAGTGTTTCTCCCGCGCCGTTTTCTGCCTCCGACTTTTGGGGGGGGGGGGAAAGTTCAGGGAACAATAGCAGCCATTGTTTTTTAACCACGTGCCGCCACAGAGACGCTCCGAGACGCACGGTGGACGCAAGGCACAACGAGACACAAATTAAAACAGTGTTTTTCAACCTTTTTTGAGCCAAGGCACTTTTTTTTCTTTGGAAGAATCTGGAGGCACACCACCACCTGAAAATGTTAAAATGTGAAACTCTGTAGCCTCTATTAACAATATAAAGTCTTTCTCATCAAAGTTTTATCAACAAGAATCAAATAAATACAGAAAAAAAGTATTTCCCAATTTCTTTTTTTAATAGTGACTCCCTCAGTGTGAAACCTGGACCTGATGGATGAAGAGCTGAGATCCTGGTTCACATTCTTCCTTTTCAAAAACTTCTCCATCACTGTCACTGACACAGTACTTTGATACAAGATGGTAGCAGGAGGTGGAGATTAACCACACTGACGTCTGTCAGTTTACATTTCAACGGCAAAGTTCTGTGCTGCCATCTAGTGGTGAAGAGTATTTATACATGATTACTCTTCAACACACTGCGGCTGTGAGAGCAAATGTTTTTTAGAAAAAATGTGAAATTGGATAATTTCCCACGGCTCACCTGACTAGATCTGGAGAAACACCAGTGTACCGCGGCACAGTGGTTGAAAAACAGTGAATTAAAGAACACAAACTCCACCTCGTCAACCTGAACGACGGGACGTCGTTGCTATGAGGCGACGTCGTCATGCAGCTCGACACGACACGAGAAGCAGAACGTTTCCCCCCAAAAAGTGATTCTCAAACTGGATTGAAGACAAAAAACATGAATAATCCAAGTTGGAAGTGTTGCCATGACAACAGGAAGCAGTCAACGAGTCAACCGGTCCTGCAGGGTTTAGCTCCTCCCAGTTTCAACACGCCTGATTGTGATGAGGAGCTCGTTATTGGGCTTTTTCACAACCTTGGCGATGATGTCATCGTTGCGTTCAGGTCTGCTGAAGCAGGGAACTAAAACGTGCAGGACACGCCCCTGATACAAACGTGTATTATAGAGTACATCGTGAAGGTACAAGTCATTCGGTATAGTTTCCTCACATAAAATGGGGTTTGGGGTCAAAAGTGTCGTTTTCCTATCGGAAAAGTTTCGTGTTTCCAAAGCAACATGATGGCATCAAAGCAAAGAATATATAAGTGTGGGAGTACTTGTACTTCAAGCTGCAGGGCAAAAAATAGCTTTAATTCCAGGACAATATATTTGAATAAGTCGTTTTTTTTTTTATCTCCATATAGAAACATTTCATGGCGACTTGGCCGAATTTTTAGTTTCTAACATCAATCATGGGTAGATTTAAATGTAAATGAGACTTTAGTCACAAGAGATTTCCAGAACGAACTAACCAAATGAAATGTAGATTTGTTTTGTGTGAAATGCGAATATATAAAGGCAGAATTGATTCATGTAAAAATTTAAGCTCTTCAGTTCTGAGGATTAAAAAAAAAAAAAGAAATTCCTCCCAGTAAGTTTTGACCATTTAAGATAATACTGAATGTTGTACGTAAATTAGGTGGAAGCTACAGTGACGGGACTAATGTCTACTGTATTCCTGGATTCTGCTGCTCTTCATCTTCATCTGAAGCGTTGATCCGGCCGCCGCTGCGTTTGTAGCAATTGCAGGATAATAGGAGTGACGTTTTTTATTTTTTTTGGCCGCTTAAACGCTGGAATCTTACCGTTGCTCTGCCTCGACGAACGCAATCCATCATTTCACATGAGACAGCCGCAGTAATGTACGACTCCTTGTGGCTAATTACTCTGGGCTAATGTAGTGTTTTCACTTCCCTCCGCTCATCCAAGCCGGCGTGAGAGAGATCTGGGCCCCGTGCAGTTAATGCAGCCGGAGTGACGGCGGCGCGATAAAGTCATGTTGGAAATGCCACGGTCGTCTCGTTTACGATGACGGATGAGGCCCGGGGAGGCCGCGGCGTGTTCCCGCGAGCTGGTTTTTAAAAATTTTTTATCGCTTTCCTGAAAGCGGCGGGACTTCCGGGGGTGAAGCGTCCCCACGTCCGGTTGCAGACGACACGGAGCGATGAAATCCCGCTCGTGTTCGAGGGAACAGTGACTCCGCAAACTGTTGACGCCGCCGCCAATCGATGGCTCGTCCCACCTGTTCATATTCATCCTCCCGTGCGCCATCAGGACGTCGGGCTCCTCGCTGCAGCGCACCGCAAATTGCCCGTCACAGAGTGGTTGTGATTTGCTCAGAGAGCACAGGGCACGGCCGAACGCCCCCTCCCCCTCCCCCCACTAATGATGGCTCCCAGCAGGGGGCCACTCAGGACCTGGGCCACACGCCGCGTCGCTGTGATCCTAATGTGCACACGCTTCAGCATTAACTGTGGCGTCCATCCAGATACTGGCCCTGTTTAAATGTCAACGATCTGCTGGAAACATTTTTATTTCTTCTTTTTATTTCCCCTTCAGAAGGCGGCACTTCCTTAACGACCGTCAGACGCAGAAAAGTCGGTATCTGCTGTATGCAGATGACTGCGTGGTAAATGTTCACATTAAACAGCGACGCCCGGCTTTGTGTTTTCTTATATTAATATTATGTCGTCAACATCAGGGCTGCAGAATCTCCATCCCCACTTCCAGACCAAGAACATTTGACACTTTATAGCCGCTTTAAATGACCTTCATCCACAAACAACCTGCACAACCAGTGATTGTTATATTTTTGGGAATCGGCTGAAATGTATTGGTCCCACGTTTTCCACAGTAAACTGTTTGACTCTGGTCATTTTTTTCTTTCTTTTCTCCAGTTATAGAGACTTTCTCTGCTCTCTTTCAGGCTCCAGCTCCCATGGCTTTTCCCATGACCACACCGCAAGTGCCTGTGTATGGAATGGTGAGTTTTGCAGTGACGTACAAAGTAATGGCGAAGTCCAAACGTGACCTGCATTTCCCATTTTCATTCGTGTTTCCTCTGTTATATAGCACATGTATTCTGTACGTTCTCCCCAAGAACACAGCCACCATCGTCAAGTATTGGTCTCTTTGTTCCTGGTGTGAACTCCACGCTGTGAGCTTTCAAAGCAGGGAGCTAAAAATGACAGATTGGTAGGAAATGATTAGATTTCAACAGGATTCCTCCTCGCCGTGAGTGGAAAAAACCCACAAAAACAGGATTTATCACAACTGCTTTGAGGCTTAAGCCTCAAAGTGACGTCCTTCACTCCGAACGAGTGAAAGAAAAAGTGGAAACCTGGACAAATCTAGAAGATTTCAGTCGATCTGAACACGCCTGCTCTCGACCCCTCGGCCGAGCAGCAATTCTCGATTGTTAAACGTCACATTAAAGCTGGTAAATGAGAGCGGGTGTGCGTTTTACTTATATTCGCGGTGGAATTGACGTGTCACTCGGTGGAGTGACGGAGGGTTTTGTGTCGTCCTCAGGTCCCGCCCCCTCAGATGGGTCAGATGGGCGGCGTACAGATCATGGCTCCTCAGCCAATGATGTACAACCAGCCTGTTCTCAGACCCACCAACCCCTTTGCCCCCATGCCTGGAGCCCAGGTGACACACACACACACACACACACACACACACACACACACACACACACACACACACACACACACACACACACACACACACACACACACACACACACACACACACACACACACACACACACACACACACACACACACACACACACACACACACACACACACACACACACACACACACACACACACACACACACACACACACACACACACACACACACACACACACACACACACACACACACACACACACACACACACAGGGATAAGAAACGTGAAGATTGATTAAAAAGAGGTTTTGCTACTATGTGAAGAAAATATTGTGCTCCTGGTAGAGAACAAACAACGTGACGACACACATGAAAGCCTTGAAGCTGCAACTTTAAAAAAAAAAGAAAAAAAAGTGTTGTGGCTCGTGATTCATCACCTCCGACTAACTTTGACTGTCAAAGCTTTTTTTTTTTTTTTTTTACAGTCCAACATAATGACTGGAGTACAAAGCCTGGAGTGTGCATGTGAACAAAAGACTTTCTCAAAACCCTTAAAATGTTTTTAAAAAAAAGTGCTTTTTTAACCTGAAAACCTCGAAACAAGGTCTGAGATTATTCAGAATGAGATTTTTTTTTTTGCGGTTTCATGGTCTTGTCTACTTCTCTGCGTTGCGACATCATTTTCATGTCGTCTAACTCCAGGCGTCGCTTCTCCCCCCTGCTGTGTACAGATGCAGTTCATGTAATCCAGTCGGGGGGGAAGCAGAGTGCCAAAAGCCACAAACAAACAAAAACAGCAGAAGAAAACACACAAAGAGGACGATGAGATGGACGGAGGAGCGACCCCACGAAGCTGAACGACGAGAAAGACCGACCAACACCCGAACTGAAGTTTGGAATGAGGAGGAGACGGAACGGAGGAGGAAGAGATGGATGATGTGTGGTGGTGGGGAGGAGGAGGAGGAGGAGGGGGAGGGGGAGGGGGAGGAGGAGGAGGAAGGGGGAGTCCTCCTGGCTGGTGGTCGTCTGAAACAACTCCTTGCTTGTGTGTGAGTGTAGCTTCTCTCTGTTAAATGTTTAAATCTCATGGAGGGAGAGAGAGAAGAGGGGGAGGGAGGTGGAGGAGGAGGAGGAGGAAGTCCTTCCTCCGGGTTCCAGCCGCCCGGCTGCTGCGGAATTAGCTTTATATCACACCGGTGCTATTCCGTCCTCTGGGGGGGGAAACCCAGAGGACGAGTGTCTGTTCAGTGTGTTTGTTCAGCAGAAAACTACGTCTCGCGTGTGCAGCAGTTGTTTCAGACGCCTCCGGAGCCCCGCCTCCCTCCAGAGCCCCGCCCCCCTCACTCCGGAGCCCCGCCTCCCTCCGTCCTCGACTGTCCATCCGGCCGGAGCTCCAGGAGCGAAGCTCCTCCAGTGGGCCTCCTGTCTCGTTTCCACTCCGACGGGAAAATGTCTTTGTATTGTTTGGTCCCGATTTTTCCGCTAACTATCGCGGCTCGTCCAGCGATTAATTTTTTTCAAATTTTTTGTTGACGCTTTTGCTGATGGTAGTCGAGCGTTTGTTGTTCTGGGTTTTTTTTTTGTTCAAAGTCTTTGCATCGTTTTCACCGGGGCGACGCCACAGATGCACACAGGAGCGACGACGCTAATGCGCTAACTCGGGACGAAATGGTTCTGAGGCTTCGTCGCAAAAAAAAAAAAATGTGAAGGAACTCATTTTTATCTGTATTTTATCTGCAGATTCTTTCATGAAGCTGGAAAATTTTGGGGCGACGCCGTTCGAGGAAATCCAAATCCGGCCCTGCAGATAACTCGTGCTAACTAGCGGCCTCAGTCTCTCTTGTAATAACATTGTGTGCCACCAGGTGGTGTCATGAGTCCATATAGCGCGTTGTGGATTCAATAAAAGTGGAAGCAGCAGGTAGAATAAATACGAGTATAACCATTAGTCCGTGAGGTCGCATCGAAGTACAAATCCTCGGATTGGTTCGGGATTGTTGGGTTGAGAGTTCAAATCGAAGATTTAATTAGAAGAAAGCAGCTTCAGCTGGTGTGACGAGGTCTTGAACGAGACGTCCGCGTGCTCGTTAATTTCCTCGGCCGCCATCGATCTGGGACGTTAAATTGAAGCGCCGCGCCGCGTTTATTAGCGTCATTAGCCCGTCTGCTGCCCGGCGGCTGGAGACCCTGTGTGCATCTGTTTTTTTTGTTCCCCTCCTTCTTCTTCTTCTTTTCGTCTTGATTAACTCAACCACCGGAGATCTCTATTTCATCGGGTACAACCTCTTGGCAGATCCACGCCGCGAGCCAGTGATTGATGACGGCGGCACTTAAGCGAGCGAGTGAGTTAAACGTCACTGAATCAAGTTGAATTCACTTTAAATTGCACTGAATCAAAGTGGAGGGGCCGCGGCTTCGCCGGAAACCCCCGAGGGGGGGGGGGGCGGGATTTAGGAAGCGTGGCGTTCGTCCACGTCTGCTTCACACATGTTCCACGCGTGTCTTTTCCATCGAGGGCTATTTTCTTCTGAGGGTCACGTTTTAAAGCCAAACTTGAGTCGACGAGTTTTTCCAGTGATTTAGTTTTTTTTGTAAAAAAAAAGAAAAGAAAAGAAAAAAGAAGCGGGGGAGGGGTGGGGGGCAAATCCCGTTGCGAAAATGCAAACGTCGTTGCACTTCAGTGGCGCCGCCGCCGGAGTCCAGCCCAGACGATTGCGGAGGAAGTTACGGGGTTTTTTTTTGGCGATACGACGCGTTTGTCTAATCTTTTTCGCCACTTTTGGCGGGAAAGTGAAAAAGTGACGCTCGGGCGTTGAACTTGAAGCTTTTTTTTGTAGTCCCGCCCCCGGTCCCCCCCGTCCCCCCGCCCCCCGTCCCCCGTCCCAGCCGCTCTGCTTGAGGTTCAAACCCTCCAGTCTGTCCAGTCCAGCTGCTCAGTGCTTCTGTTTCCTCGCTGTTTGGTGTGTAGACGATGTTTGAAAAAACAAAAAGCAAAAAAAAAAAAAAAAAGCCGCTCCGGTTAAGTTTCTAGAAGCTTCTTGTCGCAGTCTTGTGTTTGCTTAGCGTCTCCTCATAGTGACACCTGGTGGAAAACCTGCGCCTCCTCCTCTCCTCTGCCGGTGTTTAGAAACTAATAGCTCTACTCTCCCTCGCTCTCGCTCTCTCTCTCTCTCTCTCGCTCTGTCTCTCGCTCTCTCTCGCTCTGTCTCTCGCTCTCTCTCGCTCTCTCTCTCTCGCTCTCTCCTGTTAGCTGTAGATGAAACCTTCCGGAAGCTCTCAGGCTCTCTCTCTCGCTCTCCCTCTCGCTCTTCCGCTCTCGCTCTCCCTCTCTGGCTCTCCCTCTCTCGCTCTCTGTCTCTCTTGTTCTCCCTCTCGCTCTCCCTCTCCCTCGCTCTCTCTCCCTCTCCCTCTCTCACTCTCTCTCTCTCTCTCCTGTTAGCTGTAGATGAAACCTTCCGGAAGCTCTCAGGCTCTCCCTCTGGCTCTCCCTCTCTTGCTCTCCCTCTCCCGCTCTTCCTCTCTCTCTCGCTCTGTCTCTCTTGCACTCCCTCTCGCTCTCCCTCTCCCTTCCCTCCCTCTCTCTCTCTGTCGCTCTCTCTCCTCGCCCCAGCGTCGTGTAGATAAGCTCCTCCTCCTCCCTCCTGGCTCCTCCCTCCATCCGCCCACAGACTCCAGTATCCGGGGAAAACAAAAGGGTGGAGACTGACGGCGCTTTAGCGGGAAAACGTAGGAAGTGGGGGGTTCGAACCCGTGTCAGATGGTTCCTCAGCGGCCGGGGGCGTTCCACCGTCCGCCGGCTCGTTCGGGGGAATTGATCCCGACGGGGAACCGATGTGACGTAGTGACGGAGTCTTCTGGGGCTGCGCTCTCACTTCCTGGCTCCTTTTTACATGCCGGCCACCGGAGCGTGCCCCGGTGGCCGGGGGAGGTATTGCACAGATCGCCGAGGCAGAACAAACGACCTCTCGAAGGAAATATGCAGTTTGGTTTTGGTTTTTCGTGTGTCGCTGAGCAGAAATCAGATTTCTGCGTGGCGAGAACTCCTCATGACTCCGTCAAGCTTCTCTTCTCCTCAAACGTCCTCCGCTCAAAACTTTTAAGGTACCTTTGATTCTCTTCTTCTTCTTCTTCTTCTTTCTTTTTTTTTTTTTTTAATCCTCCGAGCTCCAGACTCGTAAAACAGTTTTGCTTAATGGACGCATTCGCTTCTGGCACAAAAAAAACCGAGATCTAATCGAGGTTGTCGTCATCCGGAGACTGATGTCTTTGTGTCTAATCTCATGTGATGAATCGACACTTTGGAAGAAGACGAGACACTTTCTTTTTTTTTTCCCCCGCCCCACTTTTTTTTTTTTCTTTCCTTCCTTCTTGGCAGCGATCCAGAAGTGACTGATGAATCCCAGCAGGCCGGCAACAAACTCCCCCGTTTCTCCGATCGCTTTCTTTTCGTCTTTTCGCCGCGGCTCCGAACCTCTTGGCCTCGTTGTAGCATGACTCGACGGCGGGACGGATCCACGGACTTGAACCTTGATGTCATTTTTAAACGCCGGAGCGTCTCGCCGTCCCGGGCGTCAGTTGAGTGCATGTGGTTGTATCGTTCTCGATGTTCGTTGTCCGTTTTTTTTTTTTTTCTTTCTCTCTCTCCTTCCAAAAAGCATGATGTGACAGTGATGGTGGTGATGAAATTCTCGCGCTCTTCTTGTCCCCGTTTTTTGAAAGCCGTCCCGTCGCTCCGTCAGCCTGTCCCGACCGGAAAAACTGACGGATGTGTTTTTTTTTTTTGCTCCGGCGATAAAAACGAGCCACTTGTAGCAAAGCGGAGCGCCAAAACCTGGATCTTCTTTTTTTTTTCTTTTTTTTTTGACCTTTGACATCCGTTAGCGGCGGCGGCGGGTTCGTCCGCGGCGGCGGCGCCACCAACAGGACGGAGCAGCGCCTTTGACCTGCGAGATTTCGTCAGTTGATTCAAAGACCTGCTAGCGCACGTTCAGTTTTTTTGGTTTATTTTCCGTTGGAACCCCTCGGACTGCTGCCTCACGACATGTATATAGAGAAACACTCGCCACACGGAGCTTAAAGACGTATCCTCATAACCTGCAACCGCGTTCTCTCTCATTTACTCTTGTTTTTGTTTTTTTTTCTCGGATCGTGGAAGATATTAGCGCAATTCCAGCCGTATATAGGATTGATTACTCGGTGGGGGCGGGGCTTAACCGGACGGAGGGCCAAACATCAAGGATCCGCCATGAATTCAATGATGCCAAATGTCTTTCTCTCTCTTCTGTCTCCTCCCTCCACCATCTCTTTGTACATTTTTTTTTTCTATTTATTTAAAGCAGAAATATATGGATTGTATCAAGCATGGAACAGAAAAACCAATGTTACAGTCAAGAAAGATCACAGGCGTTTATTTTACAGCAGTATATTTGTTTATTCTAGGGATTTGTTTTCTCTCTTCTTTTTTTTTTTTTTTTTGGAAGAAATAAAGTCATTTTCCATTCCTAAAAGAATGTCTTGGCTTTTTCTTATTCTTCTTCATAAAAAAAAAAACTAAAAAACTTTGGTTTTGACTCAAACTGCCTGAACAAGAACAATTATTCCTTAAAGTCACAGACGATAAAACATTCAAGGTCTTTTTACTTTTAATTGCTGCGCCGCAGGGCCCAACATGTGTTTCACTCAATTTCAGCCTCCTTTAATCACCTTTCATCACTTTTCATCAGCATGATTTGTAATGAGGTGTTTCCAGGCGCAAAAGCTTCATTTTAATAACAATTCAGTATTTTGGTATTGGTGTATTTTAAGTGCTTGAGCTCATTGGTAAACTAAGAAATCGGAGAATGTTCTCACAGGTTTGATAAAATCACATTTGCTCTTTAAAAGTAACATAATAATAAAAAACGAGTTTGTCATAGTGCAGAAATTTCAGCTGTTATTTAAAACATTGATATTTTTTCATGACAAAAGTCCTTCATGTCGCTTCAGGAGTTTCTTCATTGGAACATTCCAGAACAGAATATAAAATCCTTTTAACATTTAAAGCTGTTAGGAACCCGCCTCCATCGATTCTCTCAGACTTGTTCGTTCTATATCTAGAAGGGTCAAAATGCAGCATCACGTGAAATCAAGTTGAAAATCGATTATATCCGAGACATTTAAACCTTTGTGAAAGTGAGACTGTTGGACCCGTTTTGCTTTTCTATTTTAAAATGAGCTTTGAACTTTATCATCCAGGAATTTTTACCTTCGACTCCAAATACAGAGAAACATCAAAAAAAATTATAATAATGCAGCGAGAAGGTTTGACCGCACCGTCAAGTACATTCATGTGTTTTATACAACAATGTGACTCTAATTTGTTTATGATGCACATGGTGTCACTAATAGTCCAGAAAGTACAGTTTAATGATCTGCAAGTTAATTAATTTAATTTATTTGCCCATCAATTGATATGTACCTTGTGGCCGTTATTGCATTCATCTCAAACTCTATTTACATGACATTTTATTTATTTATTTATTTTTAAGTTAAACTGAAGTTTTGTGTCTTGTTTCCATTTTTTATAAACAATCACAAAACGTGATATAACAAAACACACGTCTCCAGTGTGCATGTTTTTCTGTCTGCACTGCTTCATACATATATTATTACTAGTTGTATTTACAACACTGCCGAAGCGTTTACATTTAGAACCTCACTAGAACACGTGTATAGTTTCCCTCTTGAGTCTCCAGCATGGTTGTTTGGTGTTTAATTGTCTGTTCTTCATCTGAGGTGTTATAATGAAGTGTTTCTCTGTAACCCTAGAAAAAAGAAAAAGTTGAGATAATCCCACATTTACCTTGATTATATGCCTCCGCTAAAATTTAGATGAAGTCATTCAATCCAGTTTTTACAATCAACTGAAGTCTTTCATAATTTAATCCCTCAAGACAACATTTTCAAGTGAAAACACAAAATTATGTTCCAAAACCCGACTTCTTCAAAACGGCTCCCACAAACTGGTTCTTTTTGGAAAACGCTCGGACTTGGTCTCCGTGGAAACTGAGGGTGAGCCATAACTTTTCTGAAACAATAAAAACTGTGCATGCGCTCCAGGGTTTCTTCTGCACATGCTCAGTAGATCGACGATAGCAATGTTTTCCTCCGTCACGTCACGACTCTCCTGGTACTTTTATTTTGACACTCGCCGTAACGACGATGGAACTTGGTCGTCTGTCCACTAGAATGTCCGTGTTCCGCCATTGCTAACGCTTATATCTCATATTGTTCTCTGTGAATGTGGGCTTGGTTTCAGTAGAAGAACAAACAGCACCCACTAGTGGCCAAACATGAAAACTACATTGTTTTACAAATAAATTAAGATAAGAAGATAAGATAAGCCTTTATTGATCTCACAAAGGAGAAATGTACTTGTTACATTCTGCTCTTAAGGACTCATGAGGAGGAAAGACAAGAAATGTGCAAAGAATAGAGGAATCTTATATACAATGACTATCAAGAACTCTAAGGGCCAAAAGTATTTACAGCAAAGAGTAATAATAAGTAGATAAAATAGGACCAAAAAATAAGATAAAAATCACAAACTATAATAAAGTATAATAAGTTCTAAGGGGAGCAAAATATACAGTAAGATGAGATATAAGGGAAATAAACTATGATGGGGGCAAAGTGTAGAATAAAGTACAATAAACATACTATAGTAAAATAATACCAGTGTTGGCAGTGCAGGGTCAGTCCTAACAAGTGGTCAATTAGTGACGTAGATAAAGTGACGTAGATAAAGTGACGTAGATTTGCTGTGTAAAAACAATATTTTCACTTGAAACGTGTGAACGTTGCCTTGGTCTCATATTTAAATCAGCCGGTGGACGACGACGTCGGCTGAACCAAGAGTTTACGAACTTCTTATTATTGTGAAGTTTGTAAAACGTCTGGAAAGACGACGTCGACACCTGGAACGATTGTGAGGTGGAGAGAACGTCACACGTTACGTAAAAATACTTTCTTAAAAGTCTTTTTGTTTGTTAAAAGACGGCCGGAGAGCAGCTCGGGGGCTGGGATCAGGTTACCGTGGGAAAAGCTGAACCAAAACACACACACACCGTTTTCTCTATTTGTTGTGTGTGTGTGATGTGATGTTGTGATGTTGTGACCTCAGCTGTTACCCGTCATTACGGCGACTCTCCCACAGCGAGGGGATTTATCCTCGCCTCCTGATTAACGACAATGTTTCCACCACACTTGCTCCGCGGTCACATGGTTCAGTTCCCACTGAGCCTCACGTTTCAGCCATTTTTATTTGTGTTTACGACGAAGCGCGGCGGAGCGGCGAGTCTATCGCCCGCGCTGCGGACGAGCCTGCTGAGCGGCGTGAACGACGCGCCGCGTGTGACGGCAGCGAACAACAGGTGAAGAAGTGGGGGAAAAATTAAACGGTTTCATCCAGTCATCATATAAAATTTTCAGTTCCTGAAACTGAAAGTGAAATAAAAGGCGAAACTTCAGCCTGGACATCATTAGCGTAGCTTAGCATGGACATCCAGGGTAAAATGTTGTTTATGATGAGCACAAGTTTGCTGATTAAAATGGTTTGTTTTCGAAAACCATTCCAGGATTTTTTTTTCAAATTCATTTGTTGAACAAAGAACGACCCGCTTCTGCACCAAAGATGGCCTTACAAAGTAATCCCACTCCTGCACCTTTATTCACCTTATTCCGGAAGTTTGCGTGGGCAGCGCCAATGCGCGTAATCACACTTCCGGTTTAGCTCCGCGCTACTTGATTTGCGGCCTCAGTCTGTTTAATTGTTTCCAATTTAAAGCTAATTTAAAGCTATCAGAGATGGCCGGCGTTAATTGCGCAGCGCGTGGTCGGAGAAAAAGAAACCTAACTCGGTCGCAGCATTGTTCTGAACATCAGAAGAAGAGTTTCATATTGATTTTGTTGTGTCTGCTAATAGCAAATAGCTTTAGGTTATTTCTGTTCCTGCAGCAGCTAAATATTTCCCGACATGGACATGCTGCATATCTTTACAAAGCATGTTGTGGGTAGTTTTTAGTCGCTGGGTTTGTTTAGCAGGTGCCTTAATTTCTTAAGCAAGACGCGGCTTAATAATCGCTGGACCGGCTGGAAGCTAACTAGTTAGCAACGTTAGCCTGTCGTCTTGTAAACACTACCAACTCTGCGCTGCGGCACTATAATGACAGCATTTAGCACTGGACACACTCTGATTTAGACTGTAGTCTGTAATAAAGTCACCTCTATATGGAATATTGTGTTTCCACACTGAAGAATCCTCCAGATTGTTGCTCTTTGCTCTCCTCAGTGAAGAGGAGCTCCGTACTGAGCACACAGAAGGGAGGCCATCTGACCGGCAAACGGGCTCTAGAAACACCTCAAAGTTGTTTTCAAACTATCAACAGAAGCAATGCATCGTTTACTCGTTGGTGTACATGATCACAGCACATTTGGCGCAAAATAACCTACTTTATATGATATTGTAGATGCAAGTCTTCCCAGTAGTTCTCCGTTGAAACGAACGCGATTTCGCTGGAACCGGAAGTGCGTTTCAAACAGAAGTGTGGGACAGAAGTAAAAGTGGGCGGGGCGGAATAAGGTGAATATATGTCATTTTTTACTCATCTGATCTTATTTTAAGAGTTTATTTAACATTTTTACAGATATTTACCGTCACCAGTGACATAGATGGAAGTAGTGTATGAATTAAATCAAATCTATGAACAAGTTACAGGACAGACCAGCTTTATTAAGGTGATACTGAAAATGGCCACTCGGTGGCAGTATAGTACCAGATTAATGTGATTTTCAGCACTGAGTCACAATACTGCAGCTGTTATTCATTATTAAAATCAAACCGCAGCAGGAATGTGTGTGAACTGGATCCGGGATCTACAACCTTCATGCAGCTTTCAATTCAGTAAAATGTCTTTAAAGTGACGATAACGCAGCTCCTGAAGGACACACTCACAATTTAACATCCTCATTCAATCAATCAAATGTGGAGAACACAAGTGCAGACAACAAAGCCAGACAGGTATTTTTTTATTTACGATTTCTTGAGTAGCCAGGCAAGACCTGAGCTGAGACGCTCTGATTTCTTCTCTTCTGACGACTAAACTCTTTCAAAAGTCCCTTGTCAGCGTCAAAAGTGTGAAATAATGCAAAGAAAAAAAGAATTAATGTGATTGAGTATTGCTAGATGTAACTTAAATGTACTATATAGGTTTTAATGTAAATATCAAGTATGGAGTCCTAATTATAGTTTATCTGATTTAATGATCATATAAATATTTCGACCTGAAAGCTGATGAACGACAGGGTGGGGGTCATCAGTGGGTCAGCGGGGGTCCGGCCAGCGGGTTTGCTTGTCAGTCACCTACGTTAACTATATCAAAGAACAAACAACTATATTTGAAATTAGTGATTTACAAAATGCAAATTATTAGTACGTATCAAGTTTGTAAATTCTTAAAAACTCGAGCAGACGTCATGTCATTGCACTAGAATTGATTGATTCGACGGATCAATCAGCCAAACTGTCGCTGAATCGACAATAAAGAACAACGTTGTCATTTATGACCAAGTCTGTCGGTAACTTCTGTTCAGAATGTAGGCAAAGTAAACGACAGAGATTATACAGGCTTTACATTTCTCTATGTGGACAACATGTGGGACCAAACCAGAGTGGATCTCAGCAGGGAGTCTTACTGGACCCTTAAAGTCCCAGTGAAATGTAAAACACTACTTTGCAAAAAACGATAGTTGTGGTTCTACTTCTAAGGTTCCTCCGACTCTGCCCCACCACTGTTGTCGCATAACAAAGTTATTTGAATTTTGAATCTCCAGCCGAGGAAGTCGGGGGAATCCTTCTTCGTGGGCGTGACGTCAAGAGTTGTGCAGATCTCCATCTGTTGTGTTTATATCGGCTTGTTTCCTCTTAAATATCCACGTTTAACAGTGTTTTGAAGTTATAGTCGGCGTTTTATGAGTCTTGATGAAAGATTGAGCCTGGAAGAGACCGAGAGAGGAGAAAAGGAGCACAGGCGGCGGGAGCCACTAGCTCACGCGGCTAGTGGCTAGCCGTTAGCTCGCACGGCTAGTAGACGATCAAGTAAAACCTGGACTCATCTTCGGTGATTCCACGCAGTCAGAAAAGTGCTTCGTCATGATCCAGGAAGTCGTTCTGCCAAAAGTCAGGACTCAAAGCCTCAAAGGTGAAAACTGGCGGCTGCTGAGGCGAGGAGACGAGGACGAATGGAGGACGAAGCGTCTTCTGCTTCCTCAAACATGTTCCAGACGGGGTCACCGATGGCAGAACGACACATTCTGTGACTTCTTCATCAATCACTGGGTTTGAAATGACGATGATGATGAAATATGGTTAAATTCAGCCTCTTCGTGGTCAAAACTCTGATCCTCCATAATGTAAACACAACTTGGGCGTGTGCACAACTCGTGATGTCACTCTATTATTGTCAGAAGCTCCGCCCAGCAGAGGAAATACCAACGTTTATCGGGTATTTTCTCGCAGATTGCCGTGTTTTAACATTTTACCCTTGAGGCCAGTTAGCATAAAAATTATCCTAGAAGCGACAGCCAGTGTTTTGGAGGTCGAATCTTCATTTCACTAGGACTGTGCAGTGAGAAAAGTAGAGAAGGTCAGTCTGAACCAGTAAATGTTCGTGAACCAGCTCCAACTGTAAACTTCTGGTTCTGGTTCCACATGAGAGGCTCCGCCTCCATTCTGCTTTTACAAAACCTGGGAAACCCCAGTAACGTCTCTCAAGCTCTTTTTACAAACTTGCATTAAATAGTTAAGATGGTTCAGTGATGGTCAATCCACTCTATTCATCCAGTAAACAGCAGGATAAAAACACATTAAATGTAGATTTGGTCCCGACGCCTCCACCCGATGCCTCCACCTGCTGCAGCAGTGCAGTGCTGCTGCGTCGCTGCAGCACACATTTGACTTCTGAATTTGAAATTAGTTTTGGGACTTGGAAGTGTGTTTTGGTAACGTCGTGTTGTTTTATATGTAATCATGTTTCCCAGAATGTACATTTGTCTGCAGCTTGGTAAAAGTGATTCACATTTTTAAGTCTTTGGAACTTCAACCATGGGTTTTGTTAGTTGTTTTTACGCTGGATGAACTTCAAATCTCTCGCCGACGCTCAGAACTAAATCCGGTTGACTCTCCTCAGTAGCATCAGGTGAGAAAGAGTTCAGATGAAAATTTTAGCTCGTGGGTTGAGGCGGGAATCGAACCGTCGGCAGGTGGAGGCTTGTGATTGGTCCAAACTGAAGAGCATCCAGCGCCTGGTGACGCCAGAGGAATGTGAAGCCCTCACCTCCAGATAAGTCCTGACAGCTGTGAGGGAGGGGGGGGGCTATTTTTATCTTTCATTCAGCCACAGAGAGAGAGAGAGAGAGAGAGAGAGAGAGAGCGAGAGAGAGAGAGAGAGCCCCCCACCGTCCACTTTCTCGAAAAGTCGATCACTCCTCCTCTCTCCTTCCTGCTGCCAGGAGAAACTTCTGGAACGTCTTCCGTTGACTCAAAGTCCAGAACAGCAGAACCTGCTGGTCCAGACCTGCAGCTGCAGGACAGGAAGAGGAACTCCCAGGAACTCCTAGGAACTCCCAGGACCCCAGAGGCCAACATGGCTCTGCTCTGCTACAACAAAGGCTGCGGTCACAAGTTTGACGCCGACAAGAACAACGATGGTCAGTTTTCATTCGCCTCAGTGTCTCATGACGACCTCATCTGCTTGATTTTCAGTGTTTGTGGCCCAAAACTCAAATAACAGTCAAACTTTTTGGGTATTTGTTCTGATCCCTGACGACTTTACAGCTCCATGTGGAACTTTAGAGCTCCATGTGGAACTTTAGAGCTCTATGTGGAACTTTAGAGCTCCATGTGGAACTTTAGAGCTTCATGTGGAAATTGTCAAGAAGTTTATGTCAGAATCGTACCACAACAGCCAACTACGGTCTTTCCACTGTAAACTAAGAGGAACAAACCGTCGTTGAAGTGTTACCTGATTGAATAAGTTGTGTTTTTATTGAAGTATCTGACTCGTCTTTATTGTTAAGTGTGTGTGTGTGTGTGTGTGTGTGTGTGTGTGTGTGTGTGTGTGTGTGTGTGTGTGTGTGTGTGTGTGTGTGTGTGTGTGTGTGTGTGTGTGTTCCAGCATGCAGCCACGTTTCTCTATCTGGCTTCCTTATATGGGACCATCAGTGTGTCCTCACTGCAGCGACACTGTGAACAGCTGCTACACACTCCTGCTACACACTGCTGCTACACACTGCTGCTACACACTGCTGATACACACTGCTGCTACACACTCCTAATACACACTCCTCATACACACTCCTAATACACACTGCTGTTGTTGTTGTAGTGAATCATGATGCTAAGCTAGCAAACGTCAGTCTAGTAATGTGTTCCACTGGGAAACGACCACAGCGTGATTGAGCTAACGCTAATCATGAATTGTCAAACGTGACGTTGAACAGATGCGTCTAATGTTACTACAATCTGCTTGCTACCGTAGCTAGCAGCTCTACACTTTGGTGGTGCTTGTGGCGAGATAGCCGTGTTCTGCTAGCTGTAAGTTAGCCACCGTGACCATTCATGCTAGCATTATATGCTATTTCTAGCTAATGCTAGCTAAACACAGCTGTTTAGCCACTAGCTACTACCAGTAGCCAAACACAAACACAGTTAGCTAGCACCACCGAGGTGCGCAGAGCTCAAGCTCACGTTGCACAACTGAAAGTAAATGAATTTATCAAACGTTGGCGACGGTAACGTTCCTTCCTTCAGTTCTCCGGCGGTACAAGTAACAACGGGACGCCTCCGCTTCAAACGCTCCACCAGGAAGTTGTGCTGGTGTGACGTGCTAGCTCCATCGTCAAAGACTGCAAATAACTCTGCCTTGACGCTTCTGGCTGGTTGAAAGTCTCCAAACACCTTCGATGTGGAGCGGCGGCTTGCTGCTGAGCCTGAGAGCTGGTTGGAGATCAGTCTCGTCCTCCATGCTGCTTTGTTCTGGTCACTCAGTGTGTGTGGCGAGGGGGCGGGGCTACAAGCCGACCTCGGAGGGAGAAGATCTTCCTGGTGTCGAGGGAGGAGCTGTGAGGAAGCTGCAGAGATTACAAAAGCCAAATCCCACATGGAAAGAACCTATACGAGGACATATGTGCATATATGAAACCTATAAGCAGTTTATATGCACATATATGCGTATATATGCCACATATAGGCAAAATTGAGGTGTATATATGTGAATATTCAGGGCATATAGGTCTCTACTGCTTCTTTATTTCCACATATATATAGCCCATATCTCACTTTGGCAACTGTCATACATTATCAAGGCAATAACTAAGAACTAACTAAAAAACAATTATGTAAGAAGAACATATAGGTACATATATGCACACATGAATACGTGCATATATGTACCTATATAGGTGCCTGTATGCACGTATATGTGTACATATATGTGCATTTATGAACATATAATATAGGATAACGGCCAATTTTATATATGTCACATATATAAAAACCCTATATCAAAACATATATGTTTATATAAGTTCTTTCCATGTGGGATAACAGCACCTTGTCCCAGACCAGATGACGGGTGGACAACATGGCTGACATCGGTGGAAGACGGATGTCACAGATAGCTAGATAGATAGATAGATAGATAGAGAGATAGATAGATAGATAGATAGATAGATAGATAGATAGATAGATAGATAGATAGATAATTACTTTATTCATCCCCGAAGTGAAATTGTCTTGTTGCAGTAATCTGGTACATACGAATATTATAAAATACGATAGAATAGAAATAAAAAAAAAAAATATATATATATATCTGGGTATAAGACATAGAGTAAAACACAGAACGGAACATGGGCATTTAGAAATAAACACGAGATAAAAGCAAGATAAATAGATAGTAAGGTGCAGTGGCAGAGCCATTGGAAGTAGGCATTATATAATAGTAATAACAATAATACAGATAATAACAATGTGTAATAGTGTATAATACTCGTGTATAGTACTACTAATAATGGTAGCAATAAAATAACAATAACAATATGGTAGCAATAAAATAACTATATATATATATATATATAGTTATATATATATATATACATCAAAATAATAATGATAACAATATCAATAGTAATAGTATACTTATAATAATAAAAATACCAATAGTAATAGTATACTTGGACTTGTGTAAATATATGTATATGCACATGCAATATGCCATATGAAATATATGATATAATATAAGTCATGGTTCGTAATCTGTGTGGAATCGAAGGACAAAGGTTGGACTGAGAGGCGACTTGAGGGACAAGCGTCAGGTTGGAGACAGGACACAAGCTGGGAGCCTGGAGGACAGGGACAGTGTCCTGGCCACGTCGCTGCTGGACGGCCTTGTGGTCACGGGTGGAAACACCCAGTGAAGGTCGGGGTCCAGCTGATGACCCCAACATCCACCTATTGGAAACACGTGGAGGTTCTCCTCCCCGACGTGTGAGACACTCCTGACTTGTCCCTGTCTTCTCTCTCAGACTCGTGTCTCTTCCACCCGGGAGTCCCGATCTTTCACGACGCGCTAAAGGTAAACCGACGCTTCTTTCTCGTCACCGTGAAAGTAAATAGTAAATAAAGGCGTTAATGTGATTCTGAACGTGTTCGTGGTTTAAGAATCTCAGTGTTTGTGTTCCAGGGCTGGTCCTGCTGTAAGAAGAGAACCACAGACTTCTCCGAGTTCCTCTCCATTCAGGTACCACTGATGATGATGATGATGATGAAGGGCCTCTGTACCAGTGTAAATGAGCTGGAGAACTATTCAGCTGCTTTGATGAAACTTTAATCAGGTGGATGTGGTTGGAAGCTCTTTCATGTGAAACGCTCTCGCAGCTCCAGCCGAAACTTCCATTCCAGCCGAGTATCGTAATTAATGGTGAATATTGATAATAATCTACGAGAGCCACTCCATCGTGCAGACAGCCGATCCTGATTCACGGTTTCAGGACACGATTAATGAGAGTTGATGAGAGCAGTGAGCGTCCAGAGCCTCCGAGTTTCAGCACCAGAGACAGACAAGGAGTGAATGAAGGAGAAGGTTGTCGTTAGCGGCATAAATATAAACACCAGGCTATCAGCGCCTGTTGACGCTACGTGTCTACAGCGCCGCCATCTTGGAGAGGTCGCCCGCTGGCGCTGAACATGTAGATCCAGGGCGAGATATTCCACAAAAGCATTCGTAGCTTGCTTGCTAGCCCACCCCACATGGAAAGAACCTATATAAACATATATGTTTTAATATAGGTTTTGATATAGGCTTTTAATATATGTGACATATATAAAATTGGCTGTTTTCCTATATTATATGTGCATATGTGCACATATATGTACATATATGTTTACACATATACGTGCATACAGGTACCTATATAGGTACATATATGCACTTATATGTTCTTCTTGCATAATTATTTTTTAGTTAGTTCTCAGTTATTGCCTTGATAAATATAAATATATAAATATATATATATGTGTGTGTGTGTGCGTGTGTGTAAATAAAGAAGCAGTACAGGAAACCTATATAGCCTGTATATTCACATATATGCACCTATTTTGCCTATATGTGGCATTTATGCAGCATATATGTGCATATAAACTGCTTATATGTTTCATATATGTGCATATATCCTCATATAGGTTCTTTCCACGTGGGACGTAGCAACACAAGTCATACCTCGTTTTAAAGCTGAGGTGACGCTCTATCCCGTGGAAGACGTTTCTATTCTGTAGTGCCGTCGCACTTGTCGGCCACCGGGGGTCTATAGACACTGCAGCTTGTCTTGACACTCTGCACGTGTAAAGTTCAGTTTGTACTGAAACCCTTCCTCAGACTCGCTTATTTACGGAGAAACGTCCTGATGAGTTCTGCAACGTGCAGAGGAATCCAGCTCACGCCGTTTGTCACCAACGCAGGGCTGCACTCGTGGTCGCCACAGCAACGACAAGCCCCAGGAGCCTCTGAGGCCAGAGGTCACCTCCAATAAAGTGGAGAGGAAAACCTCCAGCGAGCAGGAGATCATCTACCAGGGGCCCAAGTCTGCAGAGACGCTGCAGAAGGAGAGGCCGAGGTGTGTGTGTGTGTGTGTGTGTGTGTATGTGTGTGTGTGTGTGTGTGTGTGCGTGCAGCGAGGTCAGTACGAGATCATCCTGAGAATAAATAATGCAGCAGATACATCTTGTATCAGTCTGCACTCTTGTCTCATTGCACTTTATCTATGTGTGTGTGTGTGTGTGTGTGTGTGTGTGTGTGTGTGTGTGTGTGTGTGTGTGTGTGTGTGTGTGCAGGAGTGACGAGCCGATGACCAAGCTGCCCCACAAGGTGGCGGCGTCGCTGGCTCAGGCGCTGGAGAAGTTGGACGTGAGCAGGAAGGGCGAGCAGGAGAAGAAAGGTCAGGAGAAGAACTGGCCTCCAGTCGCTTGTTTCTAAACACTGAGCTGAAAACATTCACCACATCTTGCAGGAGCGACACTCCATTAGTCTATGGGGGGGGGGGGGGGGGACAACAACAACAACAACATCACAAAAAAAAAATCAATATTTGGGAGTTTTAATGGAGTTTCTGCTTCTTGCAAGGAGAGAAAATAAACTAAATATAAATGTGGTGCAAAAAGCAGCAGCTGGAAGTGAATGAACATTTCTGGCTCGACTGTTTCTTCATGTCTATTAAATGAAAAGAACCTATATAAACATATATGTTTTAATATAGGTTTTAGTATATGTGACATATATAAAATTGGCCGTTTTCCTATATTGTATGTACATATATGTGTACACCTATACATGCATACAGGTACCTATATACGTGCATATATGCACCTATATGTTCTTCTTACATAATTGTTTTTTAGTTAGTTCTCAGTTATTGCCTTGATAATGTATGATAGTTGCCAAAGTGAGATATATATATGTCCATATATATGTGGACATAAAGAAGCAGTACAGGAGAGCTATATGGCCTGTATATTCACATATATGCACCTAAATGTTGCCTATATGTGGCACATATACGCATGTATGCAGCATATATATTGTCATATATGTGCAAATAAACTGCTTATATGTTTCATATATGCGCATATATCCTCATATAGGTTCTTTTCACGTGGGACACTTGACTAACTTTGCAAAGCCGCACAAAACGTCTCTTCAGGCGTTATCATAACAAAAACTTTGCACAATATTTGGTAACTATGCAAATATTGTTACATCTTCTAAAATAAATACTGTTGTAACACTTCTGTACAGCCAGACAGGTTTTTGTTTGGTTGATAAAACAATAGTTTATTTAATTTCTTTGCTAATGTTTTGCATTGTCCTTTGATTATGTGTCTATTTGCCTCTTTAAACTTTAAACTTTTCATGTAGTTTAACAGTGAGAGATTCCAGACATGAACTTGTGTTTGTAGGTTAAAATAAGTCCTATTAAATATCATTATCATATCAAACCTTTGCATTATCTCACGATGGTTTCACGTCCCCATCTTTTCTATCCGTTTTGTAATACTTTCACAATAAAATGTGCAATGATTTTTACAATTTCATGCAATACTTTTCCTGCAGACAGTCAGACGGTCGTACAGGGAACCCGCTGCAAGAACCCGGGCTGCAAAACAGTGAGTGTGTGTGTGCGTGTGTGTGTGTGTGTGTGTGTGTGTGGGTGTGTGTGTGTGTGTGTGCGCGTGTGCGTACGTGCGTGTGTGTGGGTGAAGAGTTTGCTGATGTCGGGCCGTCACTGTAAGAAATAACACACACACACACACGCACACACACACACACACACAGTGCCTCCTCTCCAGTCCTGCTCAAGTGTATCAGGAGCGCCATCTAGTGGAGAACAAAGGCAGTTACACAAGTCCTTCCTTCAAATCATCTCATTGTAATAAATCGTCTCAAATGACTTTATTTGAGAGGAATTTAGACTTAAATATTACTTTTCTCTATCGTCTGCACTTTATTTTTTTATAGAACATGATCTAAATTTGATTTACTTGTACATTTGTCAATATTAAAAGAGTAATCCAACTTACAATATAATATATCACTAATAGATTTAATTAATACTTGTAATCCTGTTCTTTTCTTTTTTCCCAATAATTAAAGATTTTACGGATATATTCTTACTTGACCATCACTCGGTGGCGTTGAACGTTAACAAGCAGGTCTTTTATCCATAAATGAAAAGTATCAATGATATTACAAGGCGAGGAAGTTCTTGGGGGGAAAAAAAACAAATTCAATTAAATAAAACAAATGAAATAACAAATGAAAATCAATCGTCATCCTGCTGGATGGCAGTGAGAGTGCAACGACTTTCTGCTTTTTAATAACACACATCTCAGTGACACACAATCCAGCATCTTATGAAATGTACTGAAAAAATCAACATGTCTGCAAAAATTAAACAATAAAATATAAAAATGAAAATAAACAAAATATATAAATAAATAAATAAATAAACAAACAAACACAAATAAATATATATAAATGAAAATAAACAAAAAATATAT
Organism: Blennius ocellaris; assembly: GCF_963422515.1. Lineage (NCBI taxonomy): Eukaryota > Metazoa > Chordata > Actinopteri > Blenniiformes > Blenniidae > Blennius > Blennius ocellaris. Next base: position 5,525,583 of record NC_137672.1, read on the forward strand.
AAATAAATAAATATATACAAATGAAAATAAACAAAAATATACAAATAAATAAATAAACATATATATAAATGAAATAAATATATAAATTAAATTAAGCAAAAATAAATAAATAAATAAATAAATAAATAAATAAATAAATAAATAAATAAATAAATAAATAAATAAATAAATAAATAAATAAATAAATATAAAAATATAAAAATATGAAAATATGAAAGAAGTGATGAGGTCCGAAGCCTCTGGGCCGCTGACCTTATGACCTTATGACCTTATGACCTTGTGGACATTGTGTGTTGGACGCTAACGTTGTGTTTGTGTGTGTAGGTGTACGAAGGCCCCGAGACGGACAGCGAGGTCTGCCACCACCACCCCGGAGCGCCCGTCTTCCACGAGGGGTGAGGACAGTCGCCACTTCACACTCCTGCTGCCGCTGGTCCGTCTGGATTTGACCAAACTGGTTTAACAAAGTAAGAGTTTCTACCGTGTGTCTGTTCAGCTACAAGTACTGGAACTGCTGCTGCATAAAGACGACAGACTTCAACGCTTTCCTGGATCAGAAAGGCTGCAGCTCTGGAAACCACCGCTGGGTGCCCAAGCAGGTAACAAGCCACCAAAGATTTATTCATTATAATCATTAAAATTGTTCAAATCACAAAAATGGGAGGAGATATTAAAATAATGGTTGTTAAAAAAAAGGATAAAAAATAGTTAATAGTTAGACATATCTAATGTACAAAATAGATAGAATTTTTTTTTTAAGTAATTGAATAAAAACATGAACAAATAAAAAATGTTTTCAATAACATTTTTCAATTTAATAATTAAAATTGTGTGAAATCACAATAAATTAGAAAATAAAAGACAGGGATAGTAAAACCATGGTTTAGAAAACAAAAGGATACAAACACAGTAAATAATCTATCTAAAGTACAAAACAACGTTTCACAAAGTGAATGAATGAAATAAATACATGCACAAATGTAATTTTCCCCAGTAAAATTCACACTTGGTCAACAATGACAAAACACAAATTTAAATTGCTGTAAATAAAAAAAGATCATACAGATAATAGAGTATTAATAAAAGTAAGAAAGATACAGTCAAAAAAGTTAATTCTTTACTTAATAATTCTCGTCTGAACAAGAAAACAAAAATGGAAATGAAAAAGAAATTACATCAAAAAACTATGATGAAAATAACAAGATGAAGGAAAAACATGGAAATGTAAAATGCACAAACAAACAAACAATTATATAAATAAGTAAACAAACAAACAAATAAATGAATACATATCTTTTAAAATTAAAGTGAATATTCTAAATAATAAATAACCTGTGGGCTGCATCATTGTTCTTGGTAGGACACCTTTTAATTCAAAATAAATTAAATTTACAATAAAGAAAAACACGATCCTGTGTGATAAATCATGTTTATTAGAAACATATAATCTGTAAAAAGTGATGAAAACCATCATAAATACAATGTTCAATAAAGTGAATAATACAGTTGTTGCTGATGTTTTTCCCGTGACACTGAGTGACTCCGCGTGTTTTCAGATGACAGGTGTGTGTTTGTGTTTCCAGGACAAGAAGAAGGTGGCGTGTCGATACGACTGGCATCAGACCGCAAACAACGTCATCGTGACGATTTACGCCAAGAACGCCATCCCAGAGCTTTCTAGTGTGGAGGCCAACCGGACTGTGGTGAGGACGCAAACGCAGAAAACAAATAAAATGCAGTGAGGATACAGGATTTGAAAACAAAACAAAAGAAAAAACGAAAAATTCTAATAATTAATTATTAAGGTGTTCTTGATTAGAAGCTTCCAGTAACGCTGTAATGTCGTTTTGATAGAATCCTGCTAAATTAAAAGACATTTTAATGTCACTGAACAGGCATTTTACTGCCAATCATCAATTTAATAACAATAAAATAACATATATGTTACAATATAATATGTTATATACAATTTATTATTGATTGATTTTCAGTTTTTTTTTTTATTAAAAAAACAATCACAGCTTTATGAAAGCCTCCATGTTGGGAGAAATAAACTTGAATATAGTTTCTTAAAGTGAAACATTAAACAATCACAACCAAGAGCAAATAAAAAGTCATTAATATTTGAAAGATATTCTAAAAATGTTTTTTGGGGGGTGAACCATCTGGACAGCAGTTATTGTCCTCTAAAACATTATCTACTTTTTAATAGTCTCTTTGTAAATTGTCCTTAAACGTGAATTCAATTTCCCTTATTCATTTTGTAACATGATTAACAAACAGAAATATGTATATTTTGACCCACTATTAGATTCCATCAGATAATAATAAAGAAAAGCTTATTTACACTTCATTATTCAGTTAAAAAAAAAATCATGTTCAAGGGGTGATAACCAGCAGGACACCACACATTGTTTGATGAATTAGAAATATAGAAAGAAGTTAAAAAGGAGAAAAGAAGAAAGTGTTTAATTAGAATAGCAAACATTCTACTAAAAAAACTGTAATTCCAGCGACAATAACGGTCAAATCTGAAAGAAGTTGAAATTAAGTATTGATCACATATAATTCTGATCATCTAAAATCATAGTGAATCCTGATCTTTGATCTTTGATCTTTGTGTTTCTTCTCTCCAGCTCTCCTGTCAAATCCACTTTGAAAACAATAAACTCTTCAAGAGGAACTTCCACTTCTGGGGGGTGAGTACGTGTGTGTGTGTGTGTGTGTGTGTGTGTGTGTGTGTGTGTGCGTGTGTGTGTGTGTGTGTGTGTGCGTGCGTGCGTGCGTGCGTGCGTGCGTGCGTGCGTGTGTGTGTGTGGTTTGTCTGGGCTTTTTGCTGTGTAGGAATAATGGAGATTTTTAGTTGCAGGATTGTAGAAACCCCCCCCCTCCCCTGGAAAATGTAATGGTCCTAGATGGTATATACCAGTATATTTTGATACATGAAGGCTCGTACAAACTGTTTTAGCTGTTTGAGATGAAAGATCGGATCGTAGGAGAATCGTTTGTAAACTCTACGAGCTGAGATGGGTCGGGTTCAGTTCTAGGATCGGTCGTACCACGATCGGACTGAGTCTGATATTTGGGGAAAACATAGCTTTTTTTTGTCTCTCCACTCATAAGAACACGGCCAGGGCGAGGGTTCGGTCCATGTTGAATTCAACTTTATTTATACAGCACCAAATACAACACAGTCATTTCCAGGTGCAAAAGAGAAAAACCCAACAGATCCACAAGAGCAAGCAGGTTTATTTGCGACTGTGGAAAGAAAAAACTCCCTCGAACAGGAAGAAACCTTTGACTCAGAGGTGGAGGCATTCTGCTGACCGGTGGGGGTGAGAGGATAGAGGAGAGGAGAGGGAAGACTAGGGGGAGATACAAACCTTCATTTAGCATCTTCTGACATCATGACATTATATTCTTGTGTAATCAGTAGCATGGACCTGCATTGTCACTTTGCGTCGGCACCGACTGAGCTCCGACAGTCTGCAAAAACGATTCTGTGACTCCGTCTCGTACGGTGAAGGACCAACTGAAGGTCGTTGTACAGCCGCAGAAGCCTTTGGAAAAGTGCTTGTGCTTGTGCAGATTGGGGCTATAGTGAAGTCCAGCTTCTTTCACCTGAGGCAGCTGGTGAAGGCAAAGCCGTTTCTGACACAGAAGCACCTAGAAGCAGTAATCCACGCTTTTATTACATCTCGGCTGGATTACTGCAACTCACTTTACTTTGGAGTCACCAGTCTTCCCTCACCAACTCACTTTACTTTGGAGTCACCAGTCTTCTCTCACCAACTCACTTTACTTTGGAGTCACCAGTCTTCCCTCACCCTCCAGTTGGTGCAGAACGCTGCTGCTCGCCTCTTAACTGGGGCACGTAAGAGCGAGCACATCACCCCCATTCTGGCTTCCCTCCACTGGCTGCCTGTGCTTTTTAGAGTCCGTTTTAAGATTCTTTTATTTGTTTTTAAATCTGTAAATGGTGTCGCCCCGCCTTACCTCTCTGAGCTTCTTCATCCATACGCTCCTGCTCGGTGCCTCAAGTCAGCTGACCGGCTGCTCCTGGAGGTACCGAGGTCCAAACGGAAGCTCAGAGGGGAAAGAGCCTTTTCCATTGCCGGTCCTAACCTCTGGAATGCCCCCCCCCCCCCTCCCCCTCCCTCCCCCTCTCTGTTAGACAAGCCCCCTCACTGTCCATTTTTAAAACTCGTCTTAAAACCAATTTTTATTCTTTGGCTCTTACCTCAGTGTGAGACTCTGCTCTGGTTTTAGTGCCTTCGTTTTTTTTTTTAATTGTTTGAACTTTTTATGTTTTGTTTATTGTTTTACCATCTGATTGTTTTTATTGCTTTAACTTTTTTATTGTTTTTATTGTTTTAATGTTTTTATTTTGCCTCTTATATTTTTATTTCAATGTACAGCACTCTGTCTCAGCTACGGCTGCTTAAAGCGCTTTATAAATAAAGTTGAGTTGAGTTGAGTTGAGTTTTCACTTGGGTCTCGGACTCCTCCCGTCTCCAGGTGGTCGACACCAAGCAGAGCTCGGTCAGCATGGTCCCGTCCAAAGTGGAGGTCCTGCTGCGTAAGGCCGACCAGGTGTCCTGGGGCAAACTGGAGGATCCCAACTACAAAGCCGAGCCGGAGCCGGCGGACGACGGCTTCACCGAGAGCAACGAGGCGGCGGCGCCGAGCTGGGACATCGAGGACGACGACATCAGCGACTCGGACGAGGAGTGGGCCTACGACACATCGGAGAACCGGAAGGTGAAGGAGAAGCTGAAGCAGGACAAGAACAAGAAGCAGGAGGAGGAGGTGCAGCACAAGAGGAAGGAGGTGGAGGAGGAGATGAAGCGGGCGATGAAGGAGAGGAGGAGGGCTGAGGAGGAGAAGGAGAAGCTGGAGGAGCAGCGGCGGCAGGAGGAGCAGGAGGGATTCGAAGACATGCCGGATCTGGAGGACCACGATGAAGAGGGAGGCTGAACTGCAGGGGGAACGCCAAGAACTACTGTAGCTCATCCAAATAAACACTGGAGCCTTTGTTTTTAATAAAGTTACACTTTGGAAATCCTGATGTTTGTTTCTTTTTTTTTTAAATGTCAAACAAGTAAATGCTCTAAACCAGTGTTTTTCAACCACTGTGCCGCGGCACACTGGTGTTTCCGCGAGATCTAGTCAGGTGTGCCGTGGGAAATTATACAATTACACATTTTTTTCAAAAAATCATTTACTCTCACAGCCGCAGTGTGTTGCAGAGTAATCATGTATAAATACTCTTCACCACTAGATGGCAGCACAGAACTTTGCCGTTGAAATGGAAACTGACAGACGTCAGTGTGGTTAATCTCCACCTCCTGCTACCATCTTGTATCAAAGTACTGTGTCAGTGACAGTGATGGAGAAGTTTTTGAAAAGGAAGAATGTGAACCAGGATCTCAGCTCTTCATCCATCAGGTCCAGGTTTCACACTGAGGGAGTCACTATTAAAAAAAGAAATTGGGAAATACTTTTTTCTGTATTTATTTGATTCCTGTTGATAAAACTTTGATAAGAAAGACTTTATATTGTTAATAGAGGCTACAGAGTTTCACATTTTAACATTTTCGGGTGGTGGTGGTGTGCCTCCAGATTTCTCCAAAGGAAAAAGTGTGCCTTGGCTCAAAAAGGTTGAAAAACACTGATACTTATAGGAGTCCAGGAATCTCCCCACTGTGACTCCATAGAGGTTTCAGGGAGTGTGATGCCCCCCCCCCCCCCCCCATCTCCTTAGTTTGGGACATGTTGACGACCAAGCTGTTCTCTTGACACCAGTTTTCCAGCAGAGGCACCGCTTCCTAACAGGCAGCCTCGTTGTTCTTGGCAATGCACCCAACCAACACTATCATGCTGGATCCAGGAGCAAAGACCACCCCCCCCCCCCCCCCCCCCCAGGTGTGAGCGTGCGGAGTGCATGACGTGGGAGATGACATCACCTCTGCTTCTATAAGCAGATTGAAGAGGGTCTATGGACTCAGGAAGACAAGAGCAGATGATAGTTTCCACCGGCCTCTCAAAGCATTGCAGCATGTGGGATGTTTTAGCTTTGGAATGGGAATGGTGGTCGATTTTTTTATTTTTTTTAAACATGCAGGTACCTCGCACGTTTCTAGCAGAACTGCAGAATCTTCTTCTTGTTCTTACGGGTTCCAAAAGGGAGTCTGCAGGGGCCTTCAGGCTTCCTGGCAGAAAAGACATTTGCTTCCTCAATTGAGCACTTTGGTTTCTGCTACGATCGTCACCCTTGGGAATGGAGATGAAAACTCTGCAAAGTGCACTTCTTCGGCCCTGCCTTGGTCTCCACCCGGTCCAGACTGAAGACTGAGTGATGAGTCTTTGAGATGCACTGGGACACGACCTCACTGATGTTCCCTTTGGGCCATCAGGTGTTTCTGCTCCTTCAACATCAGACACCCTCACATCGTTTGTACTGGAGAAAGAAGAGGAAGCATTTTATTTTCACTTTCAGGAAGTAGCTCATCAATGTGAGGGACTGAAATCAACCTTCTGTAATAAAGATCTCTTTTTTTTTAGTCTTGGTTATTTTCTCACCCTGCAAACACGAGGGGATTCCTAAAGGTTTGCTGGTTCGATAGACAAAGACGGACAGGAAGAATCAAGCGGTCTGGCAGGGAGGCTGATACAGTGAGAGGCAAGGCTAAATATGAATAATTCAACGACAAACCAAAGCTACACAAACCACTAACATCAGATGACTTGATGACTCTAGTTTTATCGCTTCATTCTGCTAATTGTCTTTATATCTGCTCCACGACAAAACATTGACAGTTTTTTAATCTGGTCTGCAGGTTGATTCTTTATTTCGTCTGAGGGACCAGTAGGTCTGAAGCTCTGGTTTAGGACCCTGATGGAAAGTCACCAGACTTCGCCAGGGGAGTCTCTAGTCTCAACCCTGTCTTGAAAAAAAAAAGAAAAGACAATGGTCGCCGCTTCTGCCAAAGTTGTGTACGACAGGTTTTTATCTCCTCTCCCTTCGCGTTCATGTGCGACACGTGAAGAACTGTGACTGTACGTTCTGCACCTCCTCCCCCGCCATGTTCCACTGCGGTGACTCAAAGTGAAAACCACAGGCAGGTACCTGCACTCGCCTCATGCATCTCAAGCTGAACTACTCACAAGAAAGCTCCTCTCACATCATAGAAAATCAGTGGCGGTGGACTGGATCCCCCGAAATGCCTCATCCAGGCCATGAAGTCACGTTTGTTTTGCTCCTCGTTCATTTATTCCACAGTTCCACAAAGCAGAGAAGAGAAATCCGACAGTAAGACACGATGACCAAGTGTCCGGGACATTTAAAGCCACATCAGAATCTAACAGAAGGTTCAGCTTCACATTAATCTGCACATTCAAACGTTCACAATCACTCTGTCATCACTTGTCAGGCAAGTTATTTGAACATTTTTCATTTCAAGTCGTAGAAAGTAGGAAACAAAAAGAGGTGAACTCTTTTTTCAGGGATCGTAGCATCTCGTTGTTCACATTACCTGATAATAAAAGCATTAATCTCTACATAAAGTACACAACATAGTTTACCGTTTCACATCTGATGGACTAAATCATAATTCCTCATGATAAATATAGAAAAAAACAGGCAAATACATCTTCTGTACACGTACAACTTTCTTTTAGTTTATTGGAAGTAGTATAAAACATGATAATATTAGGGCGTTCTTTAGCGTATTTAATTTCTGTGGAAGCAGCCACCCAATCCGAGCGAACGAGACCCAGAGACCCAGAGACCCAGAGACCTCCCCACCTCGTAATGCGGAAATCACTCTCACAGCGATTTCACACATCAGTGACAAACGATGGAGAACTCTCACCTGCTGCCACCTCTTCTTTTTATATTCTGTGAGTGACTCCACTTTCATTGACGTCAACCGAATACAACAGTGTCACTGAATGACCCTTTAAACTACGGCCTTCTGATTCGAGCTGTCGTCTGTCCCAGGTTGGATCTCCTTCTCCGTTTGTGACGTTCGCACCGTGGAGCTGCTGCCCGGCGAAGACGTCACGATGCCGTGCTCCAACTTCACCGGCAAAATCACCCACATCTTCTGGTTCAGGTTGACCGACGCTGAGTTCAACGTCACCCGCGTCTCGTCTATGGTCAGCTCTGACGGCAACGAGACGCTCCATGCTGGGTTTCACAATGGAAAATTCAAGATGACTTCCCAAAGAAGTCACGTCTTTCTGACCATCACACCAGTGGAGACGTCGGACTTCGGCCTGTACCTCTGTGGACATTACGATAACAGAGACCTGATCATCTTTAATGCCACAAACTTAAAGATCGGAGGTAAATATCCACTACAATCACTGTCAAGCTGAATATTAAACAAATGTTAATGTTAGTATGTTTGTCTTTGTTGTAGAAATGGTTCACGGTTCACTAAACCCAACTGGCGTGCTTCTGGGAGGTTTGACCGTTTTCCTCATAATGATCATCGTTGCCCTGTTGGTTAAAAGCAGAATCGTTCAAGCAGGTAATTCTATCGTTTCTACTTGAACTTGTCGTGCAAAGCTTCAATACAAAGTGTCTGACAGACGTCCTGTTGGTCCTTCAGCTCAAGATAAGAGACAGACTCCTCAGAACACTCAGGTAATTTGACTTTACAGGAGCTCATACCACTGAATGTGTACCAGTGTATAGACTGTAAACGGTAAATACTTTCCTTTGCAGAGCGACGAGTCTGACAGCCTGAACTACGCAGCGGTGCGTCTTCACCCCAGAACAAATGGTGGAAGGAGAACAGCTGAGAGAGAGCTGGAGACACAGGTGAAACCATGAAACCACCCGAGCAGCAAGCTTCTGCTGCAGTCTGACCACCACAAGACAGAATAGAGAGAAATCATAACCTCACAATGGGAGGTTATTATTGTGTTGATGTGAACTGTGCAAATCCTGTGTATTGTTGTCGTGTGGGAGGAAGCTGCTCGTGCTGCGAATGCATAGGGGCGACATAAAAACGAAAACAATCAAGCTTTCAAATTCTTTTTGTTCGAACTCAGTATTACAAAAAAACCCACAAATGTCCTGACTTTTTGTGCTTTACATGGTGTTTCATTTACTTTTGAAGTCTTCATCTTGTGTTTGCATTCGATATACAAACGTGCCACACTGTAACCACAGAGAAGCATTGTGGTCCTACAGCTCAGAACAAATGCCTTCAACAACATCTCTGCTTTAAAAAACAAACAAAAAACACACGAATCATTGAACCACCAACGACAAGACATTCAAGCTGAGTACCATCAGTATAAACTGTCAATGTATCAAGATTCCTCACAGTGCCACTGGAGGTGAAAGTAATGGTATCCAGTGTTAATATAGGTTTAGGTCACGTCTCTCTTTGTCCGAGTTCAGGAGCAGGAAATTATGTCTCATTCTGGCTTTATTGTCTTGTCTTCTACTTGGAGAAGTTGATAAATATCACCGACCTTCATAGATAAATACATTTTAGTATCATCTGCATAGCAATGGAATTTGTTTTTTCTGCTTTCCCAATTCTAATCCTTGTAGATTGTTCCTACAAATAAATAAAGCTTCTTCTTTTCACCTTTTCAAGCTTTTTCTTCCGACAGAAAACTCCAGTTTCTGTCGGTTGTTTTATTATTGATCCATTGCAAAACTGTCTGGTCTTCTACAAAAAGTCAAAGTGTTGCGACACGAGTCTCAGGCTCTGTTTAACACAACAACGTTTCAAGTGATGTAGCAGAGCTTCTTTTTGTTTAAATTCCCAAGGTTAGGAATTCCATCCTCATGCATGTTTGAGTAGAACAAAGAATAAGCTGCTTATTCCCACTGGTGGAGTCGTGGTTTACGCTCTCAACTCACAACATGCTAGTCTGAGTCCAGGTAGGTGTGGGAAGAATTATCTTCGGTTTTCTGTTCTTCTTTTTAAAAAAAAAATCTTTTCAAAAATAACATTGAATGTTGCCCCGATCACAATCCCTGCACTTTGGGTAGCATGAGACGTGCAGTGTGACACTTGCACACACGAGTGTGAAACCACCATTCTGCACTCGCCTGGTGTGAGACAGATAAACCACCGCGAAGAGGACAGTTCTATTCCTGCATGTGAAACTTCAGATGTACAGTTTCAGACCAGCTCGCCACTCAGAACTACTCACAGTAGGAAACCAGAGCGGCGAGGCACCATAGTCCTCATATTGCAGGCCGCACACTGCAAGAGAAGTTCATCTGTATTTACGGGTTGACCTCCGTTACATCTGTTCATTGTTTCTTTTGAAACACTTTGGTGGCAACCATATATCACATAATCAATGTGTTGTATTAAACATTGAGGTGTGGGCTACTGGTGGTATATTTTGGCATCTATATATTTACTTGAATATTACCAGCTGAAGATATGAACCTGCGTTTGGAAAGATGCAGTGCAATCGATCAATCCCTGCTCTTGTGTAACGCTGTGCTTTATTATGTATGAGACCCTGAAATTACAGTAGGCAGACAGAAGCGAACTGATAATTGGACTAACGCCAGATACTAATGAGTACAAATGTTTTTTTAATTTTTTAATTATTTTGTACTCGATGATTCGATCCCCAAGTCTGACTGGCTTTAATTAGTCCACACTGACATTATATTAGTCATTTCAAGAATGATTCATTGTTGGCTTCAAAACCTTACAGACATTTGAACTCAACATTGTGTGAAAGAACAAGACAACACACCTTATATCAAATGAATATTTTTTTAATGAACATTTGATAATATTTACCTATAAACGTTACACGTCACAGTGAGCATCATTCCTTACAGAGAGCAGGGAGTGAGCAGGTTTCTACAAAGGAACCACAACGGCAGCTTTGATTGTAGCATCGCTCTAATATAAAGGAATAATTTGAATGAAAACAGTGAAAATGCTTAAGAATTATAGTTTAATTGAAACTCAGTGTGACATGGTAAACTTATAGGTAAAGTTTTCAGTGTGTTGCAGGCTGTTGGTTGTCGCCATGTTGTTAAGTCACAGAGATCAACCACAAAAATGCTTCCCCCCCCAATGGAATACATGCTAAATGTAAAGACATACCATATAAAATATTAATTAAAATAAAGAGAAAATAAAAAGCAGCCACTTTTATCAATTGCTAATGGATTAATATCACTCCTGCATTTGATATATGTGAATTTCTTTACTACAACTGGTACTACCATTAAGGTTGAACTATTTTTAACAACTTTAGATACTAATATAAACTACAGTAATGCATCATGTTGCTTTACATTACATGTTGATACTTTGGCCGTCCTGTGAAAACCTCGCTTCTCTAAAACCTTCACAAGCTGAGAAAAACACGTTTTCTACTTCATTGCAATGCATTAGCTACTTTATTAAGGGTTTACCGCTGTACTTTTTACAAACGGTTTCACCCATCAGATATACGAACATTTACTTTATGCTATAATGAAAAAAGGTAAACCTCGGGTGCTTTAATGCTAGTAGCCACCGTTAGCATGACTTAGCTTTAAAATGACACGGAACCTAAACCACTAGTGTAACACGCTGTTATTATCATCAATGTATATTAGTTTACAGCAGGTATATAAACCGCGAACACACGCAAGGAACCATACCTTCATAACTTTTTCGGGAAATTTCAAAGTAGCAACTTACCGCTAACATGTAGCTTGCGCCTGCGGGTTAAATGCGTCGTCATTTCCTGTCTGGCAGTGGAGGAAGCCTGAGAGTGGAGCTCCTGCAGCCAGACGCCTCTGGATATCGGCCCAGAATTCTTGTACCAACAATGCATTGCATCAAGAAAAACAAAATGGAGAAACTCCTGTAAAATGTCAAAACGGAAAATTCCTTTACATCATCACAGGAGATTCTACCGTCTTTTAACATATTTTTCTTAGCGTGTAGGTCGTCCTTGGATCACAGACTGTGAACGTCACACTTCAGTCTTTATAGGAAAAGACTATTTTTCCATAACAGGCGATAGTAGTCACATAAAAAATAGGACGGTTCAAGATGTTTTTCTATGAGTGTTTTAGTTCATGTGTTCATAAATACTAAATACAGAAAACTTCACTTCCTTCTTCCGCCTCATGAAAGTTGACTGTTGCAGAGCCGTATAAGTCATCAACCCTGCACAATGAGGAACGTGATCTTGTCAGCGGTTTTGCTTCTCTGCTGCCTCAGTAAGTCTTTGAAATGAACAAATCTGCACATTTGACTGCGAGGAATTTCATGTGTGAAGTTGCTGTTGATGTTGTTTCAGACGGGATCTCAGGATTAGAGGTTCGGTCTGTGGAGGTGAAGCCTGGTGAAGACGTCAAACTGCTCTGCTCCAACTTCTCCATTAGTCCTACTCAAATAATCTGGTATAGAGTGACCAGAAATGTTCACTGTGTCGCCTCCATGTTCAAGCCAGATGAGGACACTAAGAACTGTGCAGGCTTTCCGAAAGAGAAATTTGTAATGAGCTCCAACATGTCTGTGGTTTTTCTTACGATCAAGACGGTGAATGTATCAGACTCTGGACTCTACTTCTGTGGATATTACATTCAACAGAACCCAATAATTGTTGAAGAAACACATTTAGAAGTTCACGGTAAGAATCCTCTTTTCATTTTCTAGAACCTCATATTGACACAAATCCAGGTTTTACATGTTTGATTTACCATGTTTTTAACTTGTGTTGTGAATTAATTGAGTTTATGTCGTAAATCAGGAGAAACATCAGACCACCTGATGAATGTGATCCTGAGTTCTGTGACTGTTCTCCTTCTGATGGTCATCATTGGTCTGCTTGTTAAGAACAAAAGGCTCCGAGACGGTGGGTTTGTTTTTCAAGCTTTACTTGTGCACTAATTGAAATAAGTACACCAGTATTACTAAATGCTATTAAATACAATCTTTTTTTAAAAATTCCCAACAGTTCAGGCTGAATCGTACAAGAACACAGAACACCAGGTATTTAGCTTCTTTCCTTCTTTCCTCCTTCGGATCATCCAGTTCTGAATGATCTGAAACTTCATTATCATTGTAAACAAGCTTGTTCAACCTGAAATCAGTTCTCACAGTTCAAGCTGCATGTTTGGCGTTTTTCCAACGACACTGTGCTCGTCTTAATTCGCCCTGATTCACAGAGACGAGGCCCAGACCAGCTCGACTACGCAGCTGTGACTTTTCATCGAGAGGCCGAACATGGCCGCAGAGGAACAGAGGTGGATGTTATCTATTCAGCCCCCAGGTTGAATGAGGAAGAACCTCAAGCTGCAGATCTCATGAGGAACTGACGCCGATGTTAATCAGCGCTTCACACCAGCAGGGTGGAAGAACATGCAGCCTGCAAGAAGGTCCGACCCGGCCTGCAAAGGGTAAAGACAACAAAGAAGACATGCGAAAGACTGATAGAATCTTGAGATGATCACCGAGTCAGGTCTGATTTCAGTTATTAATGCTTTTTAAAATAAATTCCATGTGCTTTACAATAGATTTTGCAAAATAAAAATGTGCTTGTTTTTTCACAATAACTCAGGAAAGACTTTCGATATATGGCAGCCATTACTGTTGGTCAACAACCACATATAGTTGATTCTTGCAAGGATTTGTGGTCATCCATCTTTTTAAAAGTATTTAACCTGGTTCAACAGCAAATGCAGCCTATGTCACAATGCACTCTTCATTAAGAGCCCAGGAAAAGCTCCTCTCCACCATGGAGGCTCTCACTAGAGAAACATATGTGTCTTTAATCTCAATAAGCTTGTAAACTTTCGAAAATAAAAGGAAATGCTTATATGGACCTATTTGAGTTGCCAGATTATATTTTGAGGTTTTGTTATTTCCTTTGTGTAAATTAAGAGGCTGCAATATACATTTCTAAGGAATCAATACAAGTATGTGTAAGTAACAAGAAACATGAAAAACTAATGTGATGAATTAATTTTCATGTTGATATTTGCCCCAAATGTAATTTCAACATAACTGAAATAATTTGATCATAAAAACTATTGATTTGATAATGAATCAGTTCTTTTTCTTTAAGACATAAAATTTAAAAAGTCACACACTAAAATAAAGAAGAACATTTGGGCAATATGATTAAAAAAATAACCTTTAGCTTGTGTCCAGGTGTTTGTCTAACACTGATGTCCAAGAGCCCTTTCTTTAAGGCTGCATTTTAAAAAAAGAAAGATCAACGTGCTTCCTGGACTGTAGACATTGATGGTTACAAAAAGTGGCACAGAGATTCCAAAAGTGCTGCTGACACAAGTCATCCTTAAATCGCAGACTACAAAATTACACATCTTTGTTTATGAGGCAAAACCAAGATTTCCATAACAGTTGTGTTGTGTATCTTTAGTTCAAATGTGTAAAAAAGAAACAAACAGAACGAAGAACAACATCCAAAAGAATAAACAACACATATAGAAGAAAACAACCCATCTTAAAAATGTGTCAAACTGATTTTACATGTTCTGAAGGGAGGAAGAAGTTTAAACTTACGTATTTAATCCTGCCTCTTTGCATCTTTGTCACTATTTAATTTTTCATACAAATTGCTGATTATTTTTAGTGAGAAGATTGACACACCTGCAGTTAGAACAAAACAAAACAAAACAAAACAAATCAAAACGAGCTTCTTTAACACATTTAGAAAAATAAGTACAGAAATAAATCCATAGACAAAAATAACAAGCAAAGAAATTAATAACATTTGTGGTCTGTGTGTGTGTGTGTGTGCGTGTGTGTGTGTGTGTGTGTGTGTTTGTTCTCATTTGATTGACTTCAACACTCGGAGCATTTCAACACAGTCCTTTGGTGACATCTGGTGGCCAAATGTATGAATGAGCTCCAATATTTACCCACTCTCGAGCAGTGTTGGTCAAGTTACTTAGTAATTAAAGTACTTTACTTATACCTTATTTTCTAAAGTATTAGTTACATAACTTTTAGTTACTTACTTTTCAAAACCATGATGGTATGAGTATAAGTATCACCGACCTTCATAGATAAATACATTTTAGTATCATCTGCATAGCAATGGAATTTGGTTTTTCTGCTTTCCCAATTCTAAGTCGAATGATTGTTCCTGCAAATAAATAAAGCTTCTTCTTTTCATCTTTTAAAGCTTTTTCTTCCGACAGAAAACTACGGAGCCCCTCTGGTGACATTGGTGAAAAAAATATTATTGCTTAATAAGGCGTGGCCACGTGTTATTAAGGCGTGGGAACGAGATAAATAAGTCGTGGCCACGCGTTATTAAACTCAATTTTAACTGCGCTTTTATTACCGCTTACACCCAATTTCACTTCAGCGCAATACTAGGCATACTCCTTTGTTACTACAAGAAATATGAAAGAATATTACTGTATACATTTGGAGAAAAGTACTCTTAAACTTGGATGTGTTGATCGAAAATGATGGTCTCATCTATTTTATAATTTTGCAATAAAATGGAATCCTTAATAGGTTTATGCCTGATTCCACTTTAGGCAGTACTAGACATACTCCTTTACTACTACAAGCAGCATCAAAGAATATCACTGTAGGAATTTGGAGAAAAGTACTTTTAAACTTGGAGCAAATTAATGAAGGCAAGACCATTATTTTCGACCAACAGATCCAAGTTTAACATTACTTTTCTCCAAATTTCTACAGTAATATTCTTTGATATTACTGGTACTGGTAAAGGACTATATCTAGTATTGCACTGAAGTGAAATCAGGCATAAACCTATGAAGAATCTTTTTTTATTGGAATTTGAAAACAGGTGTGATAAATCATTATTTTCGGTAATTTGCTCCAAGTTTTAAGAGTACTTTACTCCAGATCCCTACAGCAATATTCTTCGATGTTGCTTGCAGTAACAAACAAGTATGTCTAGTACTGCCTGAAGTGGAATCAGGCATAAACCTATGAAGGATTCCATTTTATTGCAATTTGAAAATAGACGAGACCATCATTTTCGATCAACACATCCAAGTTTAAGAGTACTTTTCTCCAAATTTATACAGTAATATTCTTTCATATTTCTTGTAGTAACAAAGGAGTATGCCTAGTATTGCACTGAAGTGAAATTGGGTGTAAACCTATGAAGGATTCCGTTTTATTGCATTTTGAAATCAGACCATCTGTCTTTCTGTCAGCATTGCGGCCGTACGCTGACCTGTGTTTTACCGTAAAGGCAGTAATAAAAGCGCAGTTAAAATTGAGTGCCGGCTCACTTGACGGCAGTTTAATAACGCGTGGCCACGACTTATTTATCGCGTTCCCACGCCTTAATAACGCGTGGCCACGACTTATTAAGCGTGGCCACGCGTTATTAAGCAATAATATTTTTTTCACCAATGTCACCAGAGGGGCTCCGTAGAAAACCCCAGTTTCTGGCGGTTGTTTTATTATTGCTCCATTGCAAAACTGTCTGGTCTTCTACAAAAAGTCAAAGTGTTGTGACACGAGTCTCAGGCTCTGTTTTACCCAACAACGTTTCAAGTGACGTAGCAGAGCTTCTCTTTGTTTAAATTCCCAAGGTTAGGAATTCCATCCTCATGCATGTTTGATTAGAACCAGGCCCGCCCCTCCCTACACGCAGAACACGCGCTGTGCGTAGGGCCCCGCGATCCATGGGGGCCCCCATTTTGCGCAAGTGAATTGAATCTCCCTCGGGATCAATAAAGTATCATCATTCTCTGCAAATGCGCAAAGGATGCGCTGCATTTTGCCGAGA
Organism: Blennius ocellaris; assembly: GCF_963422515.1. NCBI lineage: Eukaryota > Metazoa > Chordata > Actinopteri > Blenniiformes > Blenniidae > Blennius > Blennius ocellaris. The sequence continues at coordinate 5,542,338 of NC_137672.1, forward strand.
GGCGGCGTAGAACACCGCCACCAAGTCAGTCCGAGGCAGGAGAGAGAGAGAGAGAGAGAGAGAGAGAGAGAGAGAGAGAGAGAGAGAGAAATAAAAAGAGACGCAATGATTGAAAGCGCGAAGCATCACCATCTGACCAATCAGCGATCAGATGGGCCGGCAGGCAGTTGTTTACAGGTAGAGAGTAGACAGAGAGAGAGAGAGAGAGAGAGAGAGAGAGAGAGAGAGAGAGAGAGAGAGAGAGAGAGAGAGAGAGAGAGAGAGAGAGATGGCTTCTAAACGTCAATACGATTCGGGAGCTAGCAAAAGAAAGAAAAAGTCCAAACAGTCAGAGGCTCGTGCTTCACTTGAAGGTGGGATGTTGTTGAAATAGAAAAGAAAAACCTTTGTGGCATAAACTGTTTATGCCACAAAGGTTTTTCAGACGTGTGCATCTGTAAAGTTCTTGTTCCACTGTTGATAGAGGCTGTTCATTTGATTCGTTAGTAATTGTAATTTATTATTATTATTATTATTATTATTATTATTATTATTATTATTATTATTATTATTATTATTATTATTATTATTATTATTATTATTATTATTATTATGTTATTGGAAGGGGGGCCCCAAAATAAAATCCTGCTTAGGGTCCCCACTTGGCTAGGGGCGGCCCTGAGTAGAACAAAGAATAAGCTGCTTATTCCCACTGGTGGAGTCGTGGTTTACGCTCTCGACTCACAACATGCTAGTCTGAGTCCAGGTAGGTGTGGGAAGAATTATCTAGGGTTTTCTTTTCTTCTTTCTAAAAAAAAATCTTTTCAAAAATAACATTGAATGTTGCCCCGATCACAATCCCTGCACTTTGGGTAGCATGAGACGTGCAGTGTGACACTTGCACACACGAGTGTGAAACCACCATTCTGCACTCGCCTGGTGTGAGACAGATAAACCACCGCAAAGAGGACAGTTCTATTCCTGCATGTGAAACTTCAGATGTACCGTTTCAGACCAGCTCGCCACTCAGAGCTACTCACAGTAGGAAACCAGAGCGGCGAGGCACCATAGTCCTCATATTGCAGGCCGCACACTGCAAGAGAAGTTCATCTGTATTTACGAGTTGACCTCCGTAACATCTGTTCATTGTTTCTTTTGAAACACTTTGTTATGTTATTATCATCATCAATAGTTTACAGCAGGTATATAAACGGCGAACACACGCAAGGAACCATACATTCATAACTTTTTCAGGAAATTTCAAAGTAGTTACTTACCGCTAATATGCAGCTTGCGCCTGCGGGCTTAATGCGTCGTCATTTCCTGTCTGGCAGTGGAGGAAGCCTGAGAGTGGAGCTCCTGCAGCCAGACGCCTCTGGATATCGGCCCAGAATTCTTGTACCAACAATGCATTGCATCAAGAAAAACAATAAAAAAACGGAGAAACATTTTCACAGGAGATTCTACCGCCTTTTAACAGAGTTTTCTTAGCGTGTAGGTCGTCCTTGGATCACATCACATTCAGTCTTTATAGGAAAAGACTATTTTTCCATAACAGGCGATAGTAGTCACATAAAAAATAGGACGGTTCAAGATGTTTTTCTATGAGTGTTTTGGTTCATGTGTTCATAAACACTAAATACAGTTTACCTTCCTGTTTTTGTTTGTCTTTGTTTTTGTTTTTTTTGTTTTTTGGTTGTTTGTTGTTGTTGTTGTTGTTTTTGTATGTCCTTTTGTTTTTGCTTTTGTTATAATTGTTGTGATTACTTTGGTTTTTGCTCTGTTGTTGCTCAGGCTGGTTTAATCTCGTGGCAGTTGGAAAATATTTAGATCACTGTGATTATTGTATTATTAAAAAGAAAAAAAAATGTGTGTAGCACTAACAAGGGTATTGTATGTTTCTCCCCACTGAGTCTTTCTCCGTCTTTCCTCTCCTCTCCTCTCCTCTCCTCTCCTCTCCTCTCCTCTCCTCTATCCTTTCACCCCAACCGGTCAGCAGAATGTCGCCACCTCTGACTCTGGTTTCTACAAAGTTTCTCCTTGTTGGAGGGAGTTTTTCCTTTCTACAGTAGCAAACACACCTGCTTGCTCATGTGGATATGTTGGGCTTTTCTATTTTCTCTATAAAAGCACATTGGAATGACTATAATGTATTTAAAAAATGTCTTTCTTTCAATAAAAAAAAACAAAAAAACCACAAAAAAACCCACTAAATACAGAAAACTTCACTTCCTTCTTCCGCCTCATGAAAGTTGACTGTTGCAGAGCCGTATCTGCACAATGAGGAACGTGATCTTGTCAGCGGTTTTGCTTCTCTGCTGCCTCAGTAAGTCTTTGAAATGAACAAATCTGCACATTTGACTGCGAGGAATTTCATGTGTGAAGTTGCTGTTGATGTTGTTTCAGACGGGATCTCAGGATTAGAGGTTCGGTCTGTGGAGGTGAAGCCTGGTGAAGACGTCAAACTGCTCTGCTCCAACTTCTCCATTAGTCCTACTCAAATAATCTGGTATAGAGTGACCAGGGGAAGAAATGTCCACTGTGTCGCCTCCATGTTCAAGCCAGATGAGGACACTAAGAACTGTGCAGGCTTTCCGAAAGAGAAATTTGTAATGAGCTCCAACATGTCTGTGGTTTTTCTTACGATCAAGACGGTGAATGTATCAGACTCTGGACTCTACTTCTGTGGATATTACTTTCAACTGAACCCAATAATTGTTGAAGAAACACATTTAGAAGTTCACGGTAAGAATCCTCTTTTCATTTTCTAGAACCTCATAATGACACAAATCCAGGTTTTGCACGTTTGATTTACCATGTTTTTAACTTGTGTTGTGAATTAACTGAGTTTATGTCGTAAATCAGGAGAAACATCAGACCACCTGATGAATGTGATCCGGAGCTCTGTGACTGTTCTCCTTCTGATCGTCATCGTCGGTCTGCTTGTAAGAACAAAAGAATCCTGGGTTTGTTTTTCAAGCTTTACTTGTGCTCTAATTGAAATAAGTACACCAGTATTACGAAATGCTATTAAATACAATTTAAAAAAAAATTCCCAACAGTTCAGGCTGAATCGTACAAGAACACAGAACACCAGGTATTTAGCTTCTTTCCTTCTTTCCTCCTTCGGATCATCCAGTTCTGAATGATCTGAAACTTCATTATCATTGTAAACAAGCTTGTTCAACCTGAAATCAGTTCTCACAGTTCAAGCTGCATGTTTGGCGTTTTTCCAACGACACTGTGCTCGTCTTAATTCGCCCTTATTCACAGAGACGAGGCTCAGACCAGCTCGACTACGCAGCTGTGACTTTTCATCGAGAGGCCGAACATGGCCGCAGAGGAACAGAGGTGGATGTTATCTATTCAGCCCCCAGGTTGAATGAGGAAGAACCTCAAGCTGCAGATCTCATGAGGAACTGATGCCGATGTTAATCAGCGCTTCACACCAGCAGGGTGGAAGAACATGCAGCCTGCAAGAAGGTCCGACCCGGCCTGCAAAGGGTAAAGACAACAAAGAAGACATGCGAAAGACTGATAGAATCTTGAGATGATCACCGAGTCAGGTCTGATTTCAGTTATTAATGGTTTTTAAAATAAATTCCATGTGCTTTACAATAGATTTTGCAAAATAAAAATCACAATAACTCAGGAAACACTTTACTGTTGGTAAAAAACCACATATAGTTGATTCTTGCAAGGATTTGTGGTCATCCATCTTTTTAAAAGTATTTAACCTGGTTCAACAGCAAATGCAGCCTATGTCACAATGCACTCTTCATTAAGAGCCCAGGAAAAGCTCCTCTCCACCATGGAGGCTCTCACTAGAGAAACATATGTGTCTTTAATCTCAATAAGCTTGTAAACTTTCGAAAATAAAAGGAAATGCTTATATGGACTGATTTGAGTTGCCAGATTATATTTTAAGGTTTTGTTATTTCCTTTGTGTAAATTAAGAGGCTCATTTCTAATGAATCAATACAAGTATGTGTAAGTATCAAGAAACGTGAAAAACTAATGTGATGAATTAATTTTCATGTTGATATTTGCCCCAAATGTAATTTCAACATGACTGAAATAATTTTTTCATAAAAACGTGTGTGTGTGTGTGTTTGTTCTCATTTGATTGACTTCAACACTCGGAGCGTTTCAACACAGTCCTTTGGTGACATCTGGTGGCCAAATGTATGAATGAGTTCCAATATTTACCCACTCTCGAGCAGTGTTGGTCAAGTTACTTAGTAATTAAAGTACTTTACTTATACCTTATTTTCTAAAGTATTAGTTACATAACTTTTAGTTACTTACTTTTCAAAATCATGATGCACAGTCTACAAAAAGAGAACGTGAAGAATGATGAGTGAGACTGAGAATAGGATGTTCCTGCTGGCTTTTTTTTTTTGCCCCCCTCTTTTTTCTTCTTATTTTCTTATTCTTTCCTTTTGGTGGGTTGGAGGTGGAAATATGAGAATAATCATAAATATGATACGTGTGACAATGATTTATATAAATCTGAATTGCGCAATAAAGACATTAGAACAAGAACATTCACGTGGAATAATAATTTGAAAGAAAATATTTGTAAATTCTGTTTTCCGCTTGCCTGAACGCACCAGGCGCGCATTTATGACGCATGTCAGACGTGCCACACGCACCCCTATGACGCACATCTTGTGCGTCCACGTGTCTCTCTCCATCAGGGGACCGGTGTGTTTCAGTTCGCCTGATTTTGTTTGCAGAAGCTGTCGAACGAACTCAAACGGGCCGTGAAACGCCGCTTTGCACAAAACTAGGAAACAACCGGGGGCATGGAAACAAACGTTGTGTCCGACGAAGGCATCAAAAGTGAGACTTTAGTCCAGCAGGGGGGTGAAAGTGAAGCTGGCAGCGAGCAGACGGCGGGACACGGCGACAGGGACTCTGCAGCGGAAGTCCAAACTCTGTCCAAACGACAGAGGAAGAAGCTCCAGCGGCAGCAGAAGTGGGAGGAAGAGAGGGAATCACGAAAGTAAGAGCATTGTTCAAAACAATTCTACAGAGAAACTGAACACGACCAGCAGCGGTTTCAGTGTGTCACGTTTATTGTTTTCTTTTCCGACGTTCTGATTGTCACTAACAACTATTTAATCAAAGTTGTTCTGTTACTTGGGGGAAAGGAGCATTGTGAAGTGTTTGGGAAGGAGAAACTACACGTTTCTTTCCAGATATCAGGAAAGTGAGTTTGAAAATCATCAGTTTTGATTGAAATGTGAAAGACTTCATGTGTTTTATATAATTGATTCCCCATGACATTATTAAACTGTTGTCATTCTAGTCAGGGCATGTAAAAGCCCATTTTTATCAAGATCAGAAATGGACAGGGTGTATTTCCTGATCTAATAATGTAGTGCTGAAAGAAAACGACAACAAATGTCTAAATATTTCAAAGTAAAAGGCTAAAAGTGTGTGCACAGATGCACAGAGTAGCACCAGTTTCAGTGGAATGGGATTGAAATCAGGGTTTTTCTGTTTTCTCTAACTGGGTTTGAAGGAAAAAAATCCTTAGCTGAGCTGAAAGTTTGCTTATGTTGTGACAACGGATGACACAGAATAAAGAACCGTTGTGTTTTCTTGTCTCCGGCAGACAAAAACGAAAAGACCGAAAGCAGCAACGCCGGCTGCAGCGGCAGAATGACCCGGAGGAGGGGAAAGACCAGCAGAGCTCCAGAAAGCGTCCCTGCAGGGAGAACGCTCCCGGCTCCATGAAGCTGATCCTGGACTGCAGCTTTGACGGCTTGATGCTCGTCAAGGTAAACCCAAAAAAAAAAAAACGACTCCCGGAAGAAACGGCGACAAAACGTTCTGCTTTTCCCTTCAGCTTACTGGAGCTTCTTTTTGTGTTTGCGGGTTCCTCAGCACATCCAGAAGCTTCACAAACAAATCCAGCGGTGTTATGCTGAGAACAGACGGGCAAAAAATCCAGTGCGGGTCAGTAGATCTCAGCTCCACCGACGAATACCGACGCTTCCTCCAAAACTTCAGTCTCCTGAAACATACATTGCCCCCACCCCCTTCCAGTTTTATCTCACGAGCTTCGGAGGGCAGCTGAAGCAGAGCATGGATGAGAAGGACAAAGGATGGGTGAACTGGAAGGTGAGCAGCCAAGCAGGTACTGCAGTTTAATTGACATTTCCGCTGCACTTCCTGCTCCACGGCCAAGCCCCCGAGTGGCGGTGACCATCAGACCATGTTCAGGGTGTTCACAGGTTTGGTGGCGAAAATAATATGTACAGTTTGACAAATCTGAAGAAGATGGAGTTGATAGGCCCGCGACAGCTTTGGGAGTTTGTTTTCTCAAATTGATGATGATTTAATATTGGGAAGTGGGGAAAAAGTCCAACATTGTTGGGGAAGATGAATGTCGTTAAAATAATCACAGCCCCTCAGTTTAACTATGTGGTTATGATGTCGCCAACTACAATCCCACATGATATATTTACAAACACAACAAACGCGGTTGGGATTGGTTCTTGTGAGGTTTGATCAAAAATACCTAAAATGTTAAAAGTTTTCACACTATGAACAGAAATCTGCGTCTCTCTGGACCAGGGGTCGACAACCCAACTCTTTGGTCCCTCCACTGCGGCTCCTTGAGCCTCGGTCCCACTGCACTTCATCCTGGAGGGACGTAAGGAGGCAAAGCCACCCAGAGCGCAGTCCCGCTACAAAATAGTGAAGTAAAATGTAGGGTCGTGACTGACGCAGCGACGTAACGTCATTACGCAACAGATGAATGTAGAATTGCAGCTGCAGGTCATGACAGCGGCTCAACTGGTGTCTGAAGCTGGGAGCTTCCTGTACCTTTCACAGTAAAACTGCAACAATTCCAGGAGGTTCATTCCAGACTTGTTGAGAGTGACGGAACATTCTAGTGAATTACACAACAACTACAGGACATTAAAGACACAACACTCACACTCATGGTTCTAACAATCCACATCTCCCACATTTATCTTCCATTTTAATAATGTGTAGCAATAAAGGAGCTGAGAGCTGCAATGCATTATGGGAGTTTCTGTTTGTGGTGTTTTAAATGTAATTATTGGGGGTTATGTTAGGTTTGTAGTGTTGGAAATAATTGTGTTGTTGTTGCTTAGTTCATGTAGGTTAGTTTATTAGTTGTAAGTCGTCAACCAGCAGTGAAGAAGGTTTTGTGTGTCGTGTCCTCCTGGCATGGTCTTCCTGTGGGACTGTCAAAATAAAATGTGTGGCTCTCTGGGTGTTGTGTTCAGTGGGAAACGGGACCAAATGGCTCTTTGAGCATTAAAGGTTGCGACCCCTGCTCTGGAATAGCCCTGCTCCTTGTGTCGGCCGAACACCTGGTTTCTGGGCATTCGAGACACTGATTAGGAGATTAGATTAGATTAGATTAGATTCTGGAATTCTAGTAAAGCTGATAGAAGTGTGACGTAAAATCCTCTGTGTTGTTTGCAGCGATGTTGATTTTGATATTTGTGTTTTGAATTTTCCACATTTCTTTATCGTCCCAGCTCATTGCTGATATTGTGTTTTTCCAGATTTATTTATATATGCCGCTCCTGTGGGGACAGGACGGTGGGGGCGTCGGCCTTTTATTTTGTTAATGTGTTGTTTTTTTGTTCCTGTTTCGAAAATGTTTTAAAAGTCAATAAAAACTTTAATTCCCAAAGAAAAATAAAATCCTTTGTTGTGCTCCAAAGGCAGGTTTGATTCTAATTGAATTGCTGAGCTCAACTCCTCTCCTGTGGACTTTAGTTAGTCTTAAATAAAATGGGAACAGACACAGTTCCTCCAGGATGAAAACACATTTGATGAGGAAACGCCACATCAACTCGCATCCAAAGCTCACAAACTGCTGCCCTTAATACAGATACTGTTACTACTACTAAAGGCTGCGGACACACTGAGTAATAGAAAGACGGAGGGGAATAGGACAACAGCCGTTTCTAAATATCTAAAATGAGATCAGACAGATGAGAGAGGACGAGGTGAAGCTGGTGCTGAACAAGTTAGGAGTAACAATCTACGAATCACAGTGTGGAAAAGATTCCTATAGATGGAGTAGTGACTAGAGCCGCTGGAGACACTGCGACCAGGTGAAACAGGAAGTGACGCAACACCACAGAACCCTACGAATGCCTTTCGTCTTCTCTGCGGTTCGTGTCCGCGTGTTTAAATCCCGCTGTCCTTTTGCAGGACGTCACATTCAAAACGGAGCACTACAGTGACGTGGTGGCCAAAGAGGACCTGGTGTACTTGACCTCCGACTCTCCCAACGTGCTCCAGGAGCTGGACCAAACCAAAGCCTACGTGATAGGAGGCTTAGTGGACCACAACCACCACAAGGTGTGTGTGAAATCAGTTGTATCACACGTTCACTGCGTGCTTCTGGGTGTGTAACTTGCTTGTGCTTGGTTTGCAGGGCATCACCTTCGAACGGGCCAAGGAGCGAGGGATCGAGCACGCCCAGCTCCCTCTGAGCAACTTCGTCAAGATGAACAGTCGAAAGGTTCTGACGGTCAACCACGGTGAGCTCTTGTATCAGGTCCATACAGTAAACGGAGCTTGTTGAAGGCTTCGCTTAAATGTGATTTCTGCGAATAGAATAGGAAGTCATGATGAGGGAAAGTAGGTGAAATCTCTCTCCGACAGCAGACGACTTCCTGTCAGTCAGACAAATCGGATTAAAAATCCCAGTTGGGAGCAGCGATGAACGGGCCCTCGCACGAACGTGTCTCCAAATCTGATGTTGTATGATCAACGGTTTTACAGAACAAGATCAAAGTGTTACTCAAAGTGATCAAAGTGTCACTGTAAATGCATGTGGATATGATCAGGGCAGCCATCTGGTCAGACAAGTACAGTTTTGGGCAGATTGGAGCTTGAACATGAAAGGTAGACACAGGGATCAAGAAATGTGGGGTCTGCATGACATCATCTTTAATAAACTCGTTCTATCTTTAAAACCTCACAATCACTTTATTAATCCCTGGAGAAATTCTTTATCAACGCAGCAGCAACACAATGTTTCCAGCTCTAATGCAGCTCCAGCTATTGGGACTATTTTCCGGGAGTTTAGCGTGGAGGAGGACGCAGCTTAATGGAAGGTGTGAATCTCCTGCTGACAGCCTGGAGGAGCGGCTGGTCATTGTTTTGATGTCAGAGCTTCTCCTGGAGAGCCGGAGTTTTACAACGCTGACGTCTGGAGGCAGAGCGGCGGCTTTGCTAACATTGCATGTTGCTGTGTTGCTTTTCTAACATTGCATGTTGCAGCTTTGCAGAGTTTTGAGTGTAAAATACGTCCAAACAGCGACATGTCATGAACAGTGAAGTAGCACAATGCTACTACGCTAGCCTGCTCGCTGGCTGCAAACCGTGGAATGGATTTCCTGACTCATTACTCCACGTCTCACTGAGACCCGCCTCCGTTCAGGGAATCCAGTCCACAGTTTGCAGAGCAGCGGCAGGGAAACACTTGAGTCATTTCAGCAACAGTAAAGCACAAACGCGGCTTCGTGGATCAGAAATCTACGCAGGTTGGATCTGAAAAAATGTCATAATATCTCAAAAAAAAAAGCACAAGCCTGTTCGAGCAAGGTAATGAGATGATTCACTTTTAGCCCCGGATGTTCAGACAAGCCTTAATGTCGAGCCCTGAGTGTGATAAATGAAAGTTCGGGTATGAGACCGGTTTTAAGAGGATGTTAACAATCACCAATGACATTTGTATCGGTAATGACAGACTGTCCCACGTATTCCGCGATCACTGGGAACACAATACTTCCTCAGACCTGGCCCAGGTTGTCTATAGGAGCTCCCCCATGTGAACAGGAAGTGCACTTCCTGTTTCCAGCAGGTGGTGCTATATGGCTATTAGCATCACGATCTGGACTGTGGCGCAACATGTAGAGTTTGAGGCCAGTCGGACCATGTTCAGGCTGTTCAACACAGCACTTCCTGTTTCATGGCGAAGCCTAACACGTTTCGAGCTTTGCAGTAGATTTGAATGACTTTTGCGCACTAATCCCTTTTCTATCAACTGACCAAATTAGAGTTCAGTGAAGGTCTTTGCTTTCAAAAAATCACTTTGTCAACATCCTGCTTTTCTGTGGTGGTTCTTCCTGTAGTGTTTGAGATCATCCTGGCCTACCTGGAGAAGTGCAGCTGGCAGGAGGCTTTCTTCACCGTCCTGCCTCTCCGGAAAGGAGCCGTCGCCATCGACCAGGACAGAACCAGCGCTCAAGAGAACGAGGACGACGATTCGGATTCTCACTCTGCTAACGAGCATTCAGGACAAAAGGACGGCTCTCAACACAGCAGCAACAGCTGATTATATTATATATGATAGATTGGAAATGAGGTTAAGAAGCTTCTGCCAAATTTGGTTTTGTTTTATTCCTCCAGTAGTTTTAAGCTGCTTTTTTCTTTTTATAGAGAGAAATGTTGCTTTGATGAAACCAAACTGTCCGTGTATTAAAACAGTTTGAGGGCTCAAACCTGTTTGAGCAAAACTTTGAGGAAATCTTACGTTTTGAATAAGAAACACTCAGATATTCGTGCGTTTTGTCCCAGGATGCCACTGTGACCGCCAGCGGAGATTTGGACTTTTCTTTTGAACAATGAGTGTGTGAGAGTCTGACACTGAAAGTTGAGCATCATCCTCATCCGTGAGTGAACTTTGAGTCTGTATGTTTCTGTATATTGAAGGTTTCTCTGCAGCTACATGGGATGGTAATGTTTTAATAACATTTAGTTACAGGCTCACAGAAGAACTCCTTCCCAGATTCACTTGGTCAATAAACACGTCAGTGACTGAGGGCCAACGCTCGCCAAGGACTCACTGTGGTTTGACCCCAGCGTTTTATTTATCAGAAGTTCTCTTCAGTTTTTTGAGTGTTTAAATGAAAATATTTAGGAATCTTTGCTAATATTGACTTGTGCCTTTTATATTTGTTCTTTTAGCAACTTGTGTTGTTCCACTTGCTCTCCTGTTCAGTGTTGATTGTGCAGGTTGACATACACAAGATAAAGAAATGTTTTTGACATCAGTGTATCCTATCATTTATTTTACAATGAGCTTGTTGAACTCCGTGGACTTGATTTGGATCAATTTAAAAGAGTTTTATATTTAAATGGGCCACTTTGTACTGACAGCACTGGGCCAGAGATCAAAAAAGTTGATAACCTTGGTTTTATGCTATGTTCAGTATGTATTTATTTTTTCTCTGTATTGCTGCTTGAAAAATAGATTATTTTACAACATTGGTCTTGGCCCCCGCACTTATTCAAAGATGGAGATTCCAGTCAGACAACTGGAACTTTGTTCAATTGGCTCTCATGTCAAAGGTCCTAGGCGTCATGTTATAGTTCCTCTCGTGGTGCCATGTGCCAGAGCAGAGCTGCCCAATTATGTGGGAACGGGCGAAACTCCCGATGACGTTTAATTTGTGATTCACCCATTGGGGCAACACACTTTTTAAAAATTGAAACAAGCCAGGAAGAGAGAGGACACACTTTCTGACTTCTGACTGACGTCATTCACAGCTATCAGCACATTACTGACGTATTACTGTTGCTAAAGCATTACACAGCGAATTCTGCAGAAAATAACCCTTTAAGCTCTGAACATCGTTGCTCCTTCAAGCCAAATCTCTCCACATTTCCCTGTTAAGCTCATCTGTGGTTTCTGTAGTGTAGTGGTTATCACGTTTGCTTCACACGCAAAAGGTCTCCTGTTCAAAACGGGGCAGAAACACAAGTGATGTGTTTAGTTAAAACTCCAAAACACAGTTCCGCTCTGGCTGATATGGTTTTAGTCTCGTTTGCACAGCTTTCAAGGAGACCTTCAGCACATCAATCGGTCCTTCCTTATCGTCATCCTGTGCAAACACTGACTGCCGTCTGAAAATCAGATTTGAAGGCCATCATTCATCTCATATTTCTGAAAGGAGATCCTTGTTCCTGATCACTTTCAATTGGCTCTCATGTCACAGGTCTTCTCCTGCCAAGTTGTCCTCAAATAAATGTCTTCTCCATGCACAAAACAGGTCCTGAAAGATACATACGCCACTTTCCACGCAAAGCTTGTGGAAGCTCCACTCTGAACCTTGTACACACACATTTTGGAGATGAGGAACCTGGCAGCGCTGATGGTGAGGTGGACAATTGAAGCCAGACTCATCTCATACATTTAATATCTTCACATATCAGACTTACAGATCCACGTAACCATAAGCAGCCAAAGCTGCAGTGGAATAGATGTTTCTCTAGTGGAACATTAGACTGAACATTACGACTGAATCAGCAGCTCTCTATGTCATAGTTTTCATCTTCAAATGATACAGTGGATAGAACTGATTGATTATCAATTGTGATAAAGTGTGTAAAAATCGGATTGTGATTTCTATTACCTTATTTTCTAACACAGTCATATTAGTAACAATTCAGCATGTTCATACAAATAAACACCATGTCGTCCTGTTTTTTTCTGTTTAGTGAGTAGAGATCATATAGAAAGGGTTACAGTTAGGGTTAAATAATAGTAAATGTAAATTACGTAGTAAAAAGTGATTGTCACAGCTGTTCCCTCCTAAAATGTGTCATTTGGTTGTTCATTTGTGTCGACCTAAATACATACAATTCAATGGCGGGGCGCCGGCCAAATGAGTGTGTATGTATTTTATTTATTTTTTATTAAAAAATACAGTACAGTCATTCCAATGTGCTTTTATAGAGAAAATAGAAAAGCCCAACATATCCACATGAGCAGCAGGTGTGTTTGTGACTGTGGAAAGGAAAAACTTCTCCATCAGGGAGAAACTTTGTAGAAACCAGAGTCAGAGGTGGAGGAATTCTGCTGACCGGTTGGGGTGAAAGGATGGAGGAGAGGAGAGGAGAGGGGAGGATAGAGGAGAGGAGAGGAGAGGAGAGGAGAGGAGAGGAGAGGAGTGGAGAGGAGAGGAGGAGAGGAGAGGAGAGGAGAGAGGAGAGGAAAGACAGAGATAGACTGGGTGGGGAGAAACATACAATACCCTTGTTAGTGCTACATATATTTCTTTTTCTTTTTTTATTACAGTAATCACAGTGATCCAAATGTTTTCCAGCTGCCATGAGATTAAACCAGCCTGAGCAACAACAGAGCAAAAATCAAAATAATCACAACAATTATAACAAAAGCAAAAACAAAAGGACACAAAACAAAGAACAAAAAAACATGATTTTGATCATTGAAAGAACAAGCGCAGAAAATAAGAAACATCGGCAGCAAATCTCATTAATGAGGAGTGGAAGTGTGCGCGCGTGTGTGTGTGTGTGTGTGTGTGTGTGTGTGTGTGTGTGTGTGTGTGTGAGCTCTTCCCACAGTTTAATCCCCATCTTCTTTGCCACCACTGGCCTTGCACTTTGCATCACAAATATTGCAGCGAGCATGATCTTCTTCAAAAGTGGAGCCATACTTTTGAGCGCTCTCTTTCCGCCATGCTTGCTCCGTTGTCTGAACAGGTAACTACTGACGTGTCTCGATCACGCTCTTGGAGGAAGGAGCTTGTTAGTGAGTGAAGAGACTGCTGGTGGTCTTATGTGTGCCTCTCCAACCACCGTTTATTGTCATGAATGAGACCCTCAATGTTTTGGACGCCCAAAGAGAACCAGAGGAGCTGGGGCTCATGCCGTACATTAAGGGAGCGATTGGGGCAAAAGTGGATGTGGGATGCTTTGCTGTTCCTTGCCCATGAGCCAGTGAATCCAGAACATCTGCAAGGGGTTTGAGCTGGCTCGAGATCTGCTCACACAATCCCTGGACTTTGTCCAGTACAGCAGGATGATGCTCTGCAGTGACCGGTGGATCCGCAGTCCTATTAAGGTCAGAGTCAGTCACATCAAAGTGGATTTGTGAAATTTTTCTGAAATATTATTAAAATTCTTTATTTTTCTATGCATTTCCTTTTTGTTTTTTGTTTGTTTTGTCTATTTTTATTTAGTTGTATTTGTGCATGAGGGTGAATCATCACTCTTTCACTTTCATAAAGTTATTTGGCCTGCATGCAATTCTTGTCCTCACCATTGAAGTGTGGGGGCACTAGTCTTAAACCTCACATTAAATCATACAGTCGCTCACTTTAAATAGGGAAACCTCGTACATTTCGGAAAATAAGCTGTGTGTGTGTATGTGTGTGTGTGCGCGTGTGCGTGTGCGTGTGCGTGTGTGTGTGGTTTGTCCACAGGATGTGAATGGAACTGTGTATGTATGTTCTTAAACATTTGGCTTCCATGTGACTTAACGCTGGTCTGTAATTGGCTACTTAAAGATTCTCTTCAGGGTGCGGCTCTCTGCGCCCCTGGCCAATCAACATCCAATCTGGTTCGTCATGACATTTGTCAATCAAAGTGACGCTCCTGGCAGCATACACTTATCATTCAAACTTATGGACATAAACTGAAGAATCCGACAGCGACCAGACAGGAGAAGATGGTGGCAGAAAAACTAAATTCAGTCACGAATTTACAAAAAATAACCCTAGCCTTAACCCAATCCTTTCACAAGGTGTTCACTGGAGGAAAAAAAAGGCGGATAAAGGAGCTTGGACCGGACCAACCAGACTTAAAGATCCAGCAGCACGCAGGAGGACAGAGAGACACCCGGTGCTTCTCCAGCATTGTTTATGCTAAACACAGTTGGCTAGCTGGGTGTGAAGTTAACTCTTTTTATTGCTCTTTTTATTGCTGTCTGCGTTTTCAAAGCACTGAAGTTTTGTGGACAACAACAGAGGTATGAGACCAGAGGTCCGTTTCACGAAGCAGGTTTAAGGATTACCCCAGGTTAATGAACACCGAGTTGAGGGAAATGCGGGATTTTCCATTTCACAAAGGGAGGTAACTCAAACCGGAGGAAGCGGGGTAACTCAAGCCTGTTTCACAAAGCGGTGTAACGTCAACTCCCGGTCAGTTACCGGGGCAACAGACGCTCTAGAACTAACCTGGTCGGGAGCAGGTTTTTGTCAGTGAACACGGAGTTTTGCTCTGGCTCCGCCCCCTTTCAGACGGACACGGGATTTCATTTCCTCATTCAGCGGGGGAGTTTTGGCGAAACAGTTCTGCAGTGCCTTATTCCCGAGGCAAATTACACGTCAACTTTATTCCCTCAATATGGAATGTGCTTTTGATAATGATCCGATTGATGAAGGCGCAGCATTACTTCGCCGAGAATTTAATATTCGCAGATAATATTCGCATCATCAGACCGCGCATAGATGTACTGGCATTTCCAGACACCTTCCTTTTTGAGCGGTACCGTTTTACTGCCGAGACCATTATGTACATCCACAGTTTAATCGCTCTGTACATTAGCAACATCACCAGCTGAGCCTTGCCCTGATGTCATAGCAGATATTGTGTGTTGCGCTGCGTTTCCTCGCAAATGGCAGAGCTGTCAGAGACATCATATGCCATCATCACTTCGGGGTCTGATCACCACCACCACCACCAAATAAAGACATGATGCACAATTAATTTGGTCTTTTTTATTTCCTACAAATACAAGAGCTAGTTTAGTTAATGTAGTTAGTAGTTCGCATAATTCACCTGGGACTGTACACCCACCCTTAACTTGTGCTCCAGTAGTTCAATTTACAGATCTACATTTCCTTAGCAGTTTTTTCCATCTTCTGGAGCAGGTGGAGTCTATAGATCTGTTTTACAGATAACTGGGAGGACATAAGGAGGACATGCAATTATTACAGTTGGACATGAATTCCACAGAATGAACCTCTGGTGTTTACTGAACATCTGTCTCACTGTGTCAGTCCTTGCAGTGGATGTTGAGGGACCCTCCGGCTGCTGCCCAGCCAGGCCCTGTTAAAAATAATGTGTCAATACTTCAGTGTAGACAAAATATCACTCTTTATTCCACCACAATGTTTCAGAAATGTAAACGGGATGAGAACTATCATACCTCTATGGGGGTCCGGTGCCAGAGGATTGCTAGTCTTCACTCCGTGTGGAGGTGAGTCGGTGTTGTCCTCCCCGGGGAGTGAGTGTCCTCCCCGGGGTGGTTCCCGTTCCCGTTTCTGTTCCTGTTCCGACGCCAGTTCCAAGAAGTCCCCCCGGGTTCCGTCCCGGCTCCAAGAAGTTCCCCCCGGGTTCCGTCCCGGCTCCAAGAAGTTCCCCCCGGGTTCCGTCCCGGCTCCAAGAAGTTCCCCCCGGGTCCCGTCCCGGCTCCAAGAAGTTCCCCCCGGGTCCCGTCCCGGCTCCAGGAAGTTCCCCCCGGGTCCCGTCCCGGCTCCAAGAAGTTCCCCCCGGGTCCCGTCCCGGGTCCAAGAAGTTCCCCCCGGGTCCCGTCCCGGGTCCAAGAAGTTCCCCCCGGGTCCCGTCCCGGCTCCAAGAAGGTCCCCCGGGTCCTATCCCGGTTCCAAGAAGCCCCCCCAGAGATTCCCCGGGTCCCGTCCCGGTTCCAAGAAGCCCCCCCAGAGATTCCCCGGGTCCCGTCCCGGTTCCAAGAGGCCCCCCCTGAGATTCCCCCCGGGTGCCGTCCCGGCTCCAGGAAGTTCCCCCCGGGTCCCGTCCCGGCTCCAGGAAGTTCCCCCCGGGTCCCGTCCCGGCTCCAAGAAGTTCCCCCCGGGTCCCGTCCCGGCTCCAAGAAGCCCCCCCAGAGATTCCCCGGGTCCCGTCCCGGTTCCAAGAAGCCCCCCCAGAGATTCCCCGGGTCCCGTCCCGGTTCCAAGAGGCCCCCCCTGAGATTCCCCCCGGGTCCCGTCCCGGCTCCAGGAAGTTCCCCCCGGGTCCCGTCCCAGCTCCAGGAAGTTCCCCCCGGGTCCCGTCCCGGCTCCAGGAAGTTCCCCCCGGGTCCCGTCCCGGCTCCAAGAAGCCCCCCCAGAGATTCCCCGGGTCCCGTCCCGGTTCCAAGAGGCCCCCCCAGAGATTCCCCGGGTCCCGTCCCGGTTCCAAGAGGCCCCCCCTGAGATTCCCCCGGGTCCCGTCCCGGTTCCAAGAGGCCCCCCCTGAGATTCCCCCGGGTCCCGTCCCGGTTCCAAGAGGCCCCCCCTGAGATTCCCCCGGGTCCCGTCCCGGTTCCAAGAGGCCCCCCCTGAGATTCCCCCGGGTCCCGTCCCGGTTCGAAGGGGCCCCCCTGAGATTCCCCCGGGTCCCGTCCCGGTTCCAAGGGGCCCCCCTGGGATTCCCCCGGGTCCCGTCCCGGTTCCAAGAGGCCCCCCCTGAGATTCCCCCGGGTCCCGTCCCGGTTCCAAGAGGCCCCCCGGAGTTCCCCGGGTCCCGTCACCTTTCCAGCTCCCCTTTCCCTGTTCCCTCAATAAAACATTAACTGTTTGCAAACAACTTTCTGCTTGAGGTCTGCTCTTGGGTTCAGGACACTCCACACGCCGGCGCCCAGCCATGACATTAAACCTGCTTCGTGAAACAGACCTCTGAAACATTTCTCTGAAAAATGAAAACAGCATGAAAGTCACTGCAGCCGTCTTGACAACAGCATGAAGCTAAAGTATTTGGGTTGATGAGGGTTTATGTCAAACTACTTTGTTGCTATTTTTTAATACTACGGACAAAAACTAAAAAACTACTTTCAGCCACTTGTATCCTGGATCTCATTCTTTCGGTCATGACCTAAAGCTCTGACCATAGGTGAGGGTAGGAACGAAGATCGACTGGTAAATCGAGAGCTTAGCCTTTTGGCTCAGCTCCTTCTTCACCACAACGGACCGATAAAACGACTGCATGACTGCAGATGCTGCACCGATCCGCCTGTCAATCTCACGCTCCATCTTCCTCTCACTCGTGAACAAGACCCCAAGACACTTGAACTCCTCGACACTTGAACTCCTCCACTTGGGACCTGGAGGGGGCAAGCCACCTTTTTCCGGTCGAGAACCATGGCCTTGGATTTAGAGGTGCTGATCCTCATCCCTGCTGCTTCACACTCGACTGCAAACCACGCCAGTGCATGCTGTAGGTCCAGGTTTAATGGAGCCAACAGAACCACATCATCTGCAAATAGCAGAGATGAGATCCTGTGGTCCCCAAACTGGACCCCCTCCGGCCCCTGGCTATGCCCAAAAATTCTGTCCATGTATGTGATGAACAGAATCGGTGGCAAAGGACAGTCCTGCCGGAGGCCAACGTGCACTGGGAACAGGTCTGACTTACTGCCGGCAATGCGAACCAGACTCCTGCTCCGGGTGTACAGGGAACGGGCAGCCCTTAAAAGGGCCCTGGACTCCATACTCCCGGAGCACCCCCCACAGGACGTCTCGAGGGACGCAGTTGAACGCCTTCTCCAGATCCACAAAACACATGTGGACTGGTTGGGCGAACTCCCATGAACCCTCAAGCACCTGGTGGAGGGTATAGAGCTGGTCCAGTGTTCCACAACCAGGACGAAAACCGCATTGTTCCTCTGCCCAACGACATCTCCAGTTGAGGTCAACAGCTCACCACCTCCGAGGTAAACAGTGTTGGTGGAAAATTGCTTCCCCCTCCTGAGACGTCGGATGGTTTTGCCAGAATTTGACAGCTCTGTCCCTCTCTTTACCCGAGTGTTCAAGACACGTGACCGGAGATCAGATGACATGACCACAAAGTCTATCATCGACCTCCAGCCAAGGGTGTCCTGCTGCCACGTGCACTTATAGACAACCCTGTGCTCGAACATGGTGTTCGTTATCGTCAAACTGTGACTAGCACAGAAGTCCAATAACAGAACACCGCTCAGGTTCAGATCGGGGAGGTTGTTCCTCCCAATCACCCCCTTCCAAGTCTCGCTGTCATTGCCCACGTGGGCATTGAAGTCCCCCAGAAGAACAATGGAGTCCCAAGTTCAAGCACTATTCAGCACCCCTCCCAGGGACTCCAAGAAGGTTGGGTACTCTGAACTGCTGTTCGGTCCATAGGCCAAGACAACAGAGTCAGAGACCTGTCCCCTACTCATAGGCATGGGGACGCAACCCTCTCATTCACCAGGGTGAACTCCAACGCATGGCGGCTGAGCTGTGGGGCAATAGGCAAGCCCACGCCAGCCCGCCACCTCTCACCGCGGACAACTCCAGGAAAGTGGAGTGTCCAGCCCCTGTCGAGAAGCTGGGTTCCAGAGTCAAAGATGTCCATGGAGGTGAGCCTGACTATATTGAGACGCTATCTCTCAACCTCCTGCAAAAGCTTGGGCTTTTGAGACATGGAAACTATAAATACACTTTTCAAAAAAGTAAAATTACTTAACTTGTTGAAGTCACATCAATCCGTGTTGAGGCACAGACATACTCCTGGTAGGATCCAGTGAGATAAATGCACGGTGGTGTGCAGATCTGCCTCGAACACCAGCCCGACACCCATTGCATTCCTCCTCAGGGAAGTGGTGTACACTGGTGTACGCAGTGTGTTCTGCAAAATAAAAAATACACAGTTACACAAACAGTTGAGAAGAGACTGTAAAAAAAAGAAATAGCATATGAAGGTCTGTCTTGGTGTCCATACCAGTAACCTGAGGCAGTGAGTCTCTATCGGGATGACTTTGACAATGGGCAGTTCAACAACCAACACTTTGGGTTTACTCTTCTCCAAGCATCCATTCTCCACATCCCAGTCTGCTCCCTCCAGATACAGACCAGTCACGAAGCAGCCTGTAGGGAAGAAAACTGTCAGTGTTCAGACCTCAATTGTGATCATGCAGCATTTGATCAATGTTGTTGTATTACCTTGCCGGGGTTTCTCGCTGATCTCATCCTTACTGCGGTACTCGGTCACTTCTGTGTAGAACGTACAAAGATCTAGAGACCAACCTTTCTCCTTGCACGCCACTTGAACCAGAGCAGTTAAGTAGGACTCTGGGATGTGGAGTCCTGATAGCCACATAACTTTTGGCTCTCCGTTCTCCACCTGGTGGACACATTACATATCACACATTAAATACATGCTCAGCTAATTTGTTCTGTCAGGGATTAATGCAGAAGGATTGTAGAGATTCCCGTGATAAATTATTTACGCTGTACTAATCCTTACCCAGTCGCTGTACTGGTCATAACGCATCTTGAAGTGGCTCGACCAGTTGCCCAAAGACTTCAGAGTTTCTGGTGCCAGCTTCTTCCAAATAGCTGGAATCTGACCGTTGAAAAGAGCTGAGGCCACCTCTTCAAGCTCGCTGCTCATGCCCACTTCACCACTCAAAGCCTGGGGGGCACAAAGAAGATATGAATTGGAGGGAAGCCAATAACCAACACTGCACAACACATGCAAGGTCAGTTTCCAATCATCTCAACCTACCTTCTGGAGCTCAGCAAGAGACAATTGCATGCAGACCAGGAGCTTGTTGAAGCGTTCCAGTTCTTGAAGCAGAACCACTGAGGTTGGAGAGATCTCTGTTCCAAGCGTTTTCCGGATCACATCCAAATCGAATAACTCGGGCAGCTTGTCTTGCATGTCCTTGGCCATTTGGCTGATGTAATCTTCCCGACTGATGTTTCCACCTGATTCACCTGTATGTTTAAAGGCCAATAGAGAAAAAGGAATCACTTGACAGCATTTGAAGGAGACGTCAACCATGAGGTAAAAGATATGGACGTTGTCAAAACTGACCTGTCTGAGGCTGCAGGTCTATTAAGTGAGACCACATGTCTTTAACTGCATGTGTGTAGCATTCTATCTCAGCATTGGAGTGAAGACCCAGCACCTCGGGTGTATTTGCCAGGGGCAGGTTCTCAATCTCATCTGTAGTATTGCACAACGTGAAACCGTGAGTATCAGTGATGACAGAAAGCAAGATGAAAGTAAGCCGTGACAGTTACTGACCAGCATATGTTTTCATTGGTCCATTTAGAGGAATCTTGTAATCAACATCTTGGTTTTTGAAGAAGTGGAACTCTCGGAAGGTGTAGTAAAGGAAGTCTCCAAAGTACTCATCCATGTAGACAGTCAGGATCCTGCGATCAAAGCTGTCTATCGCTCGCCCACCATACATCACCTAAACAAACAATATACAGGCAGATTAAACAACAGTCCTCACTGGGCAGAACAGTTTATACAGATGACTCACTACAGTTCACAGTATGAAATAAGTTTAGCCTTACCTCCCCAATGAGGTATTTAAGACTTCCCCAGGGAATGCCGCTTTCTCCTTGGTCGTGAGCCTTTGTCAGGTATGTGTTGAGGATTTCCATGCACGCCTGTTGAGCACAGTTATAAAGTTACAAAGTTTTAAACACTGAAATGGGAAATATGAGTGATATTTACACCTCAGAGAACATGTCTGACAGTCCAAATGTCAAATACATTGTTGACTCCATGACCACTTACAAAGAAATCCGACTCGCTGAAGTCATATGAGACGTTCCAGCCCATCTTTCCATACTTGCGCCTCTCTTGCACCACCGAGTGGAAGAAAGTCAGAACGTACACAAGGCTGGGGAAGGCAAGATGTGGGCATTCGCTCAAAGTCTCACTGGAGATTTTAGAGTATATGGCTCTCATGTTCAGCTTTAGACCATTAGGAGGCTCCGTTACCACCTGTTAACATGGAAATAGAATAACAAGTTTAAAATCACAAAACTAAAGGGGTGTTTAAACATGTTCATCTTTTGAAGCAGCTCAGGCACTAAGATGTTCCAAAAGTAATCCTGGATAGAATTTATGCATTGCCAAGAGTCGTGAGAGAACATGGCTTCACCCTTCATCTAAAAGTAACTAAAAATAGTACATATGTTATTAAATAAATAAATGAATGAATGAATAAAAAATATTGAGGACACTGCCAACTCAGTATGTCTTAGCTGCCACCTTGTAAAAAAGAAGAAAAAAAAGACGAGAGATAAAGACATGTTTCACCTTTCGGGACTTTTGCAGAATGCCAATGGGGAAATCATTAATGGGGTTCGTTGTAATCCACAGGCGGAAGTTCGGATTGGGCTTAGTGATCATCTCCAAAGCCTTCTCCAGTTCTTTCAGCCACTTCACCAGCAGGTGGCAATTCTGCAGCATCAACCATCGACCAAGAGCTGCCGCCTTCTTCAACAAGTCTAAGGCCACCTTTATAGGAGGAGACAACAGGAGACAACACCTCAGCATCTTCACATTTTACTGTACAATCATTTCATATAATATACTGTCTGTCACATTCCATGGCTGTCGGGAAGAAAGATTTCGTACCTTTTCTTGACCTTGGCCCATTGCAAGAAACTGGAACTGGCTTTGCCCAAGGCCTAACTTTTGAGCGAGTTTCATGATGTCGCCAGCTGGGTCCGAGCCGGGACTCAAAATGAAGACAATGGGGGAGAAAGGTGTGCTCTCTTCATAGATTGCATCAAAGTTGATCACAGGGGGCTGTACGTATCTGAGCATTAAAAACAACAACAAAGAAAAGTTCAGGGATTGAGTTCCTTCAGTTAAAAACAATGATTGGAAAAAAAAACAAAAAACTTTCTGCATGGTTTAAAAAAAAAAACGTGTTCAGCTGCCTTGAACTTCATCACAGTGGTGTACTTTATAAATATATACTCTATGTACTAAAGGCATTCTTGACTTAGGTTGATTCGGTCCATACATTATACCGTAACAGGAGGTTTTGAATCACTCACTGCAGTATAACTGCAAAGCACTGAGCTATCACATTTAATGAGTTTTCAAATCAGATGACCTGTTTGAATGTTTTTTCGCTGTATACTGCATACTAATTTCACCTTTGATTTCTAAAACCTTTCAACATTTCATATGCCCAGTGTGCATCTACGTGCAAGATATGTAATATATACTGATCCGAGAAAGCTTCAATTGTACTGCATATTTAGAAAAGAGAAAGCCTCACCTCTCGCCCATGGTGACAGTGACATAGTCTGTCACAGCTCTATAGACTCGATCAACGCGGAAGCAACGCAGCAGGAGGAGCTTCTGAAAGCTCGACAGGTTTTCCTTGAATTTTGACGGAAAAGGAGTCTGTTCTGGTGCATCCAAGTCATACCACTGGGGAGAGAGAACATAAGAACCGAAATCAGTTTTAGTTGACTAAGTGGCACGACAGCAGTTTCTGAGGTTGCGATTACTTACAGACTGCCACTCAGTAGAATTCCTCTCAATGTCAACAGGCAGCGAGCCAAACGGATCAGGAAACACCTCTGAAAGTTTCATGATGTCCTTCCAGCCCTGATTTGGAAGCCACTCACAGGGCTTTGAGCGTTGACTTTCCTCCAGGGATATGTTGCCTTTGCACATGAAGTGAGAACAAATCAAGTTATTATATGTATTTGTATTTTTGCCTCCAGTGTAATTTGCGTAGAAATTAACGTTGAACTTGTTGTCTCACCTTTCATAAAGAATTCCATTTCCTCTTGAGTTACCTTCCCCTTTGCCTCCTCAATTTTGATTGTCATGATGAAGGAAAAGAGCAGCTTGTGCTTTTCAAACAGCCCTAGAGATATGAAATCACAATGATTAAATATTTACATATAAGTGTGTTTTGATGATAACATTTTTCATTATCCGACATGCGCTGTTGTTTTTTTCTCTACCTGTGCAACCGTAGTTATAAACGTTATCCATCAAAGTGTTCCTGATGTTCTGTAGCCTTATGGGAAGCATGGCGTGACGCTGAGATTTTTGCAGTGAAAACTCAAACACTTGGAGGTAGGAAGCGAGGGAGAATTGGTACATGGTGTTAACCGAAGCCATTTCTGTCAGCACAAAGAACAGGATCGCGCCAATGTTGGCTGCGGGTCGGTACTCGTTTCTGAGTTTATCAATGTCCTGTGACGTCTTCACAGCCAAATGGAGCTTCTCGAAAACCTAAAGATGAGCAAATCAAAAGGGTTAGTGTTTGCAGTGAAATGGATTTCTTTCCAAGATTTAATTAACGCCTTCTCGAGTCAAACTGACCTCTTTGGCTTTCAGCTTTGTTATTTCCAATGTGTTAACAAGCTCTGTGTTGTCCAGCATGTTGCCTGTCGATGTGGCCAGCTCTTCCAGCAAAGAGTCTCCCAGCTTTTTCAGAAGCGTTTTGTTGCTGCTCGTTTCCTGGATCAGACACTTGTGCTGCTCCTCCAGCTCTTTCTTCTCGAACCCCATTATGACGCTCAACAGCTGGTCCTCCAAACCCTTCTGGGTCACTGCAAGTCACATGAGCACATTAAACAACTTCACACAAACTGACAACACAGCATAGTGTTCGAAAGATAAAAACAAAAGCTATATAGCTGTCTTGCCAAAGGCTCCTACCAGTATAGTTAATGACCACGGATTTTCCAAAAACGGATGGGGAATATTTGGGGTTGGCCAGTTTGGTGTTGAGGTACAGCTTGAAGTTGGAATCGTAGTCCACTTCCTTGTCGCCCAGCACAACAACTTGTCGACCCTCTGCCCCTTTCACATTTTTCTCCAGGACGTTGTCAATCACTGGGTCAATGTACTCGTCCACATCTTGGATTAGAAATGGGAAGCCAAAGTTGATGGCCATCTCCAGATGTTTCAGGAAGTCCGGATCATTGAAAGATGAAATCTGGGACACAGTGGTTGATCAAATTGTCAGGGCTGCACGTCACGAATATTTCACATTTAACATTCATAATATAGAAGTGTGTCCCTTTTTTGTACCTTGAGGTTATTGTTTGCCTCTTTTGTCTTGATCCAGTTGAGGGCTTGTTGCTGCGGGTCAATGCACAGTGGAAAGCGGCTCCCCCTGGTCGTGAGAATTCCATTCTGTACAGAGAGCTCATCTGGAGGCAAGCCCTGTGAATCCCATCTGTGGAAAAGATTTCATTTTGCATGCAGTCAATATACAACATACTATATTATGTTTTTTTTTTTTTAAATAACACGAAAGGCTAAAAAAATATCTTGCAGAGATCTTTGTTTGTAACTAAGTTCAAATCGTACTCACCTGCTGATTTCCACCTCATCAGAAAGAAGGTGTTCCACTTTGAAAGGCTGACTCAAAGGGATGCCTCTTTCCTTCACATCCTGGCTCCATGTGTTGTATACCATTTCATTCCTGAAGTCCCAGCTGAAGGCCCCCTCATAGCTGAGGAAAGCGGCACAGATCAGACAGTCACCCAGCAGACGCACCCGCCGCAGCTTCAACTCCTCCAGGTCCTTGGCCCACCTGAGTTGGCAACAGAAAAAAAGTGCAGACAGATAATGAGTGAAACAAGCTTCTGAACAACTGGATGTTTAGTGGAAAGTTTGTGTTTCAAAACCTCACCGTTTGTTCTCGGAGCTCAGACCAGTGATGAGTTTGTCAGCAGCGATGAGCCTTCTCTCCATGAGCTCAGCTTCGTCTTGGAGCTGCTGCTTCTCCTCATGAGCTGCTTTGTACGTGTCTCCGAGAGCCCCCAGTTCTTTCTGGAGATCAGCGAGCTCACGTTGAATTTGCTCCAGTTCCTGCTTACTCTTGAAGAAGTTCTTCTCGAGGCGCGCCACCTAGAGAAATAGATCCACACGGCTGTATGACACGTCTGTTCAGCTAGAAGAAGGTGTTAATAGCACTTTTAACATTTACCTGTTGTCTCTTGGGCTTGATTTCACTCGCAGTCTTACAGTAGCCCATGACGGCCTCTACAAACTTGAGCATTCCTGCTCCCGCCTTGCTGATGGCTTGCATCTCCAAAAGGCTCAATTGGAGGTGCTTGAGGAAGCCTAGTGACAGGAAGTGTAAAGGAAACAGCAGTGAAATATTGTAAATACCTCTAACCTGAGAGGAACATTTCTTATAGTTATTTATAGTTTGTGGGTTGGGGCCACACAGTGATAATGGATGGATGGATCGTAGGTCTCTTACCTTTGACTTGCTTGACCTGGCTGTTACTGATAGAGTCAAAATCCATTTCTATCAATGAACGGAGGAAGTTAGTTTCAGACATCATCCCCTTGGCTGCCTGCCAGCTGATTTCTGTGGCACCGCGAAGCACCAGGATGCACTCGCAAACTACTTGCACTGGTTTGGGTGGTTTGGCAAAAGATCTGTACAAAGAGTCCGTGGAAGATGAACAAGACAGATGAGGATGAGTGGGTGAATTAACCAATGACTTAAATTAGCTTTTAAAAATCGGGCAAGTTCAGACGTGGATGACCGTCACTGATTTGTACGTCATCAAACTTTCTATAGGAATCCTTATACATTATCTAAGGTTATACCGATCATCTTTCAAATTTTATAAGAAATATTTCAACATCTGAATGAGTTTACCGGATCTCAGTGACGTCAGATTTTTCCAGGCCTTTCAAAGCCTCTCGAGCGGCCTCTAGCGCTGGGAGACCTTCAGCCAGGGCATTCTCAGCTTCTGTCTTCTCGACAGCAATGACTTTGTTCTGTTCTTCAATCTCTTTGGCTGTTATTTCTGCCAGATTCTTTTTCTCCCCCGCTGTAAGAAAATGTAACCATGAGTTCACAATTGTGTTTGGTTTCACAGAGCGAAAAAGTACAGTGTGCATTATGACTGTGAGCGAGAAGAGGCAGTTGTACACTGACCAATGCTTGTATTTGTAGAAATTTCGGCCAGCAGGGTTTCACATGCTGTTGACTTTTCAGCGAGGACGATTTTCTGATCTGCGAGCTTCACATTCATTTCAGTGAGGTTCTCAGTGGCTTCCTTTAGTTTATCTAAGCCTCCTTCGAGACGCTTGCACTGAGCTAGAAAACAAAAGAAAGAAGAGAAAAAGTCAAGCGTCTTTGTAACCGTCACAAATATCTTTAGCGCAGCACTCATGGCATATTATATCTTCTTACCCAAGGTATATTGGTCCTTTTCCTTCAAGAGGTTGCAATAGGTGCTGATGAGGTCCAAATAATTCTTTGGAGTGACATAGTTGCAACGTCTGAGCTTTTGCTGGAATAGCTTGCTGTAGTCGCCCACAGACTGATGGACCATGCACACATGCTCAATAACTGCAACGGAATGATCTTCAGGGATCATTGGATTTTCACCTGTACCAAACAAAAAAAAACATTACTATTAGAATTTGAAAAATCCTACCTAATATTTTTTTCACAACAATGTAATGGAAATTGAACACTCAAGAAGAACGTCTGACATGTCTATCTAAATGTCTGACAAGAAAAGTTCAGATGAGGAAAGCATTTCAAAAAGCACGTGTGTTTACAGACCGAGGAAAGACTGAGCCACAGCGAGCAGTGCCTGCGGAGGCCAAGGTGAAAACCAGTCTATCACGGTGTTATTCATCAGTCCTGAGAGAGAGAGAGAGAAAAAGAAGTACAGTCAGTGACAAAACATCGGAGATTGTATGAAATTAATTCATTGCCCAAGACTTATTTCACCTGGAAAGTTCCTGCAGCGTGTCCTCAGAGTGTCCCCCACAGGAGACATTCCTAAAACAATGTGCAGATTGTTGGCGCTCTTGTTTTCAAAGTACTGCCAGATGCTGTCTTTAGAACGACCGGCTCCCATCGTTTGAGCCTCGTCACGGAGCTGGCTAACAATTGGTTCCTTCTCCTCATCAGGGAACAAAGCCGGAACACTGCCTGTAAGGAGAGTGAGACGTTTTTGCAGCTATAACTTTTAAGAAAATGCATCTGAGTTAGAGCCACAAGACCGGCATCATACCTGAGGTGAGCATGTTGTTAATAAGTTCCAAGAAGCCTTCTTCGACAACATGAGCGTCAGTAAACAGGAAGACCATCTTTTTGTTTTCAATGCCAAGCTTCAAGTACAGGGCCTTCAGGTCATCACGGAAGTTACTTTCATTGTACCCTCTGCTCAATGCTATCTCAAACACCTGGAATGGACAGTAAACATAATTATCACATGCTGAAAAATTCATTCATGAAAATGTTTTACAACATTTTAGAATAGTTTCAAAGTGTCATTGAACAATAGTGTGTTTCAATACCTCACAGCCAGCCGCAAAGGCCGCAAGCCTGGCGAGCGACTGCTTCCCAGAGCCCCCGACACCAACAAGCAGTGCGTGGCCTCGAGCAATGCGGATTATGCGGTGTATGCGTGTTAGATGTTCCAAAGCATCGTCAAACAGGACCAGGTCCATCCTCGATTTGGTTTCGTTGTATTCCTCCAATATTTTCTAAAGAGGGACAAAGGTCAAACAGATGACTCATTATAAACAGTTACTATACAAAAGTGGCATCTTGTTCAAAAATAAACAGACTGAGACCTGGATCGTAACTTGAGGTTCAGTTAATATTCGGGCAATACCTGAAAGAGGACCTTTGAGGCCTCATAGTCTTGGATGTCATCATAAACCCTTGAATCAGCTTCTTGAAGTGCCGTGTCATAGTCTCCGAAAAGTATTGGGTCTTTCATGACCACTTCCTCGTCTGATGGGAAATGCTCAAGAATTAACTTCTTGACGTGACCTTGGACCTGGGGGAGAGAATGGTCTCGATTAGTAATTCCATTTGAAGCAACAATTGCACACATTGCGTTTGTCCCGCGATTTCAATATGAAGCAGGATCGTGAATTACCAAGGCTTTGTCAGTCTCATCAATGAGCCTGTCATGGAAGATTCTCAGGCATTCATTTCTCCAGACACGAACAAACTGGCTGACAGTCAGATATCTGTTGAGTACAAACCAGAAAAATCAGAGAAAGCAAACACATTTAGAAGCGCAGTCTTCGGACTGAATCTACAACTGTATATAAACCTGTCCGGATTGGTGAGGACGAGTCCACTGTAAATTCTTGACAGGTCCCTCAGGTTGAAGATGTAGTGGAACTTGGATGGCGTTGGCGGCAGATCTTTGATGATCGTGTTGTATAGTTCCAGTGTGCAGGAGGTGACCTGATCACAAACCGTTTGTATGGCCTCTTGAAATGGCTGAAAATAAAATACAAACATTTAGTTATCAAGATGTCCAACATTTGAATCTGTTGTGATGACTTTGTGACAGGTACACTTACGCTAGCATGACCTCCGAGAATGGAACCATAGATCAGGTGAAGAGACTCCACTGTTGGGACAGGCATGCTGAAGACGCTGAACAGTGAGGTGAAGCGGGTATCCACCGCATTTCTTCCTCCTCCTGCTTTACCCATGGCGGCAATGAAGCCAAGATCCTTGAGGGTTTTGTAGTTAAGTTCTTTTTCTCTGTCGTATAAGCCCCCTCGGTCCAACAGCAGCTTCAACAGTGCAATCGGCTGTTGTGTGCCGTAACTATCCACCTGAAAAAAGACCTCAAACATTCAAGTCCTGCAATGCATCAGATATGGAACACAAGTCTTGGCTGGGAGCTTTGAACAGGCACATTACCTTTGGCATATTCATGTCATCTATAAAGATTAATAGTCTTTTCCCCGGAGGAGGACCGTAGGTCTCCTTGGTCTTTTTCTCCACATTAGCCTCCAGATTTCTTTGCAGGTCCATCGAAGTTGTTCTGGATGAAAGGTTGATGGTCAAAGTAATCTGAAAAGAAAATAAATATGACTGAATGGAAATAACATTCGGGAATTGACATATTTGCATCATAAGATACTAAACGTACTTCGGTGTCTGCGTCGACATTCTTCAGGAAGTTGTGAATGGTGGCCGTCTTTGAGGTGCCAGACTCTCCAACCAGTAGCACTGGCCTCTTTATCTTCACCATCTGTTGCAGGATCCAGTTGGCCCTTGTGGTGTCAACAGTTGGCACTAAAGCAAGGAAAATTGAAGAAAAAAGGTTTTGATCTTTGTACATATATTCACATTTGTTTTAAGTCCTTGATTCACAATAGTTAAAAAAAAATTAACCAAAAATTACCTAAGATATCAGTGAATTTCATTTCAGGGTTATGAATGTATTCAGCGACCAGAGAACTCCAGGGAAGCCACTTCTCTTGTGTCCCATCGAAGTGGAAATCATACAGCGTTGGGAGGGATCCTGCCAAAATGCAATTATCCATCATTAAAAATCCAATTCTCATGAAGAATTTACTTGAAAAAGTAACATTTCTTTAGTGAATCCTAAGACAACTTATTGCATTTTACCTGGTATCTGTCCTGGTCCAGCCAGGGTGTCATCATCATGCACTGGGGGGAGGCAGGAAAGCTTTTTTAAGAGCTCGTCAAACTGGATCCTGTCACGCTCTCGCAATGTAGCTCCAAGTGAGCAGCACAGAGCTTCCAGAAAGTGACTCTCCAGGACTTCAGCTCTATAGCTCTTCTGCTCCAGCAGGGCATCCAGTGTGAAGCACAACTGAGTCACCTGAACATAAATCAGAGCATAGAGTTCAGTCAAATACACATAAATCTATACATCTATTTACCATCAATTATTTTTCCCAAAATACAAAATTCAAACACTGAAGCATACCATATTCAGATCTGTCTGAGGGACAACACTCTTCAGTTTCTGGCCCTGTTTGCCATCAACAATCCCGTCCACAATCATATCAATGGAGCAGTGCACATATTTATCAAACAGCTTGTTGAGGTCTTGTTGTTCCTGGAGGAGGTAAAAAAAAAGAGAGACTTTGTTCAGACATTATCAAACAAAAAGCAAAGACAAAGAATATAATCATGAAAACACATACGTCGACAGGCCTGGTGTGCAGCCATTTTTTCCAGTACGGGGTATAGCGCAGATTCTTGGGGTCAACAAAAACCATTCCACAGCGTGAAACAGTAGCCGGGGAAGCATACTGAAGGTCTCCAACCTGTAGCAGTAAATATTTGCAATCAGCTCCGAACGTTGCATAGATGAATGAGTATTTTTGAGAACTGACATTTTTGTTTTTGTTTTCTAAAATTCTGACAAACCTCAAACAGCAGCGCACAGTGATTCTGCAAACGGATGCGCTCGCCATTCGCCAAAGTGAGGAGCTTGTTATCATCCATGACCGAGTTCATGTTCTCCACCCAGAGAGCATCCACGTCTCCGTCGAACAGGATGTACCTGGGAGTCAAAGACATTTTTTTTTTAACAGAAATTCTTTCCTACTTTTACGAATGTTAATCTGGACTCCATTGCTCGTAATGGAGTTTGGATCAAATGACTGAGTTGAGCTTCTCGTGAATGTTGTACCTGCGCTCTTGTTTTTCTGTCGGCCTGTTCATGGTGCGGAAGATGTTTGACAAGATCCCATCAGTCCAGTCGCGAGTGTCCGGATTCAGAATACCATATAGCTCAATCACGCTCATTGCTTTAGGATTCAATGGGTACAGCTTCGTGTGTAATCCCAGCCTGAAGACGAGATAGAATGAAATGTAGGGACATCCACAACAAAAAAACAAACTTCGCAAAGTGGGGTTATTGACACTAACTTGGTCTGAGCTTGACACAATGTGCTGATCACAACCGATTTGCCTCCTCCTGTCGGGCCCACGACCATCGTGGTGTGCCTGGTCATCATGGTCTCATACAACTGCACCACTTTATCAACCTGATACCACAAACAGAGCATAGTAATAATATAATAACAGTAACATAAGTCATACATACTTCATTGGGCGACATATTTCTTGTCAGTAAACATCAGTTGTCATGACTCTACAATTGTAGTCAAGGTGTAAAATGTAAGATTCTGATGCAAGACCTGGTTAGGAAGTATGAGATATTCATTCTCGTGCAGGACGTCTTCGACCGCGTCATTGAAGTTGGGATAGCGAACACGGGGGCAATCCAGGCCCGGGAACAGGTCTGAGATCAGCCCAAGGAACAGAGGGACATCCTCAAACACAAACTTGGGCTGGTTCATGTCTCTGAGGGCGCGCATCAACACCACATCCTGACCAAAGCAAATGATGGGTAAGGTGGTTAATGAAAGACAGAAAATTGACGTCCAACGGGTTCAAAATGGAAAATATATTCTCATGTAACATGAGGTTGTGGGATTCTCCTTTGTCAAGACACAATTGTTACTAAACACTTTGTGTATTCTACATAATAGGTTCAACTTTAACCAGAGGGATGATAAATAATGCTAGTTTTCAAATAGCTGGAGATGTAAATAAAAAGTTTCCTTTTTGTCTTTACCTCACTGAGGTCTGATGAGCCTCTCTTCAGCTCTCCTGCCATCACTAAAACAGATTTAAGTGCTCGCAGGCCAAAGTCATAATGAGACTGTTTGGACAGCTGCTCACGAGCTAGTTTATACAAAACGGTCATCTTCTTTGCCAGCACCTGAGACAGAGAAAAACAGAGATCTTGTGAACTTATGAATTTGCAATATCTGCAATAAGCATTCGGAAATATCGCAAAACGACCAAGACACGGCACAAGAAATTATCTTTGGAATCTCCAACACAAATATAAAATATCGTGAAAATACAAGTGTATGGCTCTCTATGCAGAGCTCCCGTTTGTTGTTGTTTGTAAGTGCATACCTTGGCCATGAGGAAACCCTCGGAAAGGAGCATAATCTCACAAATCGTCTGAAGGTCTGGCACAATGACCACCACAGGCCTGAAAAGGGCTTTGACTGATTCTGGCAGCTCCGTGCGTCCCGCATAACCAGGGTTCATTGTGATGAAAATCCCAATGCGTTCATCAAGACGGATGTTGTGGCCTTCAAACTGATGTGCATTAGTAAAAAAAATACAGTGTTTAAGTAAACTTTTGAAAACAGATCCTTGAATACATCAGGAAACAAATTGTATAATAAGCTTCACATGCTGTGGCAGAACCACAACAGACATACCCGGAATGTTTCTTGGTGTCGAATGAGAGCATTGCGGATCGTTTGAATTTGGGAGGAGATGACCGATAACACTGAAGCGTCGATACGATTAAATTCATCAAAGCAGCCCCAAGCGCCACACTGGGCAAGGCCAGAGAGAATTTTGCCCACAGCCTACAAACACAAAGAGGGTCGGGGATGTTTAAAGTATCCGCATATGAGCAGCAAAACATTGCACAGTGTCACAGGGTTAGGGTGATGGGATACAATTTCTTTTTCTTCTGCTATCCCTTTAGAAGTCTGTCAGTTGTTTCAGTGCCTTACCATGTAGTCCATGCCTTCACCGCAGTTTGTAACCACACAGAGCAGACCTAAGGCCTTCGCCAGATCTTTGGTGGACTCTGTCTTTCCTGTACCAGCCGGTCCAGCAAGCGCAGCCCCCAAGTGCATAGACAGGGCCTGCATTAAAAAAACACACACACACACACACAATTAGAAAAAACATTTTGGAGCCTGGGATCACAAACAAAACAATTTGTGTGTCATGTTCACTGATGTAAAGCCGGAAAGCATCTCAGACCTGTGTGACCGTGAGGTAAATTCGGTCCGTCAGTGGAGTGATGACCAAACGACCATTTAAGCCCATGTATTCATAGCCGTAGGGAAATGATGCGCTGCACTGACGCACAAAGAGGTTGTCCGATTCTCGTTCCCAATAAAATCGCAGTTGGCTTTCCCACTCAAATTCTCGTGCATCCAGTATGCTGAAAACATACATGTGTTTTTTGGTTTTAACCATTATATCAGAACTGAACATGGCATCATTTGTTAGTAGAAGAAAGCACTGTCAGTAACTGTTACCTATTTTGGACAAATTTATCCACAATGTCTCTCGCATGGACATCAATGATGAGCACAGTGTTGATCTTCCGCCTGTCATTTTTGTTCATGGGCTGAGCAATACGTGTCACCAGCTCATTGATCTGCTGGTGCATCTTTCCAGCATATTGCTTCATTGCGTGCTTCTCTCCTTTCTTCACGTTACTGAACACGTCCTCCACCTCCCAGGTCCACCACACCTGACTCGCAGCCAGTACGACCATACCCTGGTACAGTTGCATCCAATCCACCCTGAGAAACACGAGAAGGACAATTTTACTGTGAACTTGCTGTGACCCCTTCGCACACAGACACATAGGAACAAAGCTTTTACACACACCTGCCCCCGGCCTCACAATAGTGAAATATTGCTTCTTTGGTGATGCGCCAGTTAGTCTTCCTCATCTCCAGAAGCACCTCCATCATCCAATCCTCCACATTACCCAGGACGGGGACTGGTTTTCTGAGCTCCATCACTTCACCCTCGGCCGACACCATTGCGCCAACCAGCAGCTCCCCATTGAGTTCAGCATCAAATCGCAGAGATGATATGTTGTCATACATCTGATGGACGAAAAAAAGTACACACACTTGCAAACACGCACACACACGATATATTTGATACATCATTTTCTACTTTTTTCCCTTTCGGAGCACGTACCTTGATTATGTGCTCCTGGACACAAGTCGGATCACTACTCCCTAAAATACTGAGCAGTTCATCATCAGAAATGAAGAAGAAACGAGGAAACACATTCCGCTTGGATTCCAGGTACTCATTAAGACTCTTCTGGCACTTCTCAAGACCGTCACTCAGGGCCTGCAGAGCTTTTAGCCGGTTTGGGACCAAGCAACATAGCTTAATGTTTGGCCTCGCCATTGTGCTCATCATTAGCTATACATCAAAACAAAAAAACAAACAAACGAATGAGATGACATTATTTTCACATCCACAGAAACAGAAAATAAATGGAATTGGGTTGAAGTACATTGTAGTAACACTCACGTCTTTAAATTTTTGGTTGATCTTGTCAAACTCCATTGCTTCCTCAGGTAGCTGTGAGCAGATGTCTCCACCAATAAATATGCCCCCCAAGTACATCCATTTTCGTTGCAGCAAAAACCATGCCTGTGCAAAAATACATTTTCTTTGTAAAGAGCTTGTTCATGAATTTAAACATAAGTAGGCAGCAAAGATGACTCGCTCTCACTGACCTCAACAGTCTCATTGATTAGAGACAGATCTGTTTGTAATTGCTGCATGGGGCCAAGGAAGGGTCCGACAAAACGGCTGCCAGCCATGCCTTGCAAGCTCAAGATGTCGTTGTCCACATTCAGCAAGATCTCATCGACAGCCGCCAGAATGTAACCACGTTTCTGGGTGCCTTGAACATATTGAACCAGACTGAACTTCATCTTTTCCCAGGTCTCTGTCACTGCATTCACTCCCTGTAGGCACACACACAAACTCAAATATAAAACATATAATACAAAGAGTGATGGTACTGATACACTGATACAAGTTATGGTAAATGCCTATTTTAGACAAATCTTGCCTTTTCGATACTGAGCTCCTTTACGGCAGAAGTGACAATGTTGCCAATGACGTCTACATGTTTGTGCAGTTCCATGGCAAACATTTGTTCCAGGGTGAATGTGTCTGGGTCCATGGTGAAGCTAGAACCAGTTTTTTCAGTGAGCTCCTTCCAGTGCCTAAAGCAGAGAAACATTTAGTCATATTTTACAGATGATTCCAATACCTTAGCTTTCATGGTGAAAGCATATTTTCAATACGACTGAAAGAAATCAATCTTCAAACCTGTCTCTGAGAGCTTCATTCTTCAGGTCCCCCAATAAAGATAGAGACTCCTTGAAGTCTTTCATAGATCCGTGTAGACAGAAGGCAACAGGCAAGGCTTTCACATCCTCAGGCAGCTTCCTGAATCTTTTGATGAAACCTTCAACACCATCCTGTAACACTGGAATGTCTACATTGACCCATAAGGTCTGTGACCACTCTGTCTTTGCATCCTGAAAAGCACAATTAAAATAAAAACAATGTCAACCATGCTTTTTTGGTATGTTGCAAGAAGCTATTCTGATCTTCAACGGATAACAACGCCATCCCACCTTCTGATCTCTATATATATCGTATATCTGCCAAAATGCTTTCATGTCCTTTTGAATGCCTGCAATCTCTGGGCTGGCAGTAATAGGAAGGTCCAAGAACTTCTCTGCAAAAGTAATTTCCTGTTGTGTTGTCACCATCTTTTTAAGAGCTGCCTCATATTTTCCCATAATTATAAGTCCTGAAGACAAAAAAAAAAAAGAAAAAAGAACTGAGTTTCTTCACTACATGTCAACATTTCACATGCAATATGGTTTGTTATGGAAACAGCAACTTCAGCATCTGAATATATAAAGACCTCTTTCCAAGTTGTCTCCCACAGTTCCGGGGCCATGCATGTTAAAGTCTCCATGAAATACAGACAATTCTTGCTTGAAGTCTTTACAGTTTTTCTGGGTTATCTTTAAGAAGAATGTATGAAAAATAGGTAGAAATGATAGTTATGTTCTTTGATATTGAAAAAAAAAAAGAAATCATGAAATATATTTGTATAGAATTGCTGTTTACCTCAGAAAATGATTTCTTGACATCTTTCAGACTGTGATCAACTTGTTTGGATTCTGTAAACAGATTCTTCTGCATTTCCTCGAAATTGGCCAAGAACTCCAGTTCATCCACTTCAACCTTGACAACATAAAACAGAGGCTCAACACTGGAAGTCATATTAAACTTTAAAACAACAATTCAACAATAGACATATCGTACCTCCACTTTGTACTTGGCCAGGATCAAATACATTTCTTGAATGCTGAGGAATCTCATCTCCATCTCAAGAGACCTATCCCTAACAGCAGAGATGGTGCTCAGAATAGACTTTAGGGCTTCTAAATCGTCAGGGCTCCTTTCCAGGGTATTTTTGAATTCCTGTTGTATAAGGTAGACGTAAGAAAAACATATGTATAAGATATCTTTTTTTCCAATGACAACAGTGAAACGAGTCTGTGAAGAGAATAGCATGCTACAGCACCATGAGCTCAGCTCTCAAGTTGAAGACATCCTCTTTGGCATGCTCGTGAAGAAAACCCCCAAGTGAAATGATCCAGGACTCGACAGTTTGCCACAACGTGGCAATCAGAGGCTCCAGCTTGAGACGGATGATGCGCTCGGCCCTAAAACGAGGCTCCAACGTCACTTCCCGGTGAATGATGGTGAAAAACTCCAGCTTGTCCTCATACTGGACGCAGGGTGGATTCTTTCTGGCAAAGTTTTCGTTCTCAATGAGGTTTCTTCTCCAAAGGGCCTCGTAGCGTTTCCAGTAGTGAAGGTACTGATCCACAGAGAGGAGCAAGTGCTCTGCGTGCCGGGACACACTCTCGACACTTTCATTTATCTGAGGATGCTCAAACACGTCGCTACAGAAGGTGAATGTCTCAAACTCATCTTCATGACCAACACATACTGGAGGACACTCGATGCATGTCCCATGACTCCAACGCACAAATTGCTATAAAACAAACAGTAACATAGTTAAGTCAGTGTCAGTAACACAGTACGAGCAAGAGTTCCATTAGATTCTTATAGTGAAGAAGTTTGGATGGCCAACCTTGGTGCTTTCCACACAGTTTCTGACACATTGCATGATCAGTGCGTGGATGTCACTGTTTTTAGGATGTATCACAACCTTAGGAGCAGACAGAATGACGTCAACTTGAAAAAGAGCAGTACTCCCCGTCAGTGCCTTGCTCAACGTTTCAATATTCCTGAAAGCAAAAGTCAACCAAGAAAAAAGGACACATCAGGAAAAATGCAGGTATTGCAACTCATTTCAAAGTAAATGACTTCAATATGTAATGTCATTACCTCAGCACCATCTTCATAAGGGAGTCCAGCACTTTATGTTCACAGTGCGCATAATAATCTGCCATACATTGAGCTTTGCCAGTGCTGGTTCCCATGAGTAAATATTCTATTTTGGAGATGAGCAATCCAATGCCGCTATAGCTTCTAACCAGCAAATCCACTGCCTTGACCCTCTCTTGGTCAATATGCTCACAGAACTTCTTGATACCTAGAAAGAAACATAAAACAAGTTGAATGATATGATTGAAGAGTTTTGTTTGTTTCCTGAAGGATTATATCCAATAAAAACCAGTATCCATTCAGAATGTGTACCTGGCAGGTTGTTTGAGTTATCTGGAGAGGGGATTTTCATGATATTGCTGGTCGCCATTTCTTGGAGCTTGGAATCAATTTCCTTTTCAATACTGTGTATGTTATTAATAAGAAGCTCAAACTCGGACACAGCCTGAAGAGCTTTGGCGATGAAGTCGGGGGTTTCTGAGTCTAGACACAAATATAAAGATTTCAGTTATGAAACATCAGATGACGACAACCACACCTCGCATGTGATAACACAAACATCACAGTATCTGTCAGCACTGTACCCAAGGTTTTCCAGGTGAGTCTGTTGCAACCATCATTCAGCTCAGTCTGGACGGCTTTTATGTGTGTGAAGAGCATCGTGAAATGTTCTCCACTTAGGCTGCCAATGGTGGCGTTGTACCTCCTGGTAACTCTTTCCAGATCACTCACATATCTAAAACAAAGATGGAAAAAGATCAAGTTAGAGAGCACATCAGCTTTGATGTCTAAGGTTTGGTCTCAGCCCAAAATAAAATCATTACCTGTCAATTTCTTGCTCCATTGGAGCGACAGATAGAGCCAGTTTAGGCACAGAGAAATCCAGTGGTACAAGGCAATTTGTTTCTGAAATGATTTGTCTGATGATCTGAGAAAAGTTCACGATGTATCGCACATCCCTCAGTCGCCTTTTCTTAGCCGATGGGACAGCCTTATTGTTAATAAAAAACAAAGAAAGAAAGAAAGAAAATGAAATTAAGGTGTAGAACATCACTGGAATACCATTTACAATTAAGTAATGTGTGTAAAATATATACCACTTCCGCCTGGGTTGGGTTTTCACTGGTAGCTATGGCCAGCAGTGTTTTTTTCAACAGCAATGGCAGGTTGCGCTGCGTCTCAGTGAACCAGCTGTTGTAGGTTTCCTTCTCGTATTCCTTAAGCCGAGCTGACAATTCCAGATACTTGTCCTTGGCCTTTACAGAATACAGGAAAAAGTCTTTCAGTATTGATGACATTCATATCAACCCATCAAAGTTTGATCAGATGCAATAACTCACAGCTTTGGTCTGTTCACTGCCTTGTGCCTCTGGTTCTTTCAGGAAGAGAAGGAGTGTTTCCTTTGTGTCGTGGAGAAGCGATCGGGCCCACAAGATGGCTCCTGCCACTGGCGGCTCATTCTTACTCAGTGGTGGATTATCCTTCTCGTTCTCAAAAATGTTGGCCATCGTGTCGATCTACAGCAAAGAAGAAAAAAAGCGTCCCTCTGTTAAAGACTCAAAGGAAACAAGGGTGCAGCAGCTACAAGAAATGAACAATTAGGCCTATAGCATAAAAAGGCAACTTCTAGTTTTGTGTTGTTTAGTTTGTGGGGTAATCTGGTGTATTGAGGCCACACAGAATACTTTGAACTACAGATAGATTATAATCAGTTTCAATGTAGCATTGGAATTAGGTTGATCAACCAAGTGTGTACACGTCATTTCCCACTGTGAGACACATTCTTCACTACACACGTTAACAGTTTCAGGTTATTGACTCCAGATTCAAATATCAACTATTCTTTTGGGATTCTATAGTACCTCTTCCATACACTGGGCCAGGACATCATCAAACTTTTTCATCAAATGGCTCTTGATAGCCTCTCTGGAGTTGATGGGTTGGAAACATTTCAGTTTTTGAAAGGCAGCAGATGAACAGTGCAGAGACTCCCAAGTCTCATCAATTAAGCTGATGACTTCTTTTTCTATGGCCTGAGGAGACACAAAAAAATAATCAAGAATCTGCTGAATAAATATAGAAACTACTTTGTATTGTTAAAAAGGTGCAGCAGACATTTGAAAATGACAAAATTGGGATACTTCACTGCCTAATCCTTATTCTAAGATTTTGAACCGTACATTTCAATAGAATTAAATAACATACTCACCTCAACTGAGTTGTTAAAGTCTTGAATGATCTCTTTCCAGCTGCTCATCTTTAAGATGCTGAACGGGTTAAATCTGATCTGTTCAAAAGCTGATGCCAGACTGTTCACTCCGGTCTGAACAGTGTCAAGCAGTTCTACCTTCGTTATTGCAAATTTTGGCAGTTTGCCAAAAAAGTTGGTAAACTCCTCTATACCCTGCAAGACAAATTTAATAGGACTCTTCAAGCAAACCCAACATCATTTTCCAAAGTCCAAGATGCACTAGCTTTGTGAATGGTCAATAATTGTGGCTTTTCATTGCACTGACCTGAAGGACACTGTCCAGGTCCCGGCAGACAGACACCATGTAGTCACTCCTCTCAAACAATCGCTTGCAGTCGAATTCCCAACGTTGTTCCCAGCCCAGTTTTTCAACATCAGCGCTCATCTTAAAGTAGGAGGTTTTCCATTGGTTCAGAAGCTGCTCAGCCTCGTAAATTTGGGATCTGGCCTTCTTCTGATTCCTGTTCCAGAAGCAACACATAATCAAACTTAAAATGAAACACCAAAATCAAATGCTTGAATGTTGAATCCTGGCTGAATATAACACCATCATTCCATAATATTTACTGTATATTAACATTTAGCAAAAACACGGGGTATCCACGTGCATCCACACATACTTGAAGATGGTATGGAAGTCAATCGTTCGAGCCACACGGTCACACAGCTGCCAGGCAACTCGCTCCAGCAGAAGGACCATATGGTCACCACTTTGAAAGTGGTAGGAAATCATCCACATCAATTTCAGGGTCTCCATCAGAAGTGGGATGATCTTCTGGATCTTTCCCAAGTTGTCTTCATTAGCCAGAAACTACAAAACACAATTGGGAACATTTAGAGGGGTGAAGGGGACGATATCGCAGTATTTCTGCCTTCACTCTCAAGACTAAACAAAACTGATAGCTGAAGGCTGTGAAGAATTGGTGAGCATTCTGGTATTTCTGAGAAGAGAATACATTGAATATTCTTTAATGGTATAGCATTTGTAGAAAATGATCTCTCACCATGAAGCCTGTCTCCATCGTTTTGAGAGCCTGAAGGTTACTATCTGCCTCCGAGTGGTATTCGGTGAGGTCGGCGATTGTTTCTTCCAGCATGTCAACGATGCTTGAATCCGCTTTGGTCATCACCTCCAGGATCTTCTTCACCACAGGCTGTTCTAGCTGCTCACTCAGAGTTTTCAGAGCAGAAGCACGATCCTGCCAAACCTGGAGCTCTGCCAATGGACCAGGCCCCTGGAGTACAAAGGAAAATTACTTTAATTAATTAACAATAGGTATTACATTTATTAATCATATTTCAGCAATGTAGCATACACTATGGATGCAATTAACTTGACCTGAAAGTTCTTTCATTGAGTTTTTTTTTTTTTTTTCAAACTATACCTCTAATCTTATCCAGGTCAAACTCACAATAGAACAAATTCACAAACCCGTGGTTGTTTTTTCTGCTGCTCTGCCATAACATTTCTAATCAGAGTCTGCCAATTCTTCAGAGACTGCTCCAACTTCTCAACGCTCGCTGGTTGAGCAAGCAAGACATCCACATCTTGCGTCCAGTCCAGTTCAGGAATGTCCAAGGAAATGTCATCTGCGAAAAGAACAACAAAAAAAAAAAAAAAACACAACTCAGTTGGTACACTTTATCGTGAGTTCAATGTTTTGGAGACACATGTTATTCTGTAACCCCATCGTGTTCCAAGAACAGTAAACCTTTCATATATAGCTGTCACTTTATTGCCCATCAGATTAAAATATGAGGCAGTTGCTAAAAAAGCCTAATAACAATTTTTTTGGGTGTATTTAATGAAACAAACCCTGAAGCTCAAGATGTTGGAGAGTTGTGTCGACGACTCCCAGAAACTTGGTCATATTGTCCAAAAAGTCATGTTGAGCAGAATCATCCACGTCCTGCTGACCTTTTGCACTCGGTGCCATCGAGTTTCTTATCATGGGATAATAGATCTGACAAGAGACAGTTAAATATGTAGTTGTAGTATGGTAAGAACCTTTCTGTAAATGCAACGTCAATGCTCAGTCTGGCTGAGAGAGGTTGCTCTTGGTTTATGCATATATATTTTTTCCTGAACTTACATCGAGAAGTACGTTGTGCATCCCAAGGGGGTGACCACTGTCTGGGTCAGTATCAAATGTCCTCTTCGTATTGTCCACACTCATGTTGACTGGTTCACTTATTGGTTCGCTGAAATCACAACAAATAATTGCTCTTTATTACTAACAAGTATGCAGTTTAAAAAGTTGAATGTTTTCAAAGTTGAATAGGTTAAGTTGGTGAAGGTTTTAAAGAGGTATAGGCCGAAGAATTTTAAAAACTTTCCCCATCCATTTACAGGGAACAAGAAATTGTGGAAGAATTAAAATATTTAATGAAGTCTAAAATATATTAAAAAGGTTACGTGAGATATTAACAATTTCTTAAAAGAGAAAAAGCTGCACATTTTCATAGTTGAATGGTTCAAATAGTTTCGACTGCAGGAGCCGAGGTGGGTAAAAAAAATGGGAATAATCCTCAGAACAAGCATTCATACAATGAAATGTCTATAATTACATGTGTGAAATGTTATACGGATTTCACTTATATAGCACTTTATAGCTGTATGAGCAGCACCAAAGTGATTTATGTAGCTCATCACATTCACCCATTCACACACCATTGGAGGCTGCAGCCATGCAGGACGCTGTCACCCCAATGGGAGCAGCTTGGAGTTCAGTGTCTTGCTCAAGGACACTTTTTTTCATTTGGGAATACAATGGTGCATACAAACAATATACAATAGATATCATTTACCATCCTTCTTTTTTTTCTCTCCCAAACAATAAAAAAAACAAAAAAAACCCAAACCCAAGACCCTGGAACAAGGGTTGGCCCAAGTACACTTCAGTATGTAAGCAGGCAGAGATGGGAATCGAACCTGCAACCAACTGAGCTATACCACCCCATAGAAGACTAACCTGGTCATTTTGGTGGTGGTAGGTTGTCCTTGTAGTGTCATAATATTTGCGCCGTGGAAATATTTTTGTTCGATGGAAACGTTTTTGCTCATAAACTGCTGAAAGCTGAATGTTCTCTTCAATGTGAATCTTGTTTGGATTTAAACCTTCATGTGACGTCATCAAGATTTCCTCTGTGATGTATCAGATGAAAGCTTTCATCTGAACCTTTG
This sequence comes from Blennius ocellaris, assembly GCF_963422515.1. Lineage (NCBI taxonomy): Eukaryota > Metazoa > Chordata > Actinopteri > Blenniiformes > Blenniidae > Blennius > Blennius ocellaris. The sequence continues at coordinate 5,585,121 of NC_137672.1, forward strand.
ATCTGACTAGTTTCTCCTGGCACGCACACACACACACACACACACACACACACACACACACACACACACACACACACACAAAGCATATTTTCTGAAATGTGCGAGGTTTCCCTGTTTAAAGTGAGCAACTGTAGACTTAGACTTAGACTTAGACTTAGACTTTCTTTATTGTCATTGTACAGTACATCACACAGTAAGGAACTGGCAACGAAATGTCGTTGCTCAGCAACTGGTAAAAAAGGCATAAAAAAAACAAATTTTTAAATATATTTAAAAAAGTAGTGCAAACAAACATTTAAAATAAGGTGCATATGAACGATATATATGAGAGCAGGATGAGAAATGGGATGGATTAAAATTTAATAATTGCACAGTGTTATATTGCACAGTATGATGTTATTTGGCATTTAGAAGCCTGATGGCCAGGGGAAAGAAGCTGTTCTTCAGTCTGTTTGTTCTGCAGCAGATGCTGTATGATTTAATGTGAGGTTTAAGACTAGTGCCCCCACACTTCAATGGCGAGGACAAGAATTGTATGCAGGCCAATAACTTTATGAAAGTGAAAGAGTGATGATTCACCCTCATGCACAAATAAAACAAAATAAAAATAGACAAAACTGAAAACAAACAAAAAAACAAAAAGGAAATGAATAGAAAAATAAAGAATTTTAATAATATTTCAGAAATATTTCAAAAATCATGTTTTAAGGGGGGGCTCTGTGTTCTTGCTGATCTTTTTCACTGAGTCTCCAGGTCCTTCGGCTCAGCTTTTTTGTTCACCAAGAGCGGGAGAGTCGGGAAACCTTGTTGCAGACACTGGCAGCAGTTCTGAGAAGAAGAAGGCAAAAGCTTGGAGAGGAGGAGCAGGAAGTGTACAGGCAGATAGAGGCCTTACCACAGCTGAATCTGCTGAAAGATGAGAAAGATGAGAATTTTAGCCCAAGAGGAGTGAGGCCAAGAAGCAGGTGATGAGGCTGGAGGCTGCGAGAGACAAAGCTAGGGAAGAAAGCAGGAGATCATGACACTGATGTTAGAGCATGAAGGACATCAAAGATGACACAATGACTCACAACTGGTGGCCAGAAATTGATAAAGAGGAGATCAAAGGAGAACATTCTGTTGCTGCTTCACAACGGCTTTAATGTCACTTTCATCTTGATATGATGTCACAGGTGTACTTCCATGGTCCTTTGATGTCTTAAACAGAGTTACATATAGGGATTAGCTTTCTTCAAACTTCACTCTTTAGAAAAAAATTCCTTGAGCCCTCAAAGATTCAGATTCAGATTAATTTTATTTGCCAAAGCAACCATGAATGCAGCTGCACTAATCAACGGCCAACTGATCCTTCAGGAATGCTATGATGAAAACTTCATAGCATCTGAAGAAGACATCTTCAAGTATGCAAGAGGTATCGGCATTGATCCCGACACTGAGCCGGAGCTCTTGTGGCTGGCCAGGGAGGGCATTCATGCCAATCTGTCTAGTGAGATCAGCCCTTGCCAAAATGAGACTGGGGACATTTACTATTTCAATTTCTCCACTGGCGAGTCCACCTGGGATCACCCCTGTGACAAGCATTACAGGGACCTGGTAGAAAAGGAGCGACAGTCCATCCAGCTCAAAGAAACCTCCCACTGTCCAGGGGTCTGTGGAGGGCCGGATGCCCCAAAGACAACTTGCAGTGATCTTGGACGCGTCGGTGTTGTCAGTCTTCCGAGAAGCAGACAAGAGGAGAGAGTATTACTGAGTGTGCCTGATTTTGAAGACAAGCGGACTGAAGGCAAAATCTCTAAAAATGATTCAGATCCTCGAGGTTCATGTATCAAGTTCAGGAATGTCCATGTTGACCTGGATGACGGTGGAGGAAGCCTGCTGCATGAGGACAATGAAGGCAGCAGTTTAGTGTGCACATCCAACAACCAGCTCAAAGTGGTTGATGTCCATGAGAAGAATGGAGGAACAATAATCCCGAAAGAGAGTGAATTGAAAGAGAAGATGGAAGATGTAGAAAAAAGGATTGATGAGGAGAAAGAGAGGGTGAAGAGAAACACTAAACTGGAGCTGAAAGGACCGAGGGAGCATCTGTTGAAGGAAAGCAGGAATCACCTTCTCCAGCAGGAGCTTCAGAAAGAAGAGGAGCAGGAGAAGAGAAGGTTGGGGGAGCAGACAGAAAAGAGGATTGGGGAAGAGAAAGAGAGGGTGAAGAGAAACACTGAACTGGAGCTAGAAGGACTGAGGGAGCATCTGTTGAAGGAAAGTGAAAGCAGGATTCACCTTCTCCAGCAGGAGCTTCAGAAAGAAGAGGAGCAGGAGAAGAGAAGGCTGAAGGAGCAGACAGAAAAGAGGATTGGGGAAGAGAAAGAGAGGGTGAAGAGAAACACTAAACTGGAGCTGAAAGGACTGAGGGAACATCTGTTGAAGGAAAGTGAAAGCAGGATTCACCTTCTCCAGCAGGAACTTCAGAAAGCAGAGGAGCAGGAGGAGAGAAGGCTGAAGGAGCAGACAGAAAAGAGGATTGGGGAAGAGAAAGAGAGGGTGAAGAGAAACACTAAACTGGAGCTGAGAGGACTGAGGGAGCATCTGTTGAAGGAAAGAGAAAGCAGGATTCACATTCTCCAGCAGGGGCTTCAGAAAGAAGAGGAGCAGGAGAAGAGAAGGCTGGAGGAGCAGACAGAAAAGAGGATTGGGGAAGAGAAAGAGAGGGTGAAGAGAAACACTAAACTGGAGCTAGAAGGACTGAGGGAGCATCTGTTGAAGGAAAGTGAAAGCAGGATTCACCTTCTCCAGCAGGAACTTCAGAAAGAAGAGGAGCAGGAGGAGAGAAGGCTGAAGGAGCAGACAGAAAAGAGGATTGGGGAAGAGAAAGAGAGGGTGAAGAGAAACACTAAACTGGAGCTGAGAGGACTGAGGGAGCATCTGTTGAAGGAAAGAGAAAGCAGGATTCACATTCTCCAGAAGGGGCTTCAGAAAGAAGAGGAGCAGGAGAAGAGAAGGCTTGAGGAGCAGACAGAAAAGAGGATTGAGGAAGAGAAAGAGAGGGTGAAGAAAAACACTGAACTGGAGCTAGAAGGACTGAGGGAGCATCTGTTGAAGGAAAGAGAAAGCAGGATTCACATTCTTCAGCAGGAGCTTCAGAAAGAAGAGGAGCAGGAGGAGAGAAGGCTGAAGGAGCAGACAGAAAAGAGGATTGGGGAAGAGAAAGAGAGGGTGAAGAGAAACACTAAACTGGAGCTAGAAGGACTGAGGGAGCATCTGTTGAAGGGAAGTGAAAGCAGGACTCACCTTCTCCAGCAGGAGCTTCAGAAAGAAGAGGACCAGGAGAAGAGAAGGCTGGAGGAGCAGACAGAAAAGAGGATTGGGGAAGAGAAAGAGAGGGTGAAGAGAAACACTGAACTGGAGCTAGGACTGAGGGAGCATCTGTTGAAGGAAAGTGAAAGCAGGATTCACATTCTTCAGCAGGAGCTTCAGAAGGAAGAGGAGCAGGAGAAGAGAAGGCTGAAGGAGCAGACAGAAAAGAGGATTGGGGAAGAGAAAGAGAGGGTGAAGAGAAACACTAAACTTGAGCTAGAAGGACTGAGGGAGCATCTGTTGAAGGAAAGAGAAAGCAGGACTCACCTTCTTCAGCAGGAGCTTCAGAAAGAAGAGGAGCAGGAGGAGAGAAGGCTGAAGGAGCAGACTGAAGAAAGACTCAGAACTCTGCAACAGCACCTGCTCTCCATGAGGACACAGGAAGAAGCCAGGCTGGGGAGGGAGTCTGATCAGAAGCTGGAGGAAATCAAACAGTTTGCTAAGAGAGACAGAGAGGAGCAGCAGCACCTCATCAGGGAGGAAAGCAAAGCAAGTCTCAAGGAGCTGCAAGTGAGCATAGAGGAGGAGCGAGCAGCGGCACGCAGCCAACTGGAGGAGGAGAAGAGGCGAGTCTTGCAGCGTCTGAAGGAAGAGTCAGAGCAGGAGCTGCAGGCTGAGAGGAGGAGACTGCAAAGAGAGTGTGATGACAAAGTGAACTCCATCAAACAGGAGGTCAAAAGCCCAGAGAGGATGAAGGAGATGATGATGATGAGACCACAGCTCAAACACCAACTGGTAGAGTTCCACCATGAGACGGGTGAGGTCCTCCAGGAACTGCGTGAGGAGCTGGACAGGCAGATAGGGTCCTTACCACAGCTGATTGAAGAGAGAGATCAGCTGAAGGAGGTGCTGAGAGAGGAGAAAGCTTGGGTCCGAGAGCTTGTCCACACAACCAAAGAGGAGAGGAGTGAGGCCAGGAAGCAGGTGATGAGGCTGGAGGTAGAGCGAGACAAAGCCAGGGAAGAAAGCAGGAGAGCAAAAGAGGAGCAGGAGCGACTGCAGAACAAGGCGGCCCTGCTGCAGGAGAGATGTGACTGTCTCAACCTGGGATTCAGGGAGCTGGATCATGATACAGGAGTTCAGAGAGGAAACAGTCTACAGTTGGAGACTTCCATGGAGGAAGAGACTTGTTTTCAGGGTCTGTCTCGAGATGGAGAAGAGAGGAAGGTCCACTTTGATGTGACTGACTCTGACCTTAATAGGACTGCGGATCCACCGGTCACTGCAGAGCATCATCCTGCTGTACTGGACAAAGTCCAGGGATTGTGTGAGCAGATCTCGAGCCAGCTCAAACCCCTTGCAGATGTTCTGGATTCACTGGCTCATGGGCAAGGAACAGCAAAGCATCCCACATCCACTTTTGCCCCAATCACTCCCTTAATGTACGGCATGAGCCCCAGCTCCTTTGGTTCTCCTCCTGCAGTGACGGCCTCACAGCTGCCCTGGACCAGGCCACCAAGGAAGAGACTCTGCAGCCAGCCACTCTTCAAAAATCCCATCAGCACGGATAACCTCTTCAAGAGCCGAAGAACATTTCTAGGAGTGCCTGGACACAGTGTTTGGTCCAGAAAGCCAGGAAACCTGCCGACAGACGTCCAAAACATTGAGGGTCTCATTCATGAACATAAGCGGTGGTTGGAGAGGCACACATAAGACTACCAGCAGTCTCTTCACTCACTAACAAGCTCCTTCCTCCAAGAGCGTAGTCTAGACACGTGTCCCTCCCAATATTGTAGACTTTCGCGGTTGTCCCCCTAATAAACAATCAATAATCTTGTGCACTACTGTCATGCATACGTGCTTTCTGCAGGACCTTCCTATCCCCATTTCTGCTCACAAGACGCTTCCCCCCATGAACTCAGCCAGTCACTGATTGGTTGAAGCTCCCAGGTTTTGACACCTCCGAATCCACACGTGGAACAAAAGGCATTCAGCCAGCCTTCTCATTCTCTTGCAAGACTTGGACCCCGAGTAAGGAGGTTGCTGAAGGCAGCTCCCCAGCGTTAGCATACAACTAACATGAGAGGCCTACAACCAGGGGCCTCCACTCCTCAACTCCTCTGCTGACCCAATCACGAGGGTCAGACCTTCCCAGGACCGGAGACCAGTGCCCAGAGTCTGATCTCCAGGGAACCACCCGGTTCCTCCAGGACGGGACCAGGGAAACGACGCCTCACAGAACTTCTTTGTGTTTTCCTCAACCAGCAGGAAAACCATCACAGACCTGAGCGACCAGCTCCTCAGTCTGGACAAAAGGAACAACCAGGAGCTGCAAAGAAGGACTCCTGAAACATCAACTCCATCTTCTTCTCCTCGGCCTGCAGAACCAGCAAACCACAGTTAGCAGGAGGTGCTAACTACAGGAGAAGACACCAGCTTCTCTCCAGCAGGACAACAACCGAACTCCTTCAAGGAAGTGGTTACAACAACTGGGCATTACCTGAGATTAGTTCAACCTGATGCTATGATAGAACTGTTTAACTTTCATGAAGATGTGTTGATTCTATTACAGTGATTACATTCTTTGGATTATGATATTAGGAGCTGTTATCAACTTGTAAACCAATGTTAGCTCTGCCACAGACACAGGGTCTGCATGCTAATCTTCACTTTACTAACTTGTTAACTCACAATCCTACACATATCACATCAAAGAAAACATCACACAGTAACTGAACACCATCTGACGACTCCTGACGTTTTACAAGACAAGTGTCATTCACATAAACTCATTCTAGAAATGGTCCTTTAGCAGAGACACACAGGAAGCAGACGCTAAAGACTTCCTGCTCTCTGATAACCTCCATTTGAATGTAGTTTATTGTGATCCGCCATCTTGTTTTGTAGTTCCATCACACGTCACACGCACACGCTCCCTCCACCTCTCTCTCTCTCTTTGTCTCTCCACACACACACACACACACACACACACACACACACACACACACACACACACACACACACACACACACACACACACACACCCAGCTGTATAAAGGTAGTGAGAGTCTGTGTTTATTTGTTTTCATTGTAAATAAATATAATTTTTGGAATCATACTTGCTGTTTTATTAATGTGCGCAAAGATTAATGAAATGTCGACCTCTTCTGTGTCAAGAACTCCAAAATCCGTCAACCTTTACTGTTAATTCTGGTCATTGTAATTAATTTGACTATTAATTCAAATTCCTGATTAACTGTTTAGTATATCTTATGAGACTGATATAACTGAATTGGCTATCATTTCCTGTTAAGACAGGTGGAGCTCCGAGGTATCTGATACAGATCAGATTAAATTTCAACAACATTATTAATAACTATCTTCAATAAATATTAATCATTATCGATAGCCAACCAAAACATAAATAGTGATCCTTATGAGGTAAGAAATCTCTACACACATCAAAACCTGATTGGCTGATGATACTGTCACTCAACATTTTAACCCAATAGCAGCGTCCAGCTTCCTCCATACACTAGAACCAGTCATCTTCTGGATAACGTTGCTAAAGTTACTAATTGATTCCAGACACAGATGACATAATCACTTTTTAATTCTTAATTTTTTTTTTATAATAATCTTTGACAGGGCTAGCAGTGCTAGCCTGCTGCCCCTGACTACACATTACTGTTTATAACATCATGTTATTCGTTTACATTCATATTTGGTAACAAAATCTGTTGAATGAAGTCTAAATCCTGGGATGGTCATTGGTCCTTTATTTAGCTGCTAAATTTGTCATTGGACACAATAGTTTGTCATATTCAGTACAGCACAGAAGAAAAGACTGGAAATGCAGCACGAGTTGTTTGTGGAGAACAACTTAATCCAGGGGTGTCAAACTTATTTTCACCGAGGGCCACGTCAGTATAATCGTTGCCCTCGAAGGGCCAAATGTAACTAAGACAGTATAAATGTGAATAAATAGAAAGCAACTACTCAATTTTAAATAACTGACTTTATTACTAATAAGGTTACTTTATCAGTACCCGTATGTACACTTGTTTTACAGGTTTTGTGATCGCTTGGCACATCATAACAAATAAAGATAAACACAATAAACCAAACAAGCATATAATAATAATAATAATAATAATAATGATAATAACAATAATAATAATAATAATAATAATAACAACAACAATAATAATAATAATAATAATAATAATTGGTCGAGTGAGGCAAGAGAGACAATATAAGAGCTCAATGTTCCGATAAAGAAGTAAGATAAGATCAAAATAGATGAAGAGAAACCACAATAAAAAACACAATAACGCCTTACAAAGGTAAAAAGCAGTCACTAACACAAACCAAAATAAGAACATTCAATGAAGAGCCACGATACTAAAAATGGGTGAATACAATAAATACTATACAGTGCAACGTCCCTGGGTATTGTTCAGTTCAGTGATGGCGTGAACTGGGAGGCTGGAAAAGACTGAGACTCACCAATAAGATGACTGGGCCATTTTACTCTTTGGTTCAGTGAGTTTCTCTCTTTTAAAGAGGTCTGACCACAGCAGGCCACCAAGCAAAAAGAGAAAACAGACTCAATAACAGACTCAGGATTGTTCGGTCCATGTGGAAAAAGGCAAGTTTCCTGATATTACATATGCATTTGCATCGATATAAAAAATAAATATTTGGTACTTGCTCTGTAAAGTGTAAGTTTGGCAGACTATAAGCTCTGCTTGGTGTCAAAATGTGGACTTATATTGTCTCAACAGACACGTCTCATAACGTCACAAAGGATGAACCATTTATTTTTCTCCTTGAAGCACAAACATGCATTCTCCTTCCCATCGTTCATGAAACAGCCCTTCATCTGCATCCAGTTTTCTCTTCCTCCACGTTTTGGGATCATTTGTATTTCTCAACTCTACTTGTTGAAAATTGCATTGATGTTTTACACTGCAATCATCATGGATAATACAACATCTATTTATTCATTCATCTGATCGGGACGACACATATTAATGAACAATCATATGCAAATTGTACAAAGATTGTAAATGTGCCAGATTATAGCAAAACTGCAAATCTAAATCTTTAGTGTTATAATAATACAATCGGCATGCATTGTGGGAAATGTAGTTTATGGTCGATTCAATTTAACAAAGATGTGGCGAGCTCGAAGAAACAAACCTCTCGTCTACACCAGCGGTCCACAACCCCCGGGCCCCGGACCTTTACCGGTCCATGGGTCTATTGATACTGGGCCACACAGAAAAAAAGAATAACTTACATAACTACAAATGTATTTATGTATTTATTTTTGGAGTTGTCAGAATTCAGTGCAGGCATGCTTCATAATTGCACTTATTCCATGGTGCAGACAGGAACCAGCGTTAAACTTGTATCTATAGATTTCATCCACAATCCACTTTTAGCCGTATTTATGATCGTGACTCTTGATTGAATGTTCTTATTATGACTGTTTCTTCTCTCTGTAAGGTTTTATTGTGGTTTCTCTTCATCTTTTTACTTATCTTAATTATTTATGGGAACATTGAGCTCTTGTCTCACTGATCACTTATTATCTGCTTGTTTGGTTCATTGTGTGTCATTATTTGTTATGATGAACCAAGTGATCACAAAACCTGCAAAACAAGTCTACCTACGGTTTCCAATAAAGTAACCTTGACCTTGATACGTACCTGAGACCTGTCATGGTGCTGCAGTTCAGTTCAGGTAAATTTTTCATCGGAACTTTTGGGGTTGGGCTCCTTTTTAAAAAAAAAAAAGAGATCATTTGTGACAAATGGCTGCAAACTCAACAGGATCGTTTCTTGAAGCTACAACATGTGAACCTTTCAAATGAAGGGAAACAAATTCAAGTGTTCTATTTCTTTCCTTTTTGATCATCACACTCTCTTTATGCACAGCGCTGCAGCACAACCATATTATGTAATCTGAGTCATGCAGGGCTTTGCTCAAGGTTTTTGAGGACCAGGGGTTCAAGTCATGAAAAGGATCCACACTTTTCATCACTATGTGAAAATATAAACTAGATGGTTGCAGATTTTATGTCGCTGGAGATACAATGTTGAGAAAATCTCCTCAGCCTGGTTACACGGTGATCACATTGGCACATATTCCATATCCAGTATATGCAACAGGCCTTCCTTAGGAGAAGATGTCCAATTAACATTTATTAAACTCTTATAAAAGACTCCACAGATTCCACGTCTGAACAAGTGAAAATTATATTTATCTTTCAATTTTTCAATTCTAAATCAAAGAAATAATCACAGATAGTTGTAGTTTCAAATAAAGACGGAACAATCGGCGTCAGCTGGAAGATCAGGCCGAGAAGCGACGGCAGAACGATCAGCGTGGGGGCGACAGGGTCCAGCTGCGTAGTTGGAGGCCAAAGACCTGCTGGAGGCGTACTTCATAATGAGGAGGTAAGATTCTGTTGCCATATGGTACAATGCCACTATGAATCTAAGGAGGGGCCCTAGAGTTTAGCTTATGTGTGGGAAACCCTATAAATCCACTTCAGTGGTAGCCAACACTGCTGAAGCCCTGAGTTGTTCAATGTCTGTTAGTGGAGGAAGATCTAAAGGCTCCTCCATGCTTCTTGCATTATGTGTCTGCAGGCCGCTTCTACTAGCACGCGCTTCCATTCCTATGACATTTCAGCCTGGCGGAGAGGACGAGGATCTCCTCACACAAGCACCCTGTAGTCGTCTGTTGCTGTTGTTGGTGTATTCAGTCTGAGTGGTCATAAAAATTGGGCTCCATTGGGAGCGGGATAATGATATTTACGGCACATGGACCAATGTGGAATGTGTAGGCACGTCGACACGGAATGTGTGGAATGGCCTTCATCCTGGCTGCTCTGTATATCAGTCAAATGAAAGAAAGCTCTCATTCTCTCTCTTTTTTTTTTTTTAGAACAAGTCCACTACCACTGCAATCTACCAGTCGATCATGATGGTTTTATTTGACCCTTTGGACCTCAAGTTATCCAGTAAACCAAACGTTACGTCAAATTCACTGGCTTCGACTTACTGGTTTGTGCAGCGCTTCAGCCGTTCAAGGAACCTTGAAGTTGATTTTGTCTCCAGATTTTTACATGTTCCTATATAGTTTCTGTTGACATGACTATCATTTTCTTGGAATTATTTTGATGTCGACCAAAAACATAATGAGCTATTTTCCTTGTGGCTTTGTTTGTCCCAGAGATGTGGTACACATGTGGTACTGAGTGGCTAAAATGGGGCTTAATGGTTTACAATCATTGTGTTTTTTTTATTTTTCAGTGGCGTGAGCAGAAAAGTGTGCACATAAATGTATTACTTGCTCAGTGTATTGCGTTGGGAGTCTTCTGGGAGTCACCATTAATGCTCTCTTGAAAGTCCCAGTAGGTGCAGTTGGGCTCTAATCTCTCATACACATGAAACTTAATGAACAATAACTAGGTATGTCAATATTCAAATACTTAAAATGTGTTGTGCTTTTCAATAATACGTCAAGTTAACACACATACAAGTCATGGGAGTGATTTATTCCAGGATGCAGGTTGAGTGCACTACGCTTCCTGAAGAGGACACAATTGTTTCAAATTGCAAACTCAATAGATCAAACAAACCAGCAGAAAGAGGGAAACAGTGGAAGGAAAATAAACATTATGGTCAAAAATTACACTGCCGGTGTCATCATTCGTGAAACTCCACGACTATTACATCGGAATATCATAATCCCCACTTCCCCTTATTTTTCTTGAAGGGGACATCGATACAATGACGACACGTCACTACAAAACTAAGAACAAGCTGAACATGAGCAGAATATGTACAAAAGATGAATTTAAGTGGGGAAAAAACCAGAATGAGTGAGTGAGCAGTTGTGGCAAATACAAGAAGAACCAAAGGCTGATCTTGGCAGTTATGGTACCATTGGTAGACTGTTGTAGGCCTTCAATCCAAAGACCTTTAGATTCAGAGTCCGGAGCCGTCCGATGCACGGAGACAGCAAGTTCTTACATCATTAGTGCAATCAAACGGACAAAAACAGAACGACCTCAGCAGAAAAAGGCAACAGAAACACTATCCAGTGTTCATCAGGTGGGAAAAATAGACAGGTGTATCAAAAATATCCATATACAGAGCCGTCGCTGTGTGGCTGTGAGTGTCTTTAGAGGACAATGGAATTATTCCCAGTTAACGATGAAGACGGTGAAGTACTCATGAGATTACACTGAAAATATCAATGGGAAGCAGGCAATGAAGAAAGTGGAAACAGTGAGACCTTCATATCGAGGAAACTCACTCTGGAAGCAAACAAAAAAAAGTGTATTTCGGAAGTAGTGTAAAACACACACACACACACACACACACACACACACACACACACACACACACACACACACACACACACACACACACACACACACACACACACACACACACACACACACACACACAGGCACACACACGTCAAAGGGAGTATTTACAATTTGGAGGTCATTGTTCGTATTTACACATTTACAAAACCAAACCTTTGAAGGAGACGTGATTCCACCGCGGGCTTTGCCTAATATAGGCTGATACAGTCAAATATATCAAGCACACCTTCCCTCCATGACGGCAACCTTTGTCTCCGGGGGGGGGGCGGGGCGAGTCCGCCCTGACCCAGAAAATGTGAGGGTTGTGGGAAAGGTGGGGGAAGAGGAGGGGAAAGTGCCACAGAATTTTGACTTGACAACAGGTAATGTTGCTGAGCAGATCTTCATCCGCTGCATTAGGCACCATGGGACGGACACATGGATGTACTGAACTTATGGAGACGCTTGGAAAAACATGCCAGCTTCCTCTTCCTACCTCCGGAGGAAGCTGAGCTCTCCAGGTACCTGCAAGTGGAGACATTTCCGAAAGTGCAACACCTCCCACTTGTGTTTGCATGCCAACAATCGTACGCAAACCCCCGAGGGTTCCTCACATCCAACGATTGACTGAGATTATTATTGCCTTTGAACTGAGTCGGAGTGGATGGGTAACAGTAGGGAGAGGTGTAAGGGGAGAACATTCCAGATGCAGACAGACGTCCTCATTTGGACTCTCGTACCTTGTGCTCGGAAATCACGTGAGCACAGCAGTCTCAGAGTGCAGCTTCCGTCATTGGTGACACTTGTTCTGACTGGAAACCGAATCAGAGATGAAAGGTATAATATGTAAGATTTAGGTAATGTGACATTATGCAGGAGGTCTTTGTGACCATTTGCTACCAAAACCCAGTGGGCCGACCCTGCATGTAGTTGAGCAATTCTGTTTTTTGTTCTGGTTGCTCTGACCATCCAATCTAAAGGCCTTGGGTTCTCCTGAATCTAATGTGATTTAAAGGGGTCATACTGTGTGAAATTAACTTTCTAATAGTTTTGCCACAGTAATAATCATCCCCATACCTGGAACGATGTCCCAGAAGTGAAGAAAGTGTGTCCTCTTGTTCCAGGTTTTAAAAAGTGTGTTGCTCCAACCAGCCAATCAGAAATCAAACCCTATATAGGGTCATCGGGGGTTTAGTCAATCCCAATCAAAGTAAGCCCTCCTTCTGACTCCTCCCACAATTAGGCAGCTCTGCACTGGCACATGGCACCACGAGAGGAAGTACTTCTTTCTTTGCCCAACATGGGCATGTGTGGGCAGAGCCAGTGTAGCTCACACAGACATAGCAGATTCTGAATGCAGCTCCTATGATCCAATATGCAAATGGGGGGCAATCAAGGTGAAACTGGATTTGGGGCAATAAACTTTGAATACAGCAAGGCAATTATATAATAGTAATAGAATTACTATTGCAACAACACATCATCAGTAGGGTAAAACTAACCTGTCTCACGACGGTCTAAATTGATAACCTCATTAATTTTGGTCACATTTTCACCCAAAAAATTACACATTATATCTTTAAATGTATGTGACACACATAAAACACTGACAAGTCATCAACATCTGAATCCTTCCAGGGTGTCAGCAGGTGGTGTGAAGGGTGAAACTTTGAAATGAGAAAACGGGCTCGCAAGTGACAGGAAATTCAACCCCTGTGGTGCCCCGTGTGAGAGGGAAAAACAGTGAAAGGGAAATCCCTCCAGCTGGCTCAGCTCCTGCACCTTCCACAAGTAAAATAACAAACGAGCAACAAAAGCATAAGAAAAAGCCAGAGCAGCGGCGGTGAAGAGTGTCCAGGGAGGTGAAGGGTTAAAAGGAGGAGGAAGGCAGAGTGGAGTCCCTGTGCTCGTTGGCCACCTCGGGGCCAGGCTGGGCTAGCTCGTCAGCGCTGCCACGGCAGCCATCAGCTGGTCAGGTAACTGTGCAGTTCTCTGGAGTTGATGCTCAGCACCACACCTGAATGGTTGCCTGGAATACAAGAGGGCAGGAGAAACAGGGGGGAGCTGTGTGAGCTCAGCGCCAACAGCGACAAAGATAAAGCCAAACGAAGACAAGATGTTAAAGCGCCCCTGTGGAGGTTTCTCATCAAAACACATTATATAAAGAGGTAATGCCAATGTCAGGGTTACATCTTTCTTGCAAACCATTAATCAAATTTAAGTTTTATGATCATACAAATCAAAAATTCACTTTCAAATTTGAGAAGTAAAAAAAAAAGCCCAGCCACGGAAAAAAAAAACTACATTAAAAGCAGCATTATGTGGCTCTGCAATACAACAATAAGTACTTTTTTCAATTGATTTCATCAGCAAATATTATATACAAACAAGATTGACTGTTAGTTTGAGCACTAACTATTTGTTATATTTAATTTAATGACAAACAATCTGGACTGAAAACCAAAGACTAAGAGTTCCTTATCTAATGATGTAATTACTTGTGCAGTTTTTACTCAAACACCCCCAGTGGTATTATGTGATGTACTTTTGTTTATTTTCAGTTATTTTTCCTGGTTCGGTGTAATTTAATTGGATATCATTGATCCATTCCCAGTTTTCATTCTGAATTAGTGCTTTTTTTTAATAAATTGAGTTGCAAATTAAATAAGTACTTTATAGGGACAAAGATCAGCAGTTTATATTTTATGAGAAAATGGGTTGAAACCTCCTCAGGGTGCTCTAATTTAACTTCAATATTCATGCGAAATTTAAAAATTAAAACACACTCAGTAACAGATTGGTAGATTTATAAGAAAAAAAACCTTTGTTCTAGTTATACTGGAACAAAGAAAATATTGACAAGACTTTAAGAAACACTTGTTAGGCTTAATATGCAATGATTTCCATCATACATAATCAGTTTATCATGAGCCGATGAAAACTCTACTAAATGTCACTACAGAGGTTTAAACTGAATATTACAGCCAAAAGCAGCTCAGTGTAATATCGCTGACTCCTTTTCTACGTTGTGAACTTAAAGAAACTTGCATATTAAGACCAAAAAGTCTTTATAGAATGGATTTCTACTTGATAACATGAATCATTTTTCTGAGAAACTCTTGCAATCTACCACTACAAATTTGATTTGACAGGATTTCATAATTAAGTATCGTGAGACATCATCATGTAAATATCACTTGGTTGGCATTCAACTATAAAGATAATTTTACAAAAATTGACAAAGGAAACAAGAAATAACTTCAAATTCTAATTCACACCTTCACCATTCAAAAAAAACTGTCTATAAGAAACTCAGGTCCTGTATACGCAACATCATTTCAGGTAAAAACGCATTGCTTTTGCTTCAAACAAGTTTTACATTTTAGACAGCAACATTTTGAAACGAATGTCTGTTTATACGGAAAAGGCAGAAATGATCAAAATTATTATCGTCGATCTACTGTACCCGTTTACATGGAGACAGAGCCGGAACATTTTCAAAAAGTTCCACCTTGGGAGCCATTTTCATAAAGTTGTGCTCCCGGTGACTCCGAGCATCTCTGCCATGTAAACGTTGCCCGAAACACAAGAAAAGTTTTCTGTTTTCACTTGAAAATGTAGTGCAGACGGGACCTTAGCGAACGTGATCACATCAACATGCCGTTACATTATATTACTGAACTCTAAGGTTGAACGTGCTCAGAAATGCAGATAATGACTGTAAAACTCCCAGTGAACAATGTCGGGGTGGGGTGGGGGGGGGGTCTTGATCTAGACCGGGGGAGACAAACTAGGCACCAAAAACAGTCACTTCTTTTTATATTTTGTGAATTTATAACGGGGGTCAAACCAGCTAAATTAAACTCTATTAACTCTCAACAACTAAGCAGAGAAAACAATAAAGTCTAAACACAGTTTTAGTCTCAACAGCTTTTTAATTATTTTTTTTAAGAATGCCTTGTGGCACAAAATATTTCGTTCTAACTCTAATGAATTCCTCCAAACCTGCTAACCCCAATGCTAATGTTAGCTAGGTAGCATGAGTATCAAAAACTCATGTTGACCGAGTCAGCAAAACCTTCCGTTGCACCAATTAGCTCACTAGCATCAGTGCAGCTAGTTTTCACTGCTATGTTAGTGATTTCTCACCAACAGGATCTGCTGTTCAGTTCTGGGTTTCACTGCACTGCTACGTCTGCAGCTACTCGTCTAAAACACCAGCCGAATCAGGAACAGCAGTTTTCTTTACCGTCCTGCCGGCCGGTTTTGACCCACGGGCCTCACGTTTGACTCCCCCGACCTTAAACATACATTGCAAAGCTCAAGGGTCTTTAGCAATCCCCAGACAGATGGAACAATGTGGCAGTAGTCAGAAAGCGTGAAGGCCTCAGTACCTTGGTGCGTGTTAGCTGCTGGTGTTAGTGGCCTGGCTTTAGTAGCAGTGGTTAGTGGTAGTCCTGATAAGGGAACGGAAGGTGGGGCTACCTCCTGCGTTACCTAGAGTCTGCGAGTCCAGGTCGTCGTCGATAAACTCCTCGCCCTGGATGATGTGTTGGGTGTCCTCGCTGTGGTTGACGGGGCTGGTCATCTCCTGCTCCTTCTCGTTGTGCATCTGGGCGTAGACGTTGCGGCTGCCCGGGAGCTTCCTGAAAAACAGCGGGGGATAGGCGTCCTCAGTCCTAAGCCAAGGACTGTGGCATTCAGTGTTTTTGTAAGATGAGGGCTGTAAGTTCATGTTTTATCATCAAGTGACTTTTGGTGGATATTTGTGTCCGGGATGCGAGGAAGTGCCTCTGGTGGGTTTTCAGTGTGAACAGACAGCATGCAGCTACACCAAGAATCACTCAACCAGGAGATTCCATGCAGGCTAAAAGGGATTTAAACAATACATTTGCAACTTTATACCAAGTATTGGTATAGAATCATCTGTATGGAGCCATAAAACAAGTTTAACCGTTAAAATAAAGTTTAAAGATCTAGTTCCAAATAGTGAACTGAGTTTTAGGCTTCATTTACACAACATTTCAAGTTAAAACGCATTGATTTAGCAGTTTCTATTTCTGTGGAGTAAAGTTTTGCTTTTACATGGCAACATTTTGAAAATGATGTCCACTGACACGGAAATGACAGAAACACTGCCGTTTCCCACTAGTGGGTGTTGTTATTGTAATGAAACCATGCAGAGAACGATACGCGAGTCTGTGCATGCACTGGACGATAAGACGACGTGGCTCACCTTTTGAACTTGTAGAGGATGAAGGAGCCGATGGCAATGATACTGATGAGGAAAATGACCGCGAGAGCCCAAATACCCGGACTCCCAGCGGCTCCATGGTAGCCTGGAGTGACGACACACACACACGTCACATTAGCAGGATTAGAAATACATTAGGATTTTTGAGGAAAAAGTCTTGTGATAACGTCATGCTAATAGGTTTATGAAATAATGTGTACCGTGATTTAAAATAAATGAAAATGTTTGCATTGTTTATGAATGCGTCTGTCTATAAAACGAAGGCACAAATTGAAAGCAGAAACCATTAAAAAAAAAAAATCTTTTCTGTTACTTTGATTTTGTGACGGATCATCGACCACATAAAGTTTGATTTGATTTTTTTGGAACGCTTCAGATTTGTTGGATGTCGTTCTGCCCCCAACACGTCCAAGTCCATGGTATTACATTTAACTTTGTGGATCTGGAGCCATTGCAGCGTGAACTTGAACAATAAGGCCTTTAAAACTCTAATTCACACAGACCTGTCTGCATGTAATGTCACTTGTGGAAAATGTAATCGGAAATTGAAAGTGTATATATAGTCTATTTGCATGCAATTGAGAACGCTTTAGTAAATTAGTATGGAGGTATTATTGGTGAAAAAGGTTTGAGCACTTGTACAAGGGAAATTCGTAGTTGTGTACCATGAGTTGTGTACCTGTGGAATGATTTTCTCTCCACAGATGCGACGCCACACCACACAGACTTTCTTAATTACAGGTGCATAAATCCTAATTTACAAGTCTCAGGTTAAAAAAAACTGACACGCTCACATTTTTCCTGCAGTTGTTGCAGTACATTTGGTGAAAAACATATTTGTGCTCCTGAATCATTGTGTCGATCGAATCAAATCACACTTCGCGGCTCTCAGCTGAGTTGTATGAGGAAAAACTACCTGTACATTCAGTCAATGGAGAAATTCCACTTTTAAAAGCGCTCAAACCCTTTCACCAATAATACCTCCATAAATTTAGACCCCTTGACTCAAAAGCAGCACACAGAGGAACAGAAAGGGATAGAACTCGAGGGCGTGGAGACGTGTAGACACACCCCACGCCTTCCACCACAACAGCTTGTCCATTCAGGAGCAGCGTAATCAGGTGAAAACGGCAAAGCACAGCACGGACTGGAGGAGATTCGTTGGAAAACCAGGAATAGGAGAAAGCCCAGGAGTCAAAGACGAAGCTGAAGTGTTAAATGCTTCAATATGGTTCATGAACGCACCATTCTCTGAAGTCGCAGCTGCTGAGTCATTAGCAATTAGACCCAGGCCTTGGAGACAAACCAATAACATGCAGTGGTCATTAAAGGTGTATGGAGGCTTCCTGACGTGCGTGGCGCTCTGTGCACAGGGTACCTGCGTTGGGGTCGGCGAGCATCACCAGCACCTGGAGGCCGCCGCGCACCACGAAGCTCACGTTGTTGTCGTTGAAGGCCTGAACAACGGCCGGGATACGCTGTGGGGGGGGGGAAAGAAGACAGCGGGTGGGTTTTAAAAGGGCCGGCGGAATCCCGACGCCGTGCGCAGACTCACGCCTCACCTTGTCCACGAACATGTTCCTCTTGGCCGGTTTGGCGTCCAGCGGGAGAACGTAGAGGTCGGCGGCGGTGGGCAGGCCGGGCTTCACCACGGTGACCAGAGACTCCTGGGGGACGCCCGTGACCTGCAGGCAGACGTTCAACAGTCACGGCAATCCTCTGCCTTCGCATCGATAGAAATAAATGTGGAAATGCAAAAGCTTAGATCAGAGGTCACTATTTCGGGAGTTCAGGTTTGGTTTCACCCTTTTAGTTTTTAAGGCCATTTCAGGCATTTCAAAAGATTTAGGTTGCGTTTACACAGCAGGTGTAACTCCTCATTTTGGCATCTTCGCATCAAAACGGTTTTGCGTTCCCATGGCAACGTTTTTATACTGATAAAGATGACGTTGACATGTTGGGCCACAAGTTGATGCTGTTGTTTTTTTTTTTCAAACCTCTTATCAGTTTCACAACTCGAGGCTGTGTGAGCTTCTTTAAATCCCCTTGAAGCTGTGATAATAATTCAAATAATTCAATTTACTTTGTTTTGCTGCCTCTTCAATCCAGCTTGTTCATATATGTTGAATGGAACTGGAGATTCATCAATGGGGATTTTTTTTTCTCTGAGGTTTCAATAAAAAGTGACACAGAACTTTGCGGACAAACTGTTTTACCAACTAATTTATGTCTCCTTGAACTGCGACAAAACAGACGGAAGGAACGATTTTCTGCTTGAAGAGTCACATGAGGCTCAGATCCAGATCATGTTGGAGGCCTGGGAAGAGCTTTGCCTCCTTTTTCTGTTTAAATTGCTCTGCTTGGCTTTTTTAACACCAGCCACGCACATGTCTGCAAATAGCGGGTAAAATAGCATCGGGAAATCTAAAATATCTTTGCTTTGGATTCATTAAACACATGGACGGAGCAAGATTGCCGATCGAACCATCGACTTATCAAGAATTCATGCAATACTCGAATTATTGACTGATCTACTGAAAAAAAAGCACTATTATGCAGTTTTTAATATTCAGTCAATAGATTTTTAAGTGTAATCATCACAACGATTCTGCAATCTTCAATTTTCAAAGATTTATTACAAGAAAATTTCAAAACAAATCAATTGTAATTCTTCAGATTTGAATGCAAGAGTCATTTGTTGAGCTGGGATTCCTTTCTTCTTGAGATACTCTTATTGAGACAAAAAACAACCTCCCGTTAAACATATTTAGGAGTACACAGTTTGAAGAGTTTCTCTTCACTGGAGCTCTTGTACCCAAAAAAATGAGAGTCACGTATTGTTTGTACCAGTGTCACCAAATGTCAAGAAGTTATCTGAAGCCCAAACCTGCTTTTAGCTACTCAGATGAGGATTCGGCTACATCATGAGATTTGTTCCTTGTTCAGTGGTACGAGTTGGGAAATCGCCCCTAATGTTAGGATGAAACGCTTTACAGACGGTGGACGGACGGACGGGAGAGTGATTTTCCATACCTTTGCCAGTATCTTGGTCACCACCTGCCCGATGTCGCCCCTCCACTCCGGTATGTTTGGGTTGAAGCGGTCGAGGTTCTTGCTGAAGCTCAGGGGGATCACCTGGAAGTTATCTGCAGGGACAGTCAACACGTCACTCACGCTACAAATCAAGCCAGGCTGCTGGAACACACCGCTCCGACTCACACATGTGCGGTTGTAAGTGGAAACATCAGCCTGCGCCTGCAGAGTCAACATGAACAGATGTTCATGCAGCGAGCGGATACAAGAAACAAGACATAAACAACATCGACCTGAAGGCTCCTGAAGCAAACTCTTCAGATATGAATAAAACATCTTCATTCTGCATCCAGTGGCATACTTACAGGCACCAAGGGATGACATCATCCTATGCTTTAGGGCAACAGAGGAAATATAACGGCGGCAGATGAGCCTCAGATGGAGCTGGGTGAATCATCCAGCAGGATTCATTTCATGTTGGACTTCTGCTCCACTAACTGCTTTGGAAAGAGCCCACGAAGTCGAACTGAAGTCTACATGCGCTTCTACGATTCTGCCTCCTTACCGTAGACTTGTACGGTCCGGCTGTCCTGCACCATGGATCGGCCGTTGGACGCCTGGACGGTGACGGAAACGTCTCCCGCCTCCGGGAAGCGAGTCAGAAGGCTGTTCTGCAGAGTCAGCGTGGGCTGCAGGAGCAAGTAAACCACTGCTAGTTAACCTGACATGTGTCTACAAACATTGCAAATCGTGGAAATTTAAATCACTAGACATTTGGCCAGTGAGACGGAGTCGGCGTGTTTTCAAAAAGTTGCGTTTTCAGTGGTTCTGAACTCCATTGTGGTGTAAACGAACAACTCAAATGGCTACAAACATTTTCCATTTTCACACTGCTGGACGTCTTGTGTTTAGCAGCAAACACAACTTGGTAGAAGCATTCTGGTTCGTACTTTGGCATAAACAACATTAAAGAAAACTCCTATGTACTTGAATTAATGAGATAGAAATAAGCACGATTTCACTTTAATTCACAGTTTTTGTTGTTTTGATTTGTAGACAGTTTTTTTGCTGCAATATTATCAATTCACATTCAGATGGTGGCTTTAAGAAAATGAATTTCAGTGCTTGTGTCTTCATCCAAATTATTCTTAGTTAAACAAAAGGATAAACAATGAGAGTTTGATTTAATCAGCACCGATTTTGTAATAAAAAAAACTGGTCACAGGTTACATGTTGAATTCTTTAAAAGCGAACGGTAAATTCATAGAAAAAGCCTGTTTTTCCACACTTTCTTCCACTCCATTAAGTCAATAGGACCGAATACAGCGTGTGGTTTAAATGTGGTTAAGCTGAAAGTTATTGGCTCTTGTTGCTTTTATTGAGGGTCCTTTCTGTTTACTGCTGTGATATTGGAGCACAAGTGTCACTGAGTCCATATATAATAAAAACTCTATAAAAGCCTTGTGTTTGAGACAGCAGGCTCATGTTGAGGAAACAATAAAAGACCCAGTCAAACGTGAATCAGCTTCGGTTCAACGTTACAGCGTCGTGGCAGGATTGACAGGGTGTTTCTGGGTGACGCAAGTCTAATGTGTGTCTGGCAAAGTGGGAATGTCATGTTTTTTGTCTGTTCCTTTCAACCTGGCCCTGAAACTGCGGCATCGTCTTTCCATGGTGGTGTTTTCCACTCTGATCGGGGCTTCCACTGCCGGCACGTGTGAGCGCCTGGTGGTCTACCTGCAGACTGTCTCCGATCCACCAGTAGAAAACCGTCAGGTTGGCCTCGGCTGGAAGGACGACGGCCGTCAGGTTGACTTCCTGGTTCCGCCCTGCAATGGGAACCACTTCCAGGTGCACTTCCTGTAGAGGCGCTGCAATTCAAACAACACCAAACCCACGGCGTTTGTTTCGTTCGTCTTGAAATGTGATCGGGAAGACACAGCTTGACAGCTACAGAAACATCAGGACGGAGAAGGAAAGGTGGATGGACTTGGGAGGCCGACCTGTGACCTGGATGTACATGGTGGCCTCGTCGTGGCCGGCCATGTTCTCGGCTTTCACCGTGACCTTGTAGATGCCGGGCTTTTCGTAGCGGTGCTGGATGGGCTCGTCCGTCACCGTCAGGTTCTGGTAGATGGCTCGGACTCCGTCTCCCAGGTCCACCTGGTACTTGGTGCTGCTGGTGTCGCCCTGTCGGCAGGGAGAGGCGCCGTGACTCAAAGATAACGTCAGAACCGAACGGAGAAGAACCCGCCGGCGGGCAAATGTCACCTCACCTGCTCCTGGTGGACGATGAAGGTGATGTCGTCTCCGGGGGCGACGGCCAGCATCTGCCCCTTAATGCCCACCTGCAGGCCTCTAGGGGGCAGCAGGGGGCAGCTGTGCTGTTTGGAGCTCTGCTGCTTGTTCAGCCCACCTTCACACGTGTTCAATATCAACTTCCTGTAGCTGCAACGCAGCAAAGGAGAGTGCAGGCGTTAGCATGGAGGCAAGGGTCTTCAAACAGACACTGGTCGTTGCTGTTTCACGGTCCAATGTGGGAAAACTTTTCTCTGTCTTGTCACTTTGCACCCAGATCCCCGGGATGAAAGCTGCGTAATGCATGGAAGTCTTTCAAAGTCACGCACAACTGAGGGCTTTCTGCCTCCAGCTCCACAGCTTGAGGTTCAAACAAGTGAAATGTTATGTTTCACTGATATCGTCAATTAATGTACTGACGTTACGGGGAACTTGTATTTAAAGGAGAGCTTATAAATCCTTAAGTTTGAAAACTTGTTGTAAGGTCACATAGGGATAGGTTGAGGTGTGCGTGTGTGTGTGTGTGTGTGTGTGTGTGTGTGTGTGTGTGTGTGTGTGTACTGACCCAGTGCTGGACTCGTAGTTCTGTCCCGGATGGCACTCTTCAGGTGGGGCGTCCGGATCGTGCCAGAAGTCGGCGAAGCAGCGATCCTCCGCTGTGTGGGCGCGCTCAAATCCATAGTCACTGCACACACACACACACACACACACACACACACACACACACACACACACACACACACACACACACACACACACACACACACACACACACACACACACACACACACACACAGTCCATGTTAAGTCAAAAAGTTGTCAAACACATTTTTCTGCGTGTACTTTTGAGATTAAAGTCTAAGAGTGGAAACAATAAAAAAAAAGAGACAACTGAATAAGTAAAGTTGCATGAGTAACACCGATAATTAACATGGTTTGGGCGCCGATTACACGACGTTTCAAGAAACCACATTGTTCTGGCGTTTTTGTTTCAGTAAAGGTTCGTATTGAGACGCCAGCATTTTGAAAACGGTGTCCGTTTACAAAGAAACAGTGGAAATAATGAAAACACTGGAGTCAGCATGCGGGGCTCCTCGTGGGGGCTGTTGTTTGTTTTTGTCACGCACAAACAGAACGATACGCTATATAACAATGGAAAGTACGCAGACATTCATATTCGTATTCATTCTTATGGACAGACGACCAAGTTGGATTGTTATTGAAGTGACTGTCAAATACAAAACTCCCAGTATATGGACGGGGAGTCATGACACTCTGGAGGAGGGGGATAATTATTGTCCATCTACTATTAATCCTGTAAAACAGACGACAGCGTGTGAGGAAACATCTGTGTGGACTCACCAGTTGAAGTCTTTCTCTGTGCACTGGCAGGACTTGTTGGTGAGGGTGGAGGTGTAGCTCTTTCCTTTGACGCAAAAGGACGTGTCCTTCCTCTTCCTGAAGGTCCGCTCCTGGCCCATGATGCACTTCTCTCCCTTGAGGGGAAGAGATACCGAGACACGTCGAACCATGTCGCCCAATGTTACATCAAGAATCCAGACTGACTGTTGTGTTCGGCGAACATAAAGATCAAAGTGAGTGTGTGTGTGTGTGTGTGTGTGTGTGTGTGTGTGTGTGTGTGTGTGTGTGTGTGTGTGTGTGTGTGTGTGTGTGTGTTACCTGCAGGTCTGATAGCTGCCACGACTCGTAATCGGACTCGGTGCACTGACGTGGGAAAGACTGCCTGAAGTCCACTTTGACCAGCTCCCAGTCTGACCTGTAGCTGATGTGGCCGAACACACTGAAGACACACAAGAGGAACACACTGACCAGTCTGTCCCTCGGTGTGGCTGGACGGTGGTGGACTCTGTCGCCACCCGGTGGCAGGGGAGTAACTGCATTCAGCTGTTTTGTGATTCCAACATAAAGAGGCGGTGGAGCCTCGAGGATTTACTGCAACATCGCAGTGAAGCCAAACACTGGTGGACATGACTACTTCAAAATAAAAGCAATAGAAAGGTTCGCAGCTCTTCTCCAGATTCTAGAAAGTCTCTTTTCTGTCCTCATTTTAGATTTTTGACCATTTTTAATAATATTTTGGCTGCTTTAGATCATTTAGGTGGTTGCAGCTTTTAGCCATTTTATTTTTGTTTCCGCACTATTTTCTTTGTTTTCTTTTATCCTCTTTAGCTGTTTCAGCAATTTAAGTTGTTTGCTTTCAGCCGTTTTTGCTACTTTATAGGTTTTTGGTAACACGTAAATTGATTTTTTTAATAATAATTATAGTTATTTTAGCAAATTTCACTCATTAACATTTTGTAGTTGTCTTAACCAGTTACAAGTTTGAAGTTTTATTTCAATAGATCTAATTCAATGTATTTAAGTAGGTTGTTTTAGTTTTGTTGAGCCATTTTTGTTATTTTTGGACCAGTTGACCTTATTTTAGGTAGTTTTAGCCATTTTGTGCCATTAGCTGTTGTGAATACATTCTGAATTCTAGTCATTTCACAGTCATTTCGCACACATTTTCACTCCCGCAATTTTATCTTTTTACCTTTATTAAGACATTTTAAAAGTTTTAGAAGTTTTCAGCAGGTTTTTTTTTATTTTATTTGAGCTGTGTAGCACTTTTATTGTATCCTCCTCTTCTTCTTTCTCGTCACGTACCAAACATTCAGGTGAACTAGCATCAAATCAGTCTGTCCATGTGCTTCAAAGCTTTGTGTTTTTAGATTATTTCAGGTTCAGCTTTCTATCAAAACCATGACAATCTAAATCAAGTTTTACTTTCACTACTTTAAAAAAAAAAACCAAAATCAAAATAAGTAGGTAATCTCCAGGAGCTAAAGAGCCTCATGTGTGTCCAGAGTGAGAGGTTCCACACCACTGGTGTTGTGCTCAAGAGCATTTGGTTCAGTTACAGGTAGAACTGCATGACCTCTGACAAATCCCAAATCTTAATCCCCCATACAAATCCTCACTCATGTAGTTTCACATTGTGCATCAGCTGCTTTGACTCTAACATCCAAATCCAGATAATCTTCACCCCAACAATCCGGCAGCATTACACATGGATTATATCTCCAGTGGGAGAATCAAGCAACTCACTCGAGAGGTAAAACAGATGCAGTGTCGCCTGTTTGCCACTAGGTGGTGGTGTCCACCAACTAGTGCTGACCTGGTGGTTCTTTGTTTTTCCTTCCGCATGAGATCCTTCTCCAGACCATCAAGGACATGTTCAACCGGCCGGCTTACAGTCTATAAACCTTCCAGTCACTATTAAATCTGCATTTTTATGGAAGGACCTTTCACATCCGCCTCGACGCCACAGGTCTGCAACCTTCACCACCAAAACAGGCCATTTAACAACGTTCCGCCAAATAAAACTCACCTGTCGCCACAGAACTCAGCCCATAAAGCACTTTGTATAAACTTTTATTATACATACAAAAACCGTAGCTGAGGTTGCATTTATGATGTTTGAACTGTGCAAATTAGAACCATTTTTTCTGTTTTATTTTGCTTCTATTTTTCCCCTTTTCTTTCGAGTTGGTTAAACTATTTGAGACATTTTACGCATTTTAACAATTTGGCCATTTTTATCCTTTTAAGGTGGTTAAACTGTTATTCTAGCTTCAGTAGAGCTACTAGCTAGAATAGCCATTTCAGCTGTTTATAGCCATTTTAAGATTTTGAACTTTCCCCTTGCTTTTTCTGAAGTTTCAACTTCCTCTTGTGGTTTTAGTAATTTCAGTTTTAACTTAAATATAGCTACAGATTATTGTTTCTTTGATGCATGCTGGCATGAGAAACAAGCTCACGTTATATGCTGCATCACTTTTATTGGCACATCTGTGGCTCCAGAGTAAAATCTCTTGTTGGCTTCAGCCCTGTAGTTGTTGCTCGCGAGAGAAAGAAGTTAGCATGCTATATGTGCAGGAGGAGAATTAAATAACTATAGCTGTTGTAATATTTTACTCTGCACTGCTTGTGCGGCTAAATTCACACGTTTCAAGAATGAGGCTTTAATGCTACATGTACTGTAAGTAGTCAGATTCAACAATGGAATTGAACTTGGTCACAGTAACTCCTCCAGGTTAAACTCCCAAGAAGGAGGACGTTTCTTTTAGTACGGGTGAAGCTGAACGATGGGATCACAGATCACAAACAGCTCATCGCGTAAACATCCTTTGGAAAGAATCCGCTCCGCTTCACCAAAATAAAAGTGACGACGTCGAGCAGGTTCACTCACGTCATGACGAGGGTCTCGTCTCCCGGCTCGCTCAGCAGTCCGTCCACGAACACGGAGGTGCTGGTGAAGTTGTGAACGCTCCACGTTCGGCCTTCGTCGATGCTGAACCTACGAGAAAGAAGACGCACAATCAAAACCAGAATCGGGAGTCCAGGCTTTTCATCAACGTACGACAAATCCCGAAGACGACCCCGAGCTTCGAATGGCTGAAACACACGGTAGAATCACTTTTTCCTCCTTTTTAATTCAATTCTGATTCATTCAAAACACAACAGCATGTTAGAAATGCGAGAAACCTCAGCCACCTGCTCAGTGGCAGCTGACAGAATCCCCGAGGCCAAATCCTCACACTTTGTACAGGAAAATCCGCAAGGTTTCCCCAAATGAACTTTATTTGTCCAGCTTTTCCTCCATTCATCCACTAAATATCAACTCGTTGTTGTTGTGCAGCAGCACTTGGCGTCGGAGCTTTCTCTTCAATCCCGACTCGGAAGGAAGAGAAACAAACAAGCGGAGCCATCTGCTCCACTCCGTTCGCCGCGCCGACGACGAGGGGGATCGATGTGGAATCCAGCAGCGTGTCGCTCCCACTGCAGGCTGCGCGCTTTAATGGCTTTCTAACACCGGCGACAATAAGATAATCAGCAGGTAAACACGCACAGTGGGAGGAGAGTGGAAGGCGCACACAAGCACACTTGAGGAAGTCGCTCCGGAGGCCTCGGCCTGCTTCTAAACAAAGAGCTGTTGCCTTTTCTCACGGTGGAATCGGGAGGACGGAGGGTTTTGAAGCCCTGGAGCTCCCTGGAATTGCTGCAGCTACGAGCGCTGAAGACAGAAACGTTTTACATCCAACATGTCACTTGTTTGGTCTTTACACCAAAACCAACGCTGTGAGACTCCGTTCAAATGTCTTTTTGTCTGTTTGTCTTAAATAATTCAAATATATTCCCACTTTTACTGTACTATATGTACTTTAGCAGAGTGAAAATATCTATAGCAATAAAAGTGGATGGCAGCAGAGTTCAAAAACCCCAAAACGCCTGAAATGTACTGAAATATGAGGCAAAGCGGCGATAGGATCAGTTAATCAAATCAATGTGCAAACATTGTGGAGCATATTGTTATCAGGGCTCAACAGGTCTGCAATCAGATTCCTCGGGGGCCTGCTGTGAAAATGCGTTGGTTTCCTAATTTACTGGAGGACTGTTTGTCTTACGAATACAGATTAAAGAAGTCTCTCAGAGGGGAAAAGAGTGAGGGGACGACTGAGGGGGCAACGACGGCTGACACTCGTATGTTTGTCATGAATCGTCAGACGCCGGCGTGACGCTTCATCTTCTCCCGACAATCCAACGTGGGAAGGTAGAAGAGTAAGTTGGTCAAAGTTCAGTTTGAGGATTTAGCTCCTGTCCTCTTCTTTGTGTTTGGCCGATGTATTGATTTAGATCGACCCTCTGAAGATCGAACGCCAAAAGTTCCCTCCAATCATAAAGCCAGGGACATTTATACCAGCTGAGATGCAAAGGGTTCAGGGTTTGAAGATTCAGAAAGACTCAGCAGTTTGTTTGTTCTTCAATTTCAGGTTTTGTATAAAGCCAATAATAAAAAAAAAAAAAATATTGCCAATGCACATCTAAGAAAGTTTTGAAAAAAGAGAAAGTCACTATAATGTGAAAGGAACAGACATCTTTGAAAAACAAAAACAAAACTAGATTCAATTCCAAAGCAATGGAACGAAGTGTCAGTGACAGGAATTAGTTTATGGAAAGAAGTAAAAGAGTCAGGAACTCCTGGAATTCAAGAGACGCATAAAAACTACACTGTTAAAAAAAGTATGAAAATTAGATTTGGACATAAATAAGGTGAGATATTTGATTTGTGCGGACGTGAAAATTAAGGTTTTGTACTTGTATATTGTAAATACTGTCTTAGAAAGGCACATAAATGTCTGTAACACTGTAAATATCTAGAAAGTTGGACTGATGTAAAGTGATTGTAAGACAAAGGAGCAGATTTCATAAGACTGATTCTCTTCTGCTCTTTTTAATTCATTGAATTAAGTAAATAATAAGAAAAAAAAATAACAATTCTGTGAGGTTATTAAAGTTGCCGGATGCTTCTCACAGTAAGAATGGCGTTGGAGGGAGAATGTGGACCTTGATCCAGGACCTCAGATGGGTGACGGCTTTTTAGTCGATGCTTTGTCAGCGAGTAAGAAGGCCAATGGGGAGACGAATGATCTGTGGTCAACACGACTCAATGAAATGCTTTTTTTTTTTTTTTTTCATGAAGGCTGAAACAAGCTATTATCAAGCGACCATCATTCAAAAAGTTCTACCTTGGGAGTTGTTCTCACAACCGGTGTAAATGGAAACCCAAAATGCAACAATCGTTTAGCATTTTGACCTAAAAACGTGTAAAAAGGCTCTAAAAGCATCACTGGTCATGGGACTGTGACAACACCGGACCAAAAGCCCAACTTGGGAGGTCAGTTTTCTGGGGAATCAAACCAGCGTCCGTCTCGGACCATGTTGAGAACCTCTGAAACGGCTCCGGTCCTCCAGGAAAAGCAGAACTCAGACCAAAAAGCAGCTGGTGAAGGACTGTGACGAAAGCCACGGCTCTATCATGAGGCGACGACGTGGCCTTCAGGAGCAAATGGTTAAAAACTTCAGTATTCATGTGAATATTTGTAATAATTTAAGTAAAATTGTCATGTTTCGTCACAATTCACAGTTAGAGTTATTGTTTGAAATACGCTAATGAAGTTGCAGGATCAGTTTTTCTCTTCTCTAATCAAATGAAACAGCCTTGGCTTCAATACGGCCAAACTGGAAAGCGCTGAAACAAGAGAACAGTCGAGGAACCTCTTTGTGGCGTCAACTGAGCAACTTCCAGCAATCCCACATGCCGATGTCCTCGGCCTCCCGTCCTATTAGATCTCATTTCCGCCCGCTAATACCCGAGTTATTAGACTTATTCGAAATGGAGGTCGAGATAACCCCTTAATCAATCAGATTAGCCCGCCAAACTTATAATTATGCTTCATGCCAGGCGCCAGCCTTCACTCAGATCCTCCAGCACAGTAAAAGAAAGCGAGAACAGTACCGATCATAAATCATTAATGTACACAGCAGAGGCCTGTCCAGGCGCCGTGTTATGGTGGCATCTCATTTCTCAGCCTGCTACCCTTTGTTAATTAACTGATATGAATGCCTTGTGTGAATTACAGTGTTTAGGGGGAAAAAAAAAAGAAAAAAAAAATCCTCTGGAGTTTGAGTGAGTGGATGAGAGGAGCCGGGGAATTATCAGAAATAACTTGAGTGTGTGCGTGTACACGCGAGGTAGTTGCTTGCTTTTCAAGTGGCTGTGAAAACGACATGGCTTTGATGCGTACAGTCGGGAGATACGCCCCGCCGCCTCACGGGAACACGGCGGTTTTTATTATGCTTTGTTTTGGGATTGTGTACATGGGGAAGAGTTCTGACAGAAGACCTGTGGACGATTAGCAACCAGGAAAGAAAGGATAGGAGAACTGAGCACGGCTCTCAAAGTCCAACGTTTTGGAAACGTTCCAACTCCGTCTCCATGGAGACAAGAAAAAAAACAACTTTTTGAAAACATTCTTGACTCCATCTCCATGTCAAGAGTGGGGTATTGTTCTCTGTGCATGTGTGTGTGGTTTTATTACAAAGCAAGAGCACCCACTAGGAGGCTTTAAAGGAGGCATCAGTGTTTCCTAGGCTAAAGGAAGCATCAGTGTTTCCTCAGCTAAAGGAGGCTTTAAAGGAAGCATCAGTGTTTCCTGGGCTAAAGGAAGCATCAGTGTTTCCTGGGCTAAAGGAAGCATCGGTGTTTCCTGGGCTAAAGGAGTTCTAAAGGAAGCATCAGTGTTTCATAGGCTATAGGAAGCATCAGTGTTTCCTGGGCTAAAGGAAGCATCGGTGTTTCCTGGGCTAAAGGAAGCATCAGTGTTTCCTGGGCTAAAGGAAGCATCAGTGTTTCCTGGGCTAAAGGAGTTCTAAAGGAAGCATCAGTGTTTCCTAGGCTATAGGAAGCATCAGTGTTTCCTGGGCTAAAGGAAGCATCGGTGTTTCCTGGGCTAAAGGAAGCATCAGTGTTTCCTGGGCTAAAGGAAGCATCAGTGTTTCCTGGGCTAAAGGAGTTCTAAAGGAAGCATCAGTGTTTCCTAGGCTATAGGAAGCATCAGTGTTTCCTGGGCTAAAGGAAGCATCGGTGTTTCCTGGGCTAAAGGAAGCATCAGTGTTTCCTGGGCTAAAGGAAGCATCAGTGTTTCCTGGGCTAAAGGAAGCATCAGTGTTTCCTGGGCTAAAGGAGTTCTAAAGGAAGCATCAGTGTTTCCTAGGCTATAGGAAGCATCAGTGTTTCCTAGGCTAAAGGAGGCTCTAAAGGAAGCATCAGTGTTGTCATTTAAATGTAAAACTTTTCTAATACAAAAAATGAAAAATGAGAGAAAGGTGTAGCTCGTGGAGGATTTAAGAAAAAGAATTATACATCACACTTCTCATGATATCATATGAAGCAATGACTTGCACTCAGTGTACGACCATTTCTTAACATGCGCCCAAATAAAACACTCATTTACTCTTTTTATATTACAACTACAGCTTTCAAATGTGGTGAAAGGAATCAAGAGTGTTTGAGATACAGGACATTCATTTTGTGGGATTTTTGTCAAGTTTTAAATAAATACTAATGGTATTTTGTATTTACTTTCGAAAGTCTTGAAATATTCAGCATTAACAAGGTCAAAATGTTCTCCAAGCGCTCCCGATTAAGTGTGACCAGACGACACGCTGAACGAAGAACAGACGAGTCCTCCGTCCACTCTCGTTCCCGCATTTCTCCCCGCCTCATCTTTTCTTTTATGTTCTTTGGAAAAGGTGATGTCGGCCAAAAGCTCCTATTTTACAGACAATAACTCGGGCGACTGAGAGTCTGTTGAACCGTTGACCCAACGATGATTGGAGGAGTTACACCACGACTCAAATGCAATTATCCAAGCGTATGAAAATGTCATCCTGGTGTCTCTGATATATATTTGCAGGTAAGTCCGGCCTCCACTGTGCTCATTAGACAGTCCGCCGTCGTCTCATCCACAGTTCCGGCAGAACCGTCTTAGTTACGTCCTTTTTGATGAGGATCCTGAAGACAACTCATTTCTAGAAAGAGCATGTAGGAGTCAGGAGATATTAGACCTGCTAATTCCAATTAACGTCAGCACACATCAAAGGTTGGTACGACAGCAAGACTCAACCTCCTGAGCAGTAGAATATAAAATATAGTAATAGATAGATAGAGAAGTAAAATATCAAGAAATTACTGTTGAATGTTGGAGACAGTTTGAGCTCTCTCTCTCTCTCTCTCTCTCTCTCTCGCTCTCTCTCTCTCTCTCTCTCTCTGTTTAAATCTGACAAGTGTCACAATATTTCACATTTCATGTTATTTTTAAACAAGAGAATCCATCACGTCATTTTTTCCAAAGCAAAACAGGAAGAAAAAGGAAAAAAAAACAAAAAAACCTCCACAACCTCCCAGTGTTGATGTGAACATATGACAAGTATAACATGGACGTGTCATGCTTGGCCATTATTTCCAGAAATTCAGAAAATCCAACTGAAGCAGCAGGAATTTGTCTCATTGAGCAGTTTTTAACCTGCTTCAGTTTAGCAGAGCGGCCTTCATGTCGCTGTCAGGTTCTTGTGCGACAAACCCTCATTACACATTCAGCCCATAAGCAAAGAATGAATAATGTAGCGGCAAGGAAACGAGGCCGAGAGCGAAAGTGTCCAAACTCAATTCCAGACCTGAGCAGACGCGTCTTTCCAAAGTAATTCTGCAGATTTTAGATATATTTTGATTTCTGCTTCATATATAAGTTGTGTAATTTTTACAATATACAATCTGGTCAAGCTTGTATCTATTTGAGTTAGTATGTTTTTAAAATGGGTTTTGGTCTCAAAGTTCTCCAAGAAAAGACTTCATAGTTCAATATCTTCAGTGCGTGACACACATTTGTTCCCTGGACTATTGTAATATCGTGTTGGAAAAAAAACAAACTCAACAAGTCATCAAATTGACATTCAAAGGGTTCAAATCCTCGAAATGATTGACTGTTCAGTAGTTTTGTGCAGTGGTGGAGTTGTTTGAACAGATTTATGAAGAAAACACCAGAAAATATCAAAATAATCTGTTAATGTTTCATTGCATTTCTTCAGAAGAGGATATATTTTCACCAAATGCCTGACACCGTGGCAGGGATGAATGTTCTTTTTCCACAAGAACACATAAAAATAATCTATTATTAATTACTCTTGCAATCTCATTCACAAGTCCACCAGTTTGTTTCATCAACCTGCAACCTTGAAAGACGTTTTCGATTCTTGATTGACAACGTAAGTTGAAGAAGCTTGTTTTGCGTGACATTTTGTCAGTCAAATATGCTCATAATGAAGGTTTTTCTGGGGTATATTTATATATATATATACACCTGTGCCACATTACTACACTCACGTCTTTCTAAACATTGACAGTCAGAGAGGGGAAGAGAAATCAGCAACGTTTGCCCTGGAGGAGGCGCCACTTATCTCCACTTTTATAAAAGACCGATGTAGATGTTTATATATAATTTGCAGCAAATCCAAATCAGTGACAAAAAAAAAAAAGTTGCGTGTTGAAGCAGTGTCCAGGAAGAGTAAAGACTCAGATTGGAGACTAATGGGACTGCATGGGCTTGGCAAGGGACGGCTAATTCCCTGGTGGGAACTTCAAACTACAGCAAGAAAGTGGTTGGGAAGGTTCCTGGGTTGTGAGACGGTGGAAACCTGGCCTCACTTTTGCAGAAGACTCTTTCACAGCTGCTTCACACTGGAGCCTTTGGGGTTATTGAATCCACCGCCGGAAGAGAGAACGTGAAGGACTCCTTGGCCGTCTGAAAGGTCATTTGATTTAAGTCGGTGATAAATGCTTTTTTTTTTTTTTTTGGAGCACTCCCTTATCTATGGTCTGTCATTATTCCATCCCTGTTTATTAAGGTCGACCAGATACCATCTTGCTGAGCTTGAAATTGTCAGCGTGAACTGAGGTGACAGAGAGAGATGATCTTAAATTATTTTGAAGGGTACTGCGCTGGAAAGTAACTGGTTTCCCCTCTCCTGTGAACCGAATATAGATATAGTACCACAATGCCAGTGGAGGGCTTCGCCGAACACTGTGGCTAACAAGACCTGAGAAAATATGCTTCATATTTGTTGAATTTCCTTTTAACATTTAATAATCTGTTTCAGATTTCTTCACCCCCACCTTACCTTAAAGTTACCAATCGGAAAAGGATCAACAGTTGCCATGGAAACGAAAGGATCCAAAACACCGGCTTTGTCACGCCTCCACCACACCTCATTTCTTTATTTTCTTAAACTGATGTTAAAGAAAGGGGGGATGTATTGCAACTGTAGCAAAGTCGCAAATGGTGCAGCAGCGAGGTGGAGAATAGTGTGGACAATGTGCATAATGGTGGATGAAATACACCTAAACTGCTTGTTTTTAAGACAGATTCTCTACAAGTAAGCAAATACAACGTTACGGCAACTTCAGTCACTTCAACACAGACAGTTGTGCAATAATTGTGCCTGATTTGGCCGCGGTGGAATTCTTCCTGTTGGAACCTGTTTGGCTATTCCAACCAGTAAAATGATTGTAGGTTTGGGCTCCATTCGCGTTACAATATTTCCTGTTTTCGTGTGAAAACGGAAACTGTTTGTAGCATTTTGGGCGTCTGTTTCCGTGACAACGGTGCTCAGAGCCACTGAAAAGGTAATTTTTTTGAAAATGGCTCCCAAGTCGGGACTTTTAGAACCAGGACGACGGCCACGGTAAATAGTTCCGCACATCAGCGACGCCCAACATTTTCCTGGGACTTGGGAGACAATCCAACCATGTCGTCTGTCCATACGAACGTCGGTAGATTGTTAATGTTTATAACGTATTGTTCTCTGCATGCATGTTTGTGTGGTTTCATGAAAACAAAAAAACAGCACCAACTCATGGACTGGCATGCTGACTACATCGGGTTTTTTTTTTAATGCAGAAATTAAACAATTTCACTTGTCATGGAATCGAGGCCTTAATACATCAGAACATTGCCCACCAATTACACGTTTATAACATGTAATGACTGCGTGACCATTCAGAGGATGTGTCTCACAAAACTATAATGCCACAGACAATTACAGGCTGAACTAAGAAGGACAAAACAAACTTTTCTATGTCTCCGAACGTTAACATTTAATCGTATCCGTACGAGTAACAGGTCCTTCACAACTTCTTGAAGAAATAACTGGTTATTATAACCAAGTTCCATTAAATCTGTGACGGTAACAGAACAATATAATCCTGGTCCGGTGAAAAGACTGTACTCTTACTTGAGGATCTTGAGTGGGATGGACGTGTCCTTGATGGCGACGATGACCCCGCCGTGGTCCAGGTACAGGATGTGATGCTCCTCCTCAAACACCTGAGGAAACAACGGCAGCCAATCAGAGGCCGACAAAACAACAAGGCCAGCGCGCGATCAGCTTGGAGTGAAAAAGAAACATGGAATTGATGTGGAGTTGGACGTCATTCATCAGACCAGACGACGTGGCGCGAAGAAGCAAGCTCGTCAACGTACCTGTCGCCACGTCTTCCCGCAGTCTGACGTGACGTACATCTCTTCCTTGTACTCCACCAGCTTGGAGCCAAGGTTACCTGGAGGAGTGAGGAATAGAGGATTTTATGTTCTCAGGTGGGAAGGCGGTGGTGAAAGATTCAGAGAGTGGGAAGGAGACAAGGGAAGAGATAAAGAGCCTCTGTGACGAGGTTGAGAAGGTTCCTGACTGGACGAGAGCAGTGGATTCTGAGTCGAGTCAAATGAAGTGAAACACGACAGAGAGGAAGGAGCATCACTGTCTGATCAAAAGGCCTCTGGGAGATCGAAGAGGAAGGCGGGACCCAGGGCTGTAATTCTTTACCGTTCACACGAGGATGAAAGGAGGCGGCGAAGGAAAGACGAGTCCTAATATGAAAGTTGCAAACTGAAAATGATTAGAACGCCACGTCCGTGTTCAGAGACGACGGACTTTAACTTTGTTTTTAAAGAAGGTTTTACAACTCGCAGTGGCTTAAGACATAACAATGCAAAACTGCTCAATACACTTTCTGATGACAAATCCAACATGTTGCTTGGATAAAAACAAATTAAATTCTGGGTTTGAATCTGTCTGATCATTTCCTGTCCTTCTATCCTCTGAACTCAACCGGAACCGTACAAAGTCTCCTCCTCTGGTTCTGCAGGTTTCTTCCTGTTAAAGGGGAGTTTTTTATTTTCCACACGCGTGTCTTTTGTCTGTAAAAGTGTATTGAAATGACAGTGTTGTAATTGGCGCTAGAGGAATAAAATGTAATCTTCATTGGATGAACATCTGCTTCACAAAGAGAATGAAAACATTTGTAAAGTACATCTGTGCAAACTTTGATCATGACATTGGAACCTTTCATCTGTTCCCATGAAATGGACAGTGTATTTAAAAAAAAACAAACACTTTAAGTATTTGAATTTTTGTGTCATAAATCTAGAATGTTGCTTTATGAAATACATGCCCACCTGGACCGACCACCAGCTGGACGTCTTTTTCCAGAGCTCATTGACTACTGACTATTTCAAAACCACCTTCTATATTTGCTCCATTCAACTAAAGGTCCTTTCAGGGGAGTTGGAGCCAAAAGTCCTACTTTTATTAAACGGAGGTGAGCAGTCATTCTTCACACTAATGCTCGGCAAATCTGCTTTTAGTTTAAAGTCAAATCCTCATTTAAATGTTTTACCTGGTTCTGTGAAAACTCCACTGTCAAAATACCAAAAAAAAAAAAAAAAGATTCTTGGACTTTGACCTTTGAGCGATAAAATCGTTCCCAACATGCCTCGTATTGCCAAAAGTATTTGCTAGCTTGAATCTAAATCATTGACGTCAGGAGTTTCAATCAATCCATGGCCACAGGTGGATAAAATCAAGCACCTCGGCACGCAGAATATTTCAAAAACATTGTGTACGCAACGGTTCAAAGTAAAACTTCAAAATAAATCACATAATTTAGCTTGAGACGAACTATTAAAGTTTAATTTATTCCATCAAGGCTTCTGTGAGAGTTTTCCCCCGGACTGGAAAGCAGAAAAAAATGTTTCTCAAGGTCGCGATGCAAATACTTTTGCGAGCAGAGTCACTTTGCATGATTCAAAATAATGCAAATTAGAAAACTCTGTTAAAATATTTTTACAAATAAAATAAAGTTTGCTCCTGAATACATCCATGAAAAA
This sequence comes from Blennius ocellaris, assembly GCF_963422515.1. NCBI lineage: Eukaryota > Metazoa > Chordata > Actinopteri > Blenniiformes > Blenniidae > Blennius > Blennius ocellaris. The sequence continues at coordinate 5,622,013 of NC_137672.1, forward strand.
CATATTGGTTGGGTTCTCATAGTCCCTCCTATCCCCTTTCCTATCTCCTTCTCCTTAAACCCCTGAAGTGGTTAAGAGGTGGCCAAGGAACATTTGAATTCTCAATAAGATAAGGAAAGGAGGCTCAACGCGTCCTTTAGAACCTCCTTTAACCTAGGAAACACTGATGCTTCCTTTATCACCTCCTTTAGCCTAGGAAACACTGATGCGTCCTTTAGCACCTCCTTTAGCCTAGGAAACACTGATGCTTCCTTTAGCACCTCCTTTAGCCTAGGAAACACTGATGCTTCCTTTAAAGCCTCCTTTAGCCTAGGAAACACTGATGCTTCCTTTAGAACCTCCTTTAGTCTAGGAAATACTGATGCTTCCTTTAGCCTAGGAAACACTGATGCTGCCTTTAGCCTAGGAAACACTGATGCTTCCTTAAGAGCCTCCTTTAGCCTAGGAAACACTGATGCTTCCTTTAGAGCCTCCTTTTGCCTAGGAAACACTGATGCTTCCTTTAGAGCCTCCTTTAGCCTAGGAAACACTGATGCTTCCTTTAGCACCTCCTTTAGCCTAGTAAACACTGATGCTTCCTTAAGAGCCTCCTTTAGCCTAGGAAACACTGATGCTTCCTTTAGAGCCTCCTTTTGCCTAGGAAACACTGATGCTTCCTTTAGAACCTCCTTTAGCCTAGGAAACACTGATGCTTCCTTTAGAGCCTCCTTTAGCCTAGGAAACACTGATGCTTCCTTTAGAACCTCCTTTAGCCTAGGAAACACTGATGCTTCCTTTAGAGCCTCCTTTAGCCTAGGAAACACTGATGCTTCCTTTAGAGCCTCCTTTAGCCTAGGAAACACTGATGCTTCCTTTAGAACCTCCTTTAGCCTAGGAAACACTGATGCTTCCTTTAGCCTAGCAAACACTGATGCTTCCTTTAGCCTAGGAAACACTGATGCTTCCTTTAGAACCTCATTTAAGCCTAGGAAACACTGATGCTTCCTTTAGAGCCTCCTTTAGCCTAGGAAACACTGATGCTTCCTTTAGAACCTCCTTTAGCCTAGGAAACACTGATGCTTCCTTTAGAGCCTCCTTTAGCCTAGGAAACACTGATGCTTCCTTTACCAAAGGAGACCAGATCATGCTGCCCCACAATTCCTTGCAGCGACAACATTTAAAGAGACCCGTTCATCAAATATGAATGTCATGTAGATGTTGTAAAATGAACACAGTAAAGTTTTTGTGCAGCCTATTGTCAGTTTGATTGGTTATTTATTCACCTGAAGCCTCTTTTCCTTTGACTTACATCCAAACCTTGTGCTATTTGAGATTATATCAGTGGTTAGAATTGCAGGGGAAAGTGTTATAAATGTTCATTTTTGGAAATTTGTACGACATCAACTATGTGCCCAACAGAGAGACAATGAGGGATAGAATGGCAACGAGGGAAAACAAGAAAAAAAACAAAAAAAACAACCCACAATGTAATGTAACATAATTATAAAAAGAAACACAAGTATAGGTAAAATCATTAATTAATAGCACTAAACAGCAAATTTCACAATTTCATGGCTCTTTCAGAGAAAAAGCCTCCACAGGACTAGTTTGTAGTTTATCTTTCATTTAGCTTTCTTTTCCCCTGTGATTTAAATAAAATGTCTTTACAATGTCATTCTCGGTTCCCCGTCAGGACCTGCTGCAGTTAACAGCTGAATTCTTTACGTATACATTAAAGATCAAGCGTCACCGCCGATGCTGCTGCCTCTGCACATGCCGAACTCTCATTTATAGTCTGTGGTTGGACCAGAAACATTGATTGCTTCAGTTAATGAGTGTGAAAATAAGACGTGGAACACTTCATAAATGTCAGGTGCAGAGAAGGTCACATAGTCAGAAATACATAAATAACTGGAATGGCTGCCTCACAGTTGGACGTCTGCACTAACTTGTGGAGTTGCAGGTGACATTAATGTCATAAAAAAAATGGTCAAGACTGTAAAAGAGAGTTATAAAGGGAATTAAGAGTCTATTTCGGTGATAGAGACGTTCTGTGTGTTTTTTATGAACAGCATGAATCACGGTGGAAAAGTCACAGTATGTGGGAAAATTTGCACTAAACTTTTTGTTTGATTTTTTCTCTTGGAAATATAAAGGATTAATTCAATTAAAGGGACAGAATATATAAGTTAATCTTCTTTCTGCTCCTTTTCATTCAGGAATTTGACCATTTTTGTCCTGTGATGAATTTGAACCTTTTGTTAGGTAATGTATTGAATTGTTTTGTTTTAATTTACATTTCGACAATCATTGATTCTTTAACACATTTCTTAAGAGTAGCAAACACAAGCTGAGCTATCGTGATGGTGCCATGAACGATGGCGACCTGGTTGAGATCAGGCTCGTCTCAGGAGCTTGCCGTCACGGTGAGTTTGTAAAACACCCATAATGCAACAGCCACGGGAGAATATTTTGCGACACTTGGCTGGATTTTGGACCAGCGGGTTTCATTAAAATTAGCTTTACGTTGAGTCATTATATAGTCACTGTTCTGCCGCTTTCAGTAGTAATTGTTTGGCTTTGTGAAAATATCGATTTTTCATGACGTATACACTGCACCACGACACATATTGACTGCTGGTACATATTTAACCTTGGCTCATGGTTTTATTATCAGATTTCTACTATTACTGGTATTTATGTATCCAGAGATGTGGTTGTACTCTGTTGTTGCATGAGATATTTATTAACTCGTTACTAAAAAAAGTGGTCATATGAGAGCATCACTGTTCATAACACTCAGACATAAGTGTAATTTCCCTTGAAGTGTGGTTAAAATGAGTGCATTTATGCTCTCCGTGAATAGATTGTCGTGCTTCAAACGGCGTAAACGTAGTGTTGATATCCTGGCCAAGCACGGAAAAGACAAGGAGAATCAATTTAAGAGAGAAGAAGAAGCAGAAGGAAGTCAACAATAACTACTGTTACCGTCACCTTGTAACGCTTAAAGGCCTCCTTCCCCATATGTTGGTACTGTAATGCTCCGTATTTAAAGAAAATCCAGGTGTTGTCATAATTAATATACAGTCAACTGTTAACAATATGCTTAAATCGATGATCCGTTGATAATTGGCTCTAAAAACTGTTTATAGTCGATGTAGAGAAATCCGATCAAACCTTTGCCGTCAACCAAGGTGAAGTGCGAGCGCACCAGTCATTTTTCATCTCCTCTACTCTGGAAACACGCCACGGGGCAAATCCAATGTACTTGGGCATTGGCATTTACGTTAAGACAAGCCCAGTCTGCAGAAGGTAAGCGCATGACGACGTCATAAAATCAATGTACCCCGAAGCGCACCTTTTGTTTGAGCACACGGTTTATTTTGCAGAAGCGAACAATGCGCCGGACCGGGGCTGTGCTACACGCATGTCTTCTGTCCCTCTGCCACTGGCTGCCACTTCTTTATTCACTCATTTTGTGCAAATGACAAACAAACTCGTCACGCAATCAGATGTGATAAATGCCTGGCCATGCTTACATTGTTCCATCAGTTTTTATATTGTGATACGGGCAGTTGGGGTTGGTGGTGTGTGTGTGTGTGTGTGTGTGTGCTCGTGCACGTGTTGTTTTGTTTTTAATTTTTCTTTTTAATCTTTTATGTAAAGCACCTTGTGTTACATGTTTCATTGTATGAAATAAAGTTTGATTTGATTTGATGACACAGCACATTTAAATGAAGCTAATGTTTTCTTCCTGGCATCCTTCATAATAAGAGACTGTATTTCAATCCAACTTTACTTAGTTATTTGATTATTTCAACATGTAGCTCTTTATTTGGCATCCATTGGGATACCACACCTCAGTGTTTTCTCGGGACTTGTTTACACAACGACATTTTTTAAAACGATGAAAACGATGCAGTCCAGAGTTTGAGCTGTTTGTTTGTTTATGCAACGAATCCACACATACATGGGCTCAGACAACAATGTTCACTGTCGTAGCTTTTACACCGACACCCTGTTTCCACGGAAACTGAGTTGGAGCGTTGCCATAAAGTTCCGCCCTTTGAGCCGTTTTGTAAAAGTTGTGTCTTCAGCTGCTCTGAGCGCCGTCGTGGTGGAAATACACCTCAAAATGGCAACGAACGTTTTTCCAGTTTCACTTGAAAATGTTTGTTTTTAATGTGGCCTCACTTTAAAGTGAATGTAAAACAACCTTTTGTGCCATTAACATTTGTTAAAATTGTTAAAAACATTTGTTAAAATGTTAATCAGTTTAAAAAGCATTACTCTGACCTAGAAATCACACACATTGTATTCAAACTTCTTTTTTTTTCTATTGTTCGACTCCACTGTCCTACAGTGTGTGGTATCATATGCATGCACGTACTCCATATATGACTTCTGGGTAGATGTTTGAACACTTGCACCACTTTAATGTGCCCGACTCTTTGCTCACGCAGCATATCACAGTTATATTTATGGCGTTTTCAATTTAAATGATGTAACGGGGTGAAATGGATAAGACAGGGTGATTTTAATGAGCACAGAGGATAAAAAACAAGCAGCAGCTCCTGTGAAGAAACGACTGTCAACAATGAACAATTATGAGGAGATGAAAGAAACGACGAAATGCAAAATGTATATATGTTCAGTGTCTGATAAAGGCTTAACATGCGTGTGGATGAGGGAGTATGAATCATGCTTGATGGGATTTATTGAGTTAATAAATGGCGTGAACTCACCGGCGCCCATGATGAGGCCCGGGGCGGAGTCTTTGGTGTGGACGGTTCCGGACACGTAGGGGTTGTCGGCCCAGCGCAGGTGGAGGTGGAGGTGGCAGTCCGGCTGACGGGGGCAGAGACAACAACGTGTGTCAAACCCTGAATGAACACGGTGAACTCACACACAGTGGCGCCGGACGCTTTCCTTCAAGCAAGGGACCGTCAATAAATAAAGCGTCACATCCAGAGGACAAACCACACACACACACACACACACACACACACACACACACACACACACACACACACACACACACACACACACACACACACACACACACACACACACACACACACACACACGCACACGCACACACACACTCTTCCACTCCTCATTGACGAGATTGTTAATTATCAAAATCAAGTTGTTGTTTGCTTTTTTGTTGTTGTTGTTGGTGTTTTTTTGTTTTTTTTTCCTCTTCCTGTTTTTGTTTGTTTTTGTTTTGTTTTTTGTTTTTGTTGTGTGTTTCGTTCTGTTTTTCTCTTTTCTTTTCTTTTTCTTTCTTTGTTTTGTGTCCTTTTGTTTTTGCTTTTGTTATAATTGTTGTGATTACTTTGGTTTTTGCTCTGTTGTTGCTCAGGCTGGTTTAATCTCATGGCAGTTGGAAAATATTTAGATCACTGTGATTATTGTATTATTAAAAAGAAAAAAAATGTATGTAGCACTAACAAGGGTATTGTATGTTTCTCCCATCAAGTCTTTCCTTTCCTCTCCTCTCCTCTCCTCTCCTCTCCTCTCCTCTCCTCTCCTCTCCTCTCCTCTATCCTCTCCTCTCTCCTTTCCTCTCCTCTCTCCTCTCCTCTATCCTCTCCTCTCCTCTCCTCTCCTCCATCCTTTCACCCCAACCGGTCCTCAGACTTCCTCCACCTCTGACTCTGGTTTCTACAAAGTTTCTCCCTGTTGGAGGAGTTTTTACTTTCCACAGTCGCAAACACACCTGCTTGCTCATGTGGATATGTTGGGCTTTTCTATTTTCTCTATAAAAGCACATTGGAATGACTGTACTGTATTTAAAAATGTCTTTCTTTTTTTTTTAAATAAAAAATTAAATAAATAAATAAAATAAAGCGTCTGAGTGCTCCGGTGGAGAGGCGGGTGAAGTCGAGGCGTCAGCGCTCCGCTCGGCCATATTTAAGGAGTCTTACTGCACAGATACCCGATAATCCCACGCAAATACAGCGCGGCGCAAGCGGTTTAGCGGCGCTAATCAAATTTAATGCAGTCAAAGATATTTAATGGGAGCTAATTTATACCGAAGGAGAGCGTCGGACTGGAGTTTCATGAGTGCAAACATTAGTCAGAGCCGATCAGGAGCTTAGCTGAGGAAAGCTGATTCTACTGAGCGGCGCAAGGCTTTTTCCATCCCACTCGCACCACTGGAAGTCTGCAGCGCCGTGGAGCTACAGGTTCCTCTTTGCAGGCGCGGCACTGTTCTCAGTGTGTGATTTAATTACAATGCTTCTTCTTAATTTTCTCACCGAGACGTTCCTTTATGTTAATGTCCACGAACACACTCCCTCTAAAGAATTCAACGGCGGCAGATTGGATTAGTGGGCATCGATTTTCAAAGCGTGCTCCGGGTGTTTCGTTTAATATTCTTTTGTTGTTTTGTTTCTGCCGAGGCGACTCGCTAATTAAGACGAATTACCAGAGTTAAAGTTCTGTCAGTGTTTGTCATAACAAATTTGTTGCGCAGAAGTACAGCAAAGTCGAGGCACAAAGGGTTCAGGACATAATGTGTGAATTGAGCGAGGTTATCCCGTGGCTTGGCGTAGAACTTCCATCCATCCATCCATCCATCCATCCATCCATCCATCCATCCATCCATCCATCCATCCATCCATCCATCCATCTGGAATCAAGCTCAGCTCCATTTGAATTTTTTTGCTTTTACAGTAGATGAAACATTTTCAGACAGTGAAGAATCTTCCAAAGTTGTATTATCAAGGGTACTTAGAGCCTTTTTAATAACCACGTCTTGTCTGAAGGACCTTTCTAGTCCTTGCTCTTGGTTAGGAACTACCCCTCTATTTGTTCATAACGAGAATTTGTGGTAATGCACAATTACTGATTAAACAGGAGGCAGATGCAAAATTTAAGACTATTAAAGATCAAATGCCTAATTCTTGCTATTGTTCAGGCTGCCTTTGGAGCAAGGCCGTTGACGCCATCAGCTCCAGGTATGTATTTTTAGAGGCTCTATCTGGCCGTCATCTTATCTCATCAGTTGAGTGTTTGCTTACATTTTCTTCAGTGTTCCCCGATGCTAGACCACTTTCACAGTGGGCGGCTGGTTTTACTCATGAGCTATATGTGAACTGGTTTCTTGACTGACAAATGATTGTCAGTCAAAAAAAAAACCGACCACGAAAAAACCCAAAGCAAAGACGGCCCCTATTTGAGCACTTTAAACGTACAACATGAGCGTCTCGGCTGCACATTTGAAGCCTTTTGAGTCACAATCTCAGCGGCCTCCTTTCAAACACACACAGCTCATTGAGACATCATGAAAAACCCGTTGGAAACACGAAGGTCATTAGTCTGAGACGCTGCCTATCCAGAGGCGGGCTGACAGCTGTGGCCGACAGCGTCGGCCTGACGTGAGATGGCACATCGACGCCGCCGCCCCGTCGATCTCTGTGCCTCGTCATGTCAGCGGGGTGATTTGTGTGGCGTCCAGCCCCGGCGTCAAGCCTCCTCAGTGACTGATAGGTGTAACAAGCTGGCTGCAGGAAGAATGACTTTGTCTCTGCGAGGTAATTCTAATGAGGTATGGAGGAGGCCAAAAGGGAAGACGAGGTCAGTATGCAAGAAAGCAACCCAACGCCATTGGTAAATGAGTCTCGGGCTAATACCGCCGTCTCACTTCAGATCTGTCAGCCGACGAGAGCGATGGCTCAAATAAAGGACCAAGCCCGGCCCCCGCTACCCCTGCTATCTCCCTGCAAGGTGTGATGTATGGATATCAGACGACCGGTGACTCATTGCTCTTTTCTGTGTCGCCCGCGAGCTGCGGCTCTGACAAGATGGATGGCGGAGGTAGCCGGGCAACACGCACGCATTCCTCAAAGCACAACAGCCTCCCTTCCCTCCCGCTTTTCTTTGTGTACACACTCTGAACAACCTGGCCGACGGGTCGCGGCGCTTTGACTGATAGTTGTTTGTGCAAGATTGCATCAACATCCCATTGAGTTGGGAGAAAAAAACACTCCCAACTCAGAACATGTTGTCTCGTTACAGACAGGATCCTCCACTACAAAGTTACCGCCATGCTCAGAATGGAGTTTGGACCAGAGCCTGACTTTGTGACATTAAATCCCATCATGCTGGAGTTGCTGGGGTAACAAAAGTACGATACAAACTGTAAGCCCTGGCAAAATAATGATGGAATCACCAGTCTTGGAGGACGTTCATTCAGTTGTTTCATTTTGAAAGGAAACAAAGCAGATCATGGACCAGCCACGAAACTAAAGTCATTTAAAATTACAACATGCTGGCTTTAAGAAACACTAAAAGAAACCAAGAAAAAAAACATTGTGGTAATCAATAACAACTGCTGAGGGAAAAAAATATGGCATTATGTAAATTATATAAATGATGTAAATATCCATTGCCAAAACCAACACCTGCATCAGACTAAATGTGCTCATTAGCCTGCACGTACAAAGGTGTGCCCACACCTTGGAGACCTGCTGCACCAGGTGGATTGACATGAATCACGGCTCCAACAACAGAGAAGTCAGGTGAAACAACGGAGAGGATTATCAAACTTCTGAAAGAAGGTTAATCATCACGGAATGTTGGTTGTTCACAGTCAGAACATGGGGAGGTTGTAAAAGGCAAGGCATACTTTACTGTTACTGTTGAGTTGTTTTTCTAAAAAAAGTTGTTTTAAGTGCTCCAAAATTTAAATACAGCAAATATTGATGAACACAGCTAATTTCACCAACATACTCAGGTGGTAAAGTTCAGTAGAATGGGAGGCAAAGCTTGCAGCTATCACCTCTTATGTGGAATCACTTCCCAGTTTCAGTTAAGGAGGCTGATGCAGTTTCTACTTATAAGTCAAGTCAGGCTTAAAATGCTTTCCTTTTCAATAAAGCTTACAGTTTGGGCTGGTTCAGTCCATGACGGGCCATTTTCTATTGAAGCTGCTGAGAGGCCTACAATGACGTTTCTTTTCTCTTCTTTTCTCCTGATTTAAAGTTTTAAGACAGAGTATTTAAAAAAGGATCTACTGCGAACCAATACCACAAGTAGACCACAGCTTATTCTCAATCAATCTTCAGTCCAGATTAATATTAATATTTCCACCACCAAAAATGGCCTTGTTTTAGTTACAGTGTCCTCAAACTTGTACTTTTGACAACACACTCTATTGACTTCCTCCTTGACCACAACAATACAACTAGAAGCAATTAATGGTTCTTACCACTTTGCAGCTGATCGGCTTCCCATTCATGTCGGTGGCCGGCGGAGCCAATTGCTCCCAGTCACGCCCTTTGTTGTAAGTTATCAGAGTGGTCACTTTGCCGTCGACTTTCTGATTGGCCAGGAAGACGCCTTTGATTCCACGAACCTGAGGGAACGAGACACACGTTGAACAGCGAAGATCACCTGCAGCAAACACAAGTTCAGTATATAGGATCATAATAAAGGCACAATGTGAGTTTACTGGCCCAGAAATATCAGTTACCGTCTTCCTTAAGAAAAGGTACCGTGGCAAAGGCAGCTTTTGTATTTGGTTGTTCTAGAATGAACGTGCAGTTGTGTTTAATTCAGGTGTTAATGGCTTTTTCCCAATACATTTTTCAGTTTCTCAGCATTTTATATTCTATAATTCTAAAAAAGAACACATGAAAAAAGCATTTGGAAAGTGCAAAAGCCAGGGTCGTTTTTAGGTCAAAGTTTACAAACAAAACATGATGTGCAATTTGTGATCTGTATGTGTGTGTAAAATGTGTTTAGATTGGATATTATAAAATCTCACCTCGTCCTTGAATGAGATGTATAAATTATTGCAGAATTTGATAAATGTGGCTTTTGTTTTATGGGTACTTTGTTAAAACAGGGTGTTGCAGCTTTTTCACATTTTATCAGACTGGGATGACTAGAGTCTGGAAACAATGGAACTTTTTCAAGGTAAAAAGGCAAAACAAGAAATATGACATTTCGAAATGATTTGCGTAAAGCTGCTATAGGTTTCGCCTGCTGGAGGAGTTTTGCACCGTCTTCTCTGCGTGCTCGCGTGGAATTGGTTGGTTTTTCTCTGTGAAAATGTCTTCTTTGTTGGTTCGGAATGAAATTAGGAAGTTAGCATATATATGATCACTTACCCAATCAAGGGTTAAGGCACATTTAAAGAAATCTGCTGCAACACCTCTTGAATTCCAGAGCTACATTTGTAGTCCCAAACCCTGCAACCAGCAGCAGTGCAGGTAGAAACATGAGCAGATGACTGCAGTATGATACGATGGATGTATTTCGATTTTTCTTCTACCTTTTATATACAGTATTTCTTTATAATGTGGCACATGCACGGGCTGCAGTCACAATTAATTTTATTTTTTTTAAACAATGGCTCTATAGACCGATTCTTCTCTCTTCTGTTACTTGGAAGCTGAGCGGAAGCCCCGGACGGAGAGGGTGTGGGGCCGTAAAAGTTCAGTTCCCTGAAATCGATGCATGCCGCAGGGTTTCTGAGGCTTGTCGTGGTGCTCACTCACTCCGGGCTTTGAAGGTGAAACATTAAACAACCGAACGACGACGACGAGGCGCAGACGGACCTTTAAACAGGACCCAGACACCATGTCAGACATGCCCCCCCCCTCCAGGTGGAGACCTCCCCACCTGCCCGTGCTATCTATCATGCAACGTTGATGTTAATGGAAAGAAAGAAGGTGAGTGTTTAAATCAAAGGACATAGACGAGCTTGTGTCCTTCTTGGATTGCAGCATTTCCTCACCTTTTTATGTCTTCTTGGGTTTTTTCCCCCTCCACTTTCTCCCCTCCCCCCCCCCCCCCCCCCCCCCCCCCCACCACCACCTTTCTTTCCCTTTCAATTGAGCTACACTCTCTGCTCTCATTTGTCTCGAGGCCTTGTGGAAACTCACACATGAGCAGTTGCTCGGCTGTTCAGATGAACAGGAGGTTCAAGGCGAGGCAAGAAATGATCATTCCGGGTCCAGCCACCAAAACATGAGGGAGTCCAGGAGCAGTCTCCACAACTGACATCAGGCTGCTCGCCGTTGAAGAAGAGACGACTGTCTTTGGCGAAGCATTACATGCAGCCTTTGATCCTCTCATCCCAATTTTTGTTTTTGTCAATTTACTGGAGCCGAGAGTCGGAGACGATCTCGACGAGCTGTGGGAATAAACAGGGCTCAGCCTGGAAAGCTCACTAATCAAAACACACCTTTCTTTTGTCAACCCGGAGTGACTGATCAACCTCAAATGCATGAATTTTAGACAGTGGGAGTGATCGTGGAAAAACCCCAAGTTCTCACAAAGAGAAAATCCAAAATCCACACAGAAATTTAAACTAGGGATATTATCTCAATTTCTTCTGGCTTTTTACCCCTTTTCAAATCCTGGCAACAAACCGAACACGAGCGCAGGCCTGAGCTTGACGCAAAGGAAAAAGGTTTCCCTTCAAAACCAGATCACATGTGGACATTGTTCCTTTCGCTAAAAACTCTGAAGGGAAACTTTTTGCATTTGCAAAACTGCAAGATTCACCTCAATCGCAATGAGTTAGCAAAACTGTACATCACAGGAATCCCCAGTTCTTTTTTTGTCTTTTTATTCATCAGCGAGAGGAAGATGGTGTCTGAGATTGAATGACAATGAGTGTGCAGTCTGCAGTCATGACTGAAGGTTTTCAATCTGCATCACCACCAGGAGATTTGATTTGTGACAGAAAAAGCAAAAGTATACGTGACAATATGAGGTTTTTCTCCCCCTTTTATTTTTGCCAGGATACTCTGTTTTTCCTTTGGGTCTAAGAGAAAGTTTCATATACTGCCTGGGAAAAGTTCTGCATACTGAAATGTTTTGAGCTTGTTCTCCTCTCATTAAGGCGAGTAAGGGACTTTAGGGAGCTCTGCACAATTAGGACAGTGACATGTTTGGAAATAATCACTTTAGATGAGAACTTGTCAGGTGGACAGATATATTTTGGTATATTCAGGGTTATATTTGAAAATAAAAAGGCGACAAGCCCCCCCAAAAAACAAAAACAAAAGAAAAACTAAATCAGATTTTGATAGTTTCCTGTATGTGTCCATGCAAAATGTCATATTTATACAACTACCTTGATATTTTTTATTTGACATAATTTGGCCATAAATATTTTACTTAGAGGAGGTTTTTCTTGATCTGGAGACCAAACGGCCCAGAGTTGGGAGTGGTCGGGATCTACTTGTGATGGCCCAGGGTTTAGACTCACTGGAAGTAATTATGAAAAAAGGGAAGCGGAAAACATCCTGAGGGGTGACGTGGCTCACGGCCGATGAGGGACGTGACTCTGAGAGACGAAGATCAACCTGGTGCGACCAAAACCATTAAAAAAAAAAAACTAGAATGAACAACATACAGTGTTTGAAACAAGTTTCCACAAATTGATGAATAGAAAATGTTCCCATTCTGGGGCCGTTAACGTCCTTTCATTGATCGCAACAATTGTTGAGAGGGCGACCCCTAGTGGTCACAACATTCAAAATGCTCGTCAGCTTTATCCAGAAGTCTTGAATAAGATGCATTTCTTTTTGTTTGAAATTCTTCATTATAACAGATCCATGATCTGAAAGCTGCTGCCACAATGACAATATGGTGTCATCTTGTCTTGTTTCATGACCACAGTGCACCGTCTTCCTGCGCTGGTCTCTTTAAAATGACGATGACTTTAATGGCCTCCAATGACCGGTCCAAAAGAACTCATTTGGCATGCGGTGAATATGGACCAAAACCCCCTGAGGAATGTTTGCAACACTTTCAGGCAGGTGGGCCAACCCTGCTGTTTGTCGAATGCATATTATATTCAAGGATTTATACAAACAGAGTTATTTTGTATGTAGTGCTGCATTCGACAAAACACGCGCTGCTTGGAGAGCACAACTGCTCCTTATTAAGTGAGTTCACTGTTTTCCCACTACAATAAACAATGTTTAAGTTGAGAATTTCCTGCAAAAGACCAACACCAAGTCCCAGCCTCCTCCTTCTCGAGTAACGTGATATATAAACAACATTAATCAACCTTTAATGGCGAGAAATAATTGCTAGGAATTAGCGGAGCATGATGTTAAAGGAAAAGGTGGATCTGCTACACATGATGGAGGGATGTCAGAAAGAGCCCACCAAGCACATTGTTGGCTTTTGTCTTTTTAATGGGATTTACTGAAAATAGGATCAATAAGGAAAAGTACTGTCAGCATAATACTTGGATAACGCATGATGTACTTGTGTCCACTGAAAAGTGCTTTGAGCTAATGGACTTCAGTGGTTTTCTTGAATACCGCCTGAAGATCAGAAGTGAGTACATGACTGAGACGACATGTGGAGCCACGGTGTCTTAAAACCCTGGATGCTCACTCACCTCCAGGATGTCGATGAGGACGCTCTCCTCTGGTTGTTTGGTGCTTCGGACATTTTCCAGGACGATGGAGTAGTAGACACCCTGCGGGTCCGACTGGTAGAGGTTATACGTGTCTGACTGGTACCACTCCTGGAGGGCCAGGAAGACCTGGTTCTCGTCCGTGCTCACGATCTGGACGTCCTGAGGGGGGGGGGGGGGGGGGGGGGGGGGGAAGCAGACGGTACGATTAGAGGAGGCACAGTATCGCCAACAGACAAAACAACCACGGAGTGCAGCAGGTACGACTCCCAGAGGCATTGACAGCGTGGGAACGAACGCTATCTGTTAAAAAACAGGGACACAAAGAGCCAAAAAGAAACAAGGAGAGAGAAGAGAGATGTTCGCCATCCAAAACCTGTGTTTGGCAGCTCTGGAAACTTGTTGGGTGCGCTTGTCAAAAGCTCTGGAGCTTCCAATGCAAATGGTTTCATCACTCATGAAAGACTGTAACGGCGGGACGAGTAGCGACTCAGCACTTTTTCCCTGTTAGTGATTACATTAACATAACATTTGAAGACAAAGCCATCAGGGTGTGTGTGTGTGTGTGTGGGGGGGGGGGGGTCGTGGCCACGAAGGTGTGCCTTATCATTGACACTTTTCCATCTCGTTCAAGAGAAAGAAAAAAAAAAAACACTCAAGCTCAATTACCCTTGGCTTTATGGCGGTACTTCCAAGTAATAGCAGCATTGAAAGCAGTGCAACGATCTTCATATTCATGAATGCACTGTTACTGAGTCACTCAGCGAGCTTTAAGAAAATTGCCAGAAGGTGAATTATGACAGAAACAGGAACAAACTGAAGCACAGCCTGTTGACTCACCAGAACGAAATCCTGAACAAGCAAATGATGCTGACGGATTCCGCGATCCATGAGCAGTACGGCCTGGAAAACATGTAGGACTAAACCAACTCCTCTTGAATGTTTATACGACGTTTCAAGCGAGAGCACGTCCTTTTTGCTTTTTTTTAACAGTATAAACGACAATGTTTTGAAAACTGTATGTTTACAGGTTAACGGCAGACTGGTTAGTAAGTTAGTAAGTTGGTTTTTTTTTTGTTAAAAGAAGGATTTTCTCCCGTTCCCACGGAGACATTTTCACAAAGCTTCACTTTGGGAGCCGTTTTTGAAAAGTTGCATTTTCAGTTGCTCCGAGATCCACTGTCATGTAATAAGACACCTAAAACAACTCAAATGCGTTCTGGTTTTACTGTGTATACCGAGCCCAACTGGGAGCCCTATGAAGGTGAAAGTGTCAAAAGTTAACTTGATTTACTTTTCCGGAAAATGTAGTTTTTGATTCAATTTTCAAACAACATCATTGACATGAAGGATAACGTACATTTTATTAAAACTTGTTTTTGCAATAACTGAAAGACATATTTTTCAACTTTCTGTGCATCCCAAAGGTTAGAATAATTGTATTCTGCTATATATTGAATATATTGAGATGTTGCGTTCAACTAAATATTACTACTTGGCAAGAGACGCCTCACAGCAAACTTTGTCTTTCCTGGCAGAAACTGATTATCCACTTGTTCATGGTTCAAAATTTGACTATGGAAACGTGCTTTACCGTGGTAAAACGTGCTAGCAGTACCTTGCTTGCAAACAATACAAAGGCAAAAGGTCGAGGCACTTCCTGGATTTAAAGAGAATCTGATGCTTCCTGTGTTGAACGTCCAGGTTCTGGGTCCATTGCTGAAATCAGTGGCATTTGTGTCACGCTTTTGCATTTCATCGCAGCTAAAGCGTCTTAATGTTGCATGATAAGGGCAAAGGGGGGGGGGGGGGGGGGGGGCAAACGGTCACAGGAAAAAAAGGAAATCTCAGCGTCTGGCATGAGCGGCTGTGCCTGTTGTGAAAATGTCGCCTGTTTGGCTTCGGGGGCACTTTCCTTTACTCTCAAGCTGAAACCCTGACACGAAATAGCAGGCAGGAGATCTCCACCGGCCTCCCTCTTATTAGTGCTGCATCACTGAGTGTCCTATTGAGGAAAAAAGGAGCAAAAAAAAGAAGTGAAAAACACTCCCCATCCATCTTTGACGAGGCCACCGGGGCCACGGTCACCCTGGAGACAAGACTTCTGGGAGCGAAACATCCGAGAGCGTCCGTCCTCGGAGCTGCACACGCCTTTTCAACCTTCACTTGACCTAAACTCAGTGTCGTCCACATAAAAGTCGAAAAGCAAAAAAAATAAAATACAAATAAATGGAATGAAGGGAATAATAAGATGGCACTAAAGCTCGGGCTCAATTTCCACTCTAATGGAAACTGCCTGGATGGCGAGGCATTGCACGCACATCCTGGGAAATGTAACTATCATAAAAAAGAGTAAAACAAAGCACAAGAGTGAATGAACATTTGGGATGTGGTCAGTCGCGTGTGGAGCTCAGAAGGAGCAGAATGCGGTCATTGGAACGCGCTGAAGTCTTTCACCTCAAGGCACCGGGCCGGTCATTAATCAGCTCGCCCTTGTTCATCCTCACAGTTTATCATCTCTCTCAGATGGTCTCTGTGATTTATCTGGTGTGCAACTTTGTCCCGGACGAGCTCGCAACGCCGACTCGTGATCTGCCAAAATGTGCTCGCCATCCAGAGGGATCAATACAATCGCAAATACCAGGTCGCGTCAACGCGCCACTAAGTCGACTTCACTTGGTGCATTTCGCAGCTTGAGCCATCTCGACACACTTTATGTGATCAGTCAGATTTACCGGTGTCCAACAATGGAGGAAACTTGGGGCTCAGTCTCTTCCCCAAATAGACTGCAACACATGGAGAGGGTGGGATGGGGCGTTTTAACTGCCAACCACGGAAATGTCAGTCTGCTCAACGGGCGGAACTATAGTCAAAGTCAAGCTCCTAAAGTTCTTTACATTCAACGGCTATTAATTGAACCTACCAATTTACCATTAATAAGGAGTATCAGGGCAAATCATAAGCGCTTAGTTGGCCCAGTGGGCTGCCATGACTGACGTAAACGAAGATGAAAATGTGAGGGACAAGCCACCTATTGTTTGGATCGCCAAAGAGTTTGGATAGCCACCTTGCCGTGGCTGGTGGGTCTCGGTGACTCACTGATGCCCGAGAAGTCATGAGACGTCTGAAGAAACGTGGTCGACTGGACCTCGAGGCTCGGGGTTGGACACGGGACTAACAATGTCATCCTATAAAAAAAACAATGCATCCAGTTGAGTTCCTACTCAACTGGATGCATCAGGCTTCCTGGAAAAGACAAGAGTTTACTCTAGAGTATTCTCTGGTCCTTCCACGAGTAACTGAAGTGGAATGTTCCAAGTGGGGGAGATACATCTGAACACACTTAGTTTCTGGCCGTTCGGAGGAGCTCAGAGGTGAGACTCTTTACTTTCAAGGTTCCTGTCTGACAGGGGAATTGAACCTGCACCTCCAGGATGATGGTCTGTGCTAAATCTCCTTTGTTTTCACTTTGAAATGTTTAAACTGGGCTTGAAACGGAAGTCGGCCGCCGGTGGAGGTCAAGCACTCTGTGGTGTGAACGGCTGGAAGTCGTCAAAACAAAGATTGCTGTGTGGCATGAGAGCAACTTAGTCGAGAGTTAAACAAAAAATAATAATAATGGACTACTGCTGGTAATGATGACATCCCTTGACATGCTACTAATTAAGATTATGATTAAGATTCTGACCTAATTTTCAGCAATGAACTCCCCGTTTAAATTCCCTGCTCCTTCTCATTCCACCCACATTTCCAATTAAACTAGTCCTCTGCTCGTCATCCTTGACGCGTGATTATATATATATATATAAATCAAATCATCAGCAAAATTCTGAAGTCATTCAAATGCAAATGTAAATAGTTTGTAACTTGAATCAAAAGGTTACGAATGAAGAGAAAAATCTCTATCAAGCTAAATAAGATAATTAATGAAGAGGATTTAAGGACCTGCAGGTTGTCTCTCCTGACTAAAAGCTGTTTCTTAGTGTTGAGAGAAGTGGTGCTCTTCTTATTTCTTCTTCTAAAAAAAAAGAAAAAAAGAGCAACTTCATCCGGGAAGAAGGCAGCCAGATTTATTTTGGTTTGAAGGCAGAGAGATTTATAGACTGGCAGCAGTATCTTAAACTCTGTTCCCTGTCAGGCTCAAAGTCAGTGCAGGGACCTGACAACGGCTGTCAGTGGTTCACAGCAGCATTCTCAATGAGATGGAAATTGCCTGAGAGTTATTTGGGGGGGGGGGGGGGGGGCTCAAGGAAACAGATGTCATCATCTGGGTGCTATACTTCCAAAAATAACAGTGAAACAAGGAATAACTGAATTATTTAGATTTAATATTTCCATTCATCTCAATATGTAGTTCAGTTGCACCTGATAGACTTTAGTTCACTTCATTTCATTGTTTTAAGACAATATTGTCAATGTAAGTGGATCAGATCTTTTTGAAAGAAATTGAGAAATTGTGCACATAGGGAACATATAACCTATACTGATTACCTAAAATGTATTTTTAGGTAATCAAGTATTTTAAGTGTCTGAGCCTAACCAAAGAGTATTAATAGAATTATATGGTTTTCTTCATGACAACGTTTCATGTTCTTTTTTCATCAATATTCGCAATTATAAATTTATAAACAATGTCCATTTACCTGGAAACTGCAGAAATGCTGGAAATGCTGCGACTGCACATTCAGCATTTCTGGGCGGAGTTCCAGTGTTTCCAAAAAAATTGCGTTTTCGGTGCCGTAGTAAGCAAAACGTTACTATATTATGAGTTTTTCTTACAGTTTTCAAGGTGTTTTTTCAATGTTTTTTTTATGACCCTCACATTTCCCTCGTGCTTCTCGAGTTGGTTTTTGTCCATGTTTTGTTTTCCAATCTCTTACGTGTTCAGTTTAGTGTTATTACTCTGCCCTCCTGTCTTCCGTTGTCTTCGCTTCCCTGATCGCCCCCGAGGGACGTCAGCTCAGCCACAGTTCCCTGTGTGTATTTACAGTTTTCTTACAGTTTGTCACTTGTTCTGTTCAATTAACCTGCAATCCTTCGTGTTTCTTATATTCTGCCTTGTTTTGGATCACTTTGAACTTCGTTTTTCTTTTTTTTTATTCCTTGTTCCAGAAGCCTTTTCCTTACTTGATTGAGTCTTAATTAAATATGTCCTTTTGTTTTAATGTCTGCATATTGGCCCTCTTCTAATAACCTAACCACGGCCATATGATCTCGTCCTCTCTACTGGTGTTCATGTATATATATGTCTGTTTTCTTGTGAATAAAAAGAAAAATTATGACTACACAGTTTTAAAAATATTGTGATTAAATCACGAGTACTTGTCAGCATTTACTTTATTATTAACTTATCCATGTATGTAAGCTCACTAACAGGTTGAGGTAGAACAAGCCATTTGCATTGAGCATTTATAAATAAACACAATGACAACAGAAGCTATCGGCTACGTCCTTTTGTATTTGGTTAGTCAAAATATGCAGTGAAGCCAGACATGGTCACCCATGAGGATCCAGCAGGAGGAACACTATATAAAAAGGCCGCCTCGTATCCTGGTCCAAACTGAACCAGAATTCTTAATTTGACCAGAAATCCTGCTGCGGTCTATTTTATTGTGCCATGGGATTTGCACCATCTGCTTGTCCCGGACTCTTCCAACCCCAGTAGAACTATCAAATCACTAACAAATCAGTGCAGTCATTAATTGTTGAGACTTCAGTCGTGGCTCCAGCTGTGCCGCCGCCCGGCCTCCGTCTCCCGACTGAATTCCTTCGTACGTCGGCGTCTCACACGTTGAGCTTCAAGTCACGTACTGAACTGGCAACACATGCTTGACATCAGGAGCCGATTTAAGAGAGTTCCTCATTAATGCACTTTCTCTTCCTCCTGCTGGAGGCTCACAAAAGATCATTCCGGGCCTCTTTTGAAAAGATAAAACTCCAGCAGTACCACGTTTCCTCCAGCGACACGGCCGAGGCCCGGTCCGAACGGTGTGAGGAACATTCTGGTAATTCCATTATAAAATTGGAAAACATCAGATGCCAGATTACCCCCCCCCCCCGGCAGTCCGCTGTGACATAATAGCCGCTCCAGTGTGCTCACCCTCTCCTCAGCAGCATTGAGCTCATTTCCTTTCACACTCTAACACATCCCATTAATCACATTAAAATCCTCATCATGCCTCTTGGACACTACCGTATTCAATAAAGAGGGTTTTGATACAGTCGGCCCCGGCGTTTCAGAGGATTCGTGCTGCAATTGATTATTTTTTTTCTTTCAAACATCCCTCCTCAAGATAAAAAAAAAAAGAAGAAGAAAGAAAAAAAACGGCACCCTCTCAGAAATCAGCTCACACACTCGTCTCTGGTCATTACCTCATGAATCAATTATTTTTTTAAAGTTTTGATGAAACCTTTAGTTTGATCAGCAAAAAACATAATCTGATGTAACATTAGAGTCACAGAAACCATCTTAATTATTGTTGAATACTTGTAGAATGTTACTGTTTGCTTTTACTAAAGAAAACAAAAAAAACAAAATCCAAGAGCAAATGTTTCCTTCCTCAATTTTAATCGCTCCCAAATTGTTTGCTGATTGTCTTTGTGCTTTTGTTTTCACAAAATGCTCACTTCTGATTTCTGCAGTCTCCTTCAGTTCATTAGTTTGGTATTTATTGTGAGCCTCTTTGTTATTGTCACTTGTTGTTAAGTTCTTTGGTTCTTTTTTGGGTAGTTTTTGGTTACATTTGTAAAAAACCTGTTAAGGAGTGAGGACAATAAAGAAATAGACTTTTTTTTAATTTTTCCACCCCCAGCCAGGGCCGTAACACGTCTCGAAACACTCGAATGACTCACGACACCACCTTGTGTTGCAAAGTGGAATTACAAGACTGGACTGGAAACTCTTTATTTCAATTCAGTGGATCACTGGAGGGAATCTCTTGAACTTTGTAAGTTTACAATCTATTTTATCTTCAATGGAATGTGGCAACATTCAGGCTATTTTGGAAAATGTTTGTGAGCTTTCTGACTCCTGCAAAACTGTCGTTAAAAAAAACAAGGAATCCTAAAAATGAGTGAGAAAACTCCCCGGCAGTATTGCGAGAGCACCGAAGCTCCTCTTTCTTCCAAGTGCCACCCTTGAAGTGTCCTCTCATAAGTCGCACTGGTTCACTGGAGATGCCTGCACAGTTTGGTTCAATAATCTCACCTGGTTGAAAAGCTCAGTTAAAAGGTGATTACATCCAGAGTGCCAGACAGTAAAAAAAAAAAAAAAAAAGAAAAAGGAAAAAAGGAGGGGAAGCAGAGCAGAGAGGGACAATTATTACCTGTGATTTCACAGCCCAACAGGCTGCATGTACGTGTGATTGCATGTGTATGTTTGTGTGGCTAATCCATAACTCGGGTCAGGTCTCGCAGGACGGAGCCAAGCTGCTTTCTCTGATGGCCGCTGCATTTTTCATCCTGCGGCCTTTAAATTATTCACGGCGGAAAAACATGGAACCCCCCCCCCACACACACACACACACACACATGGTCCGCACTCCTCTCTCAGCTTCCATCGTTCTTTTCCTTCTCTGTGTCTCTCCCCTGACGGCCCAACCCGTGTCGCTCAACCTAAAAGCTTCACAAAGTGTGACCTATCTGCTCACCCAAGTAAGAGGACACATGTAGAGTGCTGCGGGAGAGAGAGAAAGAGGGAGAGAGAGAGAGGGGGAGAGGGAGAGAAAGAGAGACGTCCTCCAACTAGGACATAGTGACACAAGGACACACAGACGTATGCTTGTATTTAAACTGATCTCCCCACAATCTCCCCTTATCAAGTTGATCCCTTTACTTGTTAGAAGAAACCCGAGCATCCCTCTGTGTGTGTGTGTGTGTGTGTGTGTGTGTGTGTGTGTGTGTGTGTGTGGGCGCGTGTTCATCTTTGCTAAGGTTCATCAGTCCCCTCATGTTTTGTGGTTGTTGTGGCCCAAAATTCCTGATGTTGCGGAAACTTTTCCAGAAAATTGCGATGAAAGACACATTGGGGTTTTTAACAAAAAAAAAATTTGGTCGGCGTCTGTTGCGAGAACAAGTGAAAGGTCCATGAATAGTTGCAATAATCCCCGATTCTAAAAATAGTTTAATAATGTCGTGGAAAATGACTATTTAACTGAATTAATGACGTACTTTGACTGAAGAAAAACCTTAACATGACACACGAGATTACCAGGTCTATAAATGTAATATAGGCGGCTTTACATAACCACTACATAACCACTACATAACCACTACATAACCACTACATAACCACTACATAACCACAACATAACCACAACATAACCACTACATAACCACTACATAACCACGACTTAACCACTACATAACCACTACATAAACACAACATAACCACTACATAACCACTACATAACCACTACATAACCACTACATAACCACAACATAACCACAACATAACCACTACATAACCACTACATAACCACGACTTAACCACTACATAACCACTACATAAACACAACATAACCACTACATAACCACTACATAACCACTACATAAACACAACATAACCACTACGTAAACACAACATAACCACCACATAACCACTAAATAACTACGTAACCAATAAATAACCACTACATAACCACTGTATAACCACTACGTAACCACTAAATAACCACTGTACAACCACTATGTAACCACTACGTAACCACTACGTAACCACTATGTAACCACTACGTAACCACTGTATAACCACTATGTAACCACTACCATACGTAACGATTGGTCAAAATTGCGGAAAGGTTGTTAAAGTTGCAGGCCACATTGGAATTGCGGGGATTTGTCCAATTTACATTAATAGTTGCAATCTCAACATCGCAAAATCCTGCAGGCTCAGGTTTATTGAGTATTGTGCATGAAGCTGTGAAACTATTTAGGTTGAAGTTTTTCCAAAACTGTGGGGGAGAAGGGGGGGGGGGGGGGGGGGGGGGGGGGCGTCAATCAGAGGAGCCCTACGTGATCACTGTTGTGTCTGTGCATGTGTGTGAGTAAAACTGACTCCAGAGAGTATTCCTCGATACTCCCAATGGCAGCAAACGTCTTCACCTCTCTTCTCACTGTAAGACTGAAAAATACATGAGCCACTTCCCCGAAGGGCCGCGCGTTCAATCAGTTCGATAGCGCTTTAGCCGGCGCCACGCTAAACCCACTGAAGCCGCCGCCGCTGCCTCGCGTCTGAGCGGGGCTCATTTATCCTCTTTGCCTATGTCGGTGACATGTGATGCAACCGGATCGATGCTCGGCGGTGAATATTTAATGGGGGCTATCGCGTGTCGGGCCAACGCTGGGGACTAATTTGGGTGGAGGTATCGTACCTGACACTTAACACCACTGTAGAAGTGCAGGATTGTGTGAGAGGGGGGGGGGGGGGGATTTGTAATTTGAAGGTTTGAATCCCAGCAGGGGAGAACTGACTTAATGTGTACCGTTGCACTCGGCGCCTGTAGGAACATGGATATATACAGGCAACATGAGTCACTGTGGGAAACCTAGTGTCAGCATTCACAAGAGCGTTAAAAAGACGACGAATTTAAGAATCAGATCACAAGCCACTGAAGAAAAGTTGAGATCAAAGATAATTACGGCAAAAAGAAAAGTGGCAAATCATTAAATGTGTATCTGTCAGGAAGTGAGACTGTCTTCTTGGCTTTTCATTCGCGCTCTTTGTCATTTGTCACCAATTAAAACACACTTCAGAAATTGTTCTCGATTTAGTCTTTTGTCCTCATTTTTTTTAAGTACTTTGCTTTATTCCTGGGACTTGTCCAGTTAAGTCGTGTCAAGTTTTCAGCCTCATCTTTTCTCTTCAATTCCCTTTCCCCCCCCCCCCCCATGTGTCGTATTGTAGTTGATCTGTTTAATTAGCAACTAAAAGCTCTTGCGCCTATCAAGAGATGGAAAATAATCTAAGGTAGGTCAACCCAGTTGAGATGACTTTCAAGTTGTTTCAACGTATTTATCGAATTGTCCCAAGCAGAATGCAGAAAGCAACGTCTTTTAGGCCATAGATAAGGACAATTAGAATCTGGTCATGTAGCACGAGGAGTGTCAGAGTCGATATCGGGGTTAATTAGGGTTACTGACTAAACATTGACCCGGGGCAATTACTGTGTGCCCATGTGAAAACAAAGGCCATTAACTTGTATAGTGGCACTTTTCAACACAATGAATCTTTTACAAAATGCATCATCAAACATTTATTCAGGTGGCCGGGCCGGAGTAAGTTTTGTTATCCAAGAGCAACTGATCCACTGATGTCACAAGTTGAGTTCTACCGCGAGGAGGAGGTGAGATCTGGCCGATAGTCTGAATGCGAACGGGAAATTATGAGTGATCCAGAGCCGACACCCAACTCTGTTTCCAATGCCGTAAAGAAGTGTTTGTTTGTTTTTTTCTCTTTGAATTCCTTTGCCCCAGTGTGAACATGGTTTGAAAGTAGAGAATCTGAAAGTAACAAGGTACGGATGAGTAGAAAAAGAAGAAATGACTCGAGACAATTGTGAACTGGTCAGACGTTAGTGGAGGAAGTGCCAGATGACTGATAATCTATAAAGACAGAGTCACTGCGAACACAACTTTTGAAAATGTTTTTGTCAACGCTCAGATTCTGTCTCCATGGAAACGGGGGGGGGGGGGGACCTAATTTTTCTGTAACCCGGCTACTACACATGCACACTGCGGCCATATTAAATAGTTCTTCTGCACATGTACGAGTAATAACAACAATGGCGGCCTCTAGAATGGCATGACTCACGTAAATGGTATGGTCAGGTATGGTCAGGTATGGTCAGTTGCCCAATAGAAGGTTAACCCTTGGTAACTTCCTGTAACTTCATAGCTAATTACAATTCACTAAGCTGGAAGAAGGTATAGCTTCTGAAGGGTTTCTAAAATTAATCAGAAATATCCGTCACATAACATCATAAAAACCAATGAGTTTTGCCCATTTGATACCATACTGACTGGTTCACACTGTGCAAATGAAAGTAATGCAAGTGGATGAGCATCTTTAAGTGTAGAGCCAATGAAAAAAAAAAAAAAAACGATGTAAAAACCAGTGTATGGGTCTCAATCAATTAAAAAAAAGTGTCACCAATAATGATCCTTGAGGAACACCAAGTAAGCAGATTTGAATCTAAACCAAACCTTGTGAAGACAACATAGTGATGAACCAGCATGCGGAGGGAAGACAGGGTCTGTCGGTTGTTCTTTACCTTTGGCAAGGCGTACTTGGGAAACCTCATCTGGACGAATTCATTGCGCCGGTAAGACACGTAGTGCTTGGTGCGATTTCCTGTGGTAACCTGTGAAATAAAGACAAAAAAACAACAACATTATAAACCTTCAAGTTTGAACATCGCTGGTAAACTTTTAGACTGGCGTGGGGAAACGGCGCCACTCATGCTCAAACTGAGAGCCGACGTCATCCACAAGTGCATCTGGCTTAAATGAACATGGCGTCCTGGAAGGGAGGGCGTGGAAACCACAGGGGGTCTGTGTCTCGACAGGGTGGAGTCAGTCGGGGTTCACAGCAGGAGAGATCCACGTGGTGGAGGTGTTTGGCAAGAGAAGTGAGAGAATGAATAGTTTGGAAAGGAGAATGGTCACCAAATCCAGATCCTCCTGTTCTCTCAGCCGAAAGCCTTCTCTTCTATCATCCCTCATTACTTATAAGTCTTATAAGTTTTGTACAGTGCTGCATTTTTTTATTATTAGTATGATCATCAAAATCTGCCAATCTGCATTTGACTAATATTCCCTGAAAAGTAAATGAAAAAAAAAAGAAATCCCAGCTGGGTGCCGAACCAAAGTACCTAAACAGTTCAGTTCCTTTCAGTAGAGGAAGTTGGTGAAATGACGGCAGAATGACGAGCTCAGACGCTTCCTGTCACCGCGCTGCTTTTTAAGTAAGGTGAACAGAGCTAAAACTTTTGGAACAGCTTGACGGAGATCTTTGTATTCGGCACTTCTATTTTGAGCTCTGCGGGAAGAGCTTTTGTCTGGCGCTTTTCCCCCCCCCTTTCCTCTTCCAGGATCTCAGAGAGCGCCGTCATCAGAGTTCAGCCTGAGCTGTGATTACCACCGTCACTAGTGAGTGAAAGGAGCAGACAAGCACAGCTTTTATTTCCTCCTCTGCTTCTTCTTAGCGCTGGAAGGTGATGAAAAGGTGATGAAACAATGAAAGCCATTTTCAAAAACGAGGATCCCCTCGAGGAGCAGCGATCAACCGTGTTTTCAAAAGACCCCCCTTTCTGAAGGGCGACTGGTGAAATGGGATGCGTCGGGGTTTTGGGGGTTAGCAGGTGGTGCTGCTGCCTTCTCAGCTCTGAGTCGACACTTTCCTCCGCCGCCTCTGCATCAGATGAGCACCCCGAGGACCCGGCTACTTCACTGATCTATGTGCTGACGCCGAACCTCCGAAAGCATCTTTACAGGGAGATGTTTCATGTTTTTGACACTTTCGCTATGCAATGTGGAGCGAGTAGTAACCTTTGAGTATTTCATTCTCCCCTCTTCAGCGCGGAGCTGAACAGCGAAAGGACTAAAAGAAAGGGATTTTTCATTGCGAAGCAGTCAAATTATTAAAACTTCTTCTGCACCGCAAAATCAGCTGGAAATCACAAATAAGCCAGATTCAGTCGAAGACGGCAAGGATTGTTGTCGTTTTAGGTAAAGCCAAAGAAGTACTGGAGCAGAAATCCCTTTCTTATTTACGGTTCCCTTGTTCTACCACATCAGAGTCACAGTAGAGAGGTCTGGAGAAACGCATATGAAATTAATGTACAGGATTAAAACATGGGCATCTGATTCAAAGCGGCAGTAATTATGCTTTAGACAAAAAGGGGCGGAGCTTCGGGAGCCAGATTCATCTCATACGTTTAATATCTTCAAGTATCAGACTTATAGATCCACATAACTATAAACAGCCAAGCTGCAGTGGTATAGATGTTTCTTTAGTTGGACGTTACTGCTGAATCAGCAGCTTTGTGTTCATATGGCAAACATTCATCTTCAAGTGATACAGAGTGGATCGAACTGATTGATTATCAATTGTGACAAAGTGTAACAGCCAGTCTAATTTCAGAATAAACTCACAAATAGTGCGGAGACAGTCATTAGTAAAGCTGCGGTGTGGATGAACTGGTGTTGTGCCAAAAACTGATTCCCGTCCAAGAGAGAGCACCGACTGTCTGTTGTTGTTGGAGACGTTTGTTCTGTTCCTGCTGCTTTTATTAGTATTTACAGCCATAAGGTACAAATAGACTAAACTGTATGAACACGGTAACAAAGTGAGTCTCTGGGAAAATCTCATGCAAAACAAACTGCAATTAAAATGATTTACCAATGGGTTACATGTGAAATAAAGAAATTATAGATCGTATATTGCTTATTTTATTATTATAAATACATGATACGTGATATAGTTTAGTATATTTCTACGTTATGGCTGTAAATTGTGATAAAAGCCGCTCGTGGTACCGTCATGCACTCTGCTAGACAACCTCCGCCTCCAACTTTTGAGTGACGGAGGATAAAACACAAAGTCCACTGAACCTTTTCACCGTCCCTTTTATAATGTTTAATTTATACTTTTAATAAACAGATAAAACTGAACTTTATTGGTCTGCTGTGTCTCAGCTACCAAAGCAAAAGTCTGTCAATCAGTGAGGCTTGCACCGCCCTCCTTTTATTTTTGACTCTTGCCGTCACCATAGCAACCCCTGAGCTCATTCTCCAAGTTACAACTCACTAAAAAAACACCTGAGGAGCTCAGTGGGACAAGAGAGACTGAGTGGACCGGCCACGTTGTCCATAGAGAATGAGAGAGCAAAGAAAATGGACACGGAGCATCGTGGACGAGTTCGCGGAGCGTAAGGCTCGTCGTATGTCCTTCAAATAGCGGTGAGCAGTCCTGCAGTACGTCATATTGAAACGGTTTGTTGGTGAACCCGTGGGCCACTGGGCCAGTTTGACTCAACTTTATAGCTATTGATGCAGGCCGGCAGCCTGCTGTGCTCTCATTGGTTGAAATAGTTAAAGTGGGCGTCAAAATGATGTGGTCGCTGTCCGTGGTGCTGAACTGATTGTTTTATTATTAGAGGCCGTGGAGCCTCTTGTTTTTGTGTTTCTCTTGGTTTGTTATACTTCATGTCCATTTGATGGACTTCAAAATGACATAGTTGCTCTCCGTGGTGCTGAAGCTTTAAGCCCGGCTGTTGTGGGAATGTGTAAGTTGTAAAATGACGTCATGATGAACTTTATTAGCTATTTGGGTTTAAAGGGCCCGGTCTTGTGCCCCGCCTCCAGCCCGGCTTGGATTTGTTCCGCTAGTGGTTTTTACTATTACTATTCAGGAAATGTTTTGTGACAGAGGACAGGGTTATATTTAAGAGGGAAGTTAAACTCATAAAAGCATTGTGCTGGTGAAAGTGTTAAAAGTACGAGTGTTTCAGTTCCTGGGGGAGCAATGTGGAACGGGTTGAAGGGAAGTACTCCTATAGAGCACAGGAAGGTCGTTTTCAGAAATATACAGATTGGGAGGGGTTAAGTTGAGGCGTCGCATTGTTCCTTTATTTTTGATTAACTCATAACTTATTGATTGATTACATAGGCACTGGGTGGGGAAGAGGATGAGGTGGGAGGGTGACGTGTTTTTGAGTCATTATTTGACTTCTTATTTTTTATATGTATGTTTTGCCTCTCTTTTTGTATACATTTTACTACATATACTTGTATTATTACTGTACAACTTCTGATTTTAGCCATTTTGTGATCTTTATCTGTGAAAGTTGCTATATAAAAATATTACTCCATCTGCGCTAGCAGGTAAACATATTGAATGTCTACATTGGAAAATTCACAATTTTTATAAAAAAAAAAAAAACTTGAGCTATAGTTGTGTCCAACAACTTTTGGACCATTTGTGTCTAGTTAAATCATAGAACACTCAAGCATATTTTAAATTGAGTTTGTACCGCCCTGAGTCCTGCCTACAGGTGTCCCTTGTGGAGAGAATTCGAAAAAAAAAAGGCCAAAATCGACAGTACTCTAAAGTTTCCTGATGACATTATAAACATTTACTACATTTCTTTCTCTTCAAAATGTTCCAATTGGACGGTTCAGCTCCTGCTATTTGTCCACAAATTGCTCGATAAATGTGACATGAGTGAGTCCAATTGGGAATACTGTAAGTATAATCCCTAAAGGTTAATGGACCAGTCCATTGTTACTTAATGAGGTTTTAATTCTTTGCACAATACTTACATGCACAGGCTTATATAAATATGTGCGCATAAATGTAAACATGCCCAAACCCTGACAAGATATTCCCACAATATTTCTGCCGTAGTGATTGTGCTCTGCTATACCAGCTCATGTATATTTTCCTGTTATCACATGCAAATGAGATTCAGCTATTGGCCTCGTCCGAGTGTTCAGAACTGTTCGGCACGGCGAGTCAATTATAGACAAGGCGAGATTAATTCCGCACACTGTCCCGAATTGTAATTCTTTTCCATTTTCCGAGCAGACAGTGCTCCGTCTTATCTGGGCGGCAGGAGTTTATCAGGGAAAAATAAAATAATAATAATAAAAAAAAAAAGACAGAAAGCTGCAGCCTCAGCTGCGAGCACAAACAGTCACAACTGAGTAGATACACTGACAGATACAACATCCGCACATGAGGGATCATAAAGAACAGGAGTGGGGATGCAGGACTGGTTTGAAGCTGACATTTGACAGTATTAATTGAGTAATTGGCCGTGTTTCTTTCAACATTGTGCGACAGACTGAGGAAGACAAAGAGATTCTATTGGCTGCTTGGTTTCACACTGCGGTTGAACTCTGAAGCTTTGACTAACACAGAGAGTAAATGCTCCCCAACTCCTCATTCAACCCCAGTTTGAGGCTGCAACATGAGAAAGTGGGAACACCCTTGGATCAGGAAACGGGAGGTCGTATCACTGATGTACAATTATCATCTTTACCCTCATTTTCTGCATCTGAGATGGATTCATGTTCTGTGGTTTAGACTGGTTTTCTGGTGACTTTATATCGATTTCCTGACGTTTAGACCAGATTTAAACTAGCTTTCTGTTGGACTGGTTTTAGACTGGTTTAATGTAGTTTAGCCCTAGCACAGACTTGCTTTCCAAAGTTTTTACTGGGTTTATCCTTTAGTCTTACTTTGGACTGGATTTGGAAGTGTTTTATTGACTTTGGACAAGGTTGACGACAAAGACAGGTTTTCTGCAGTTACAGCTTGGTTTGGAGTTTTACTAGTTTTGGACTGACTTTATATCATTTTTCATAGTTTAGACCAGATTCTAGACCAGACCCTTTTTTTTCTGTACATTGGACTGGACTTGGAAGAGTTTTCTGGAATTTGGAAAAACTTAAAACTGGTTTTCTGCCATTTTAGCTCAGTTTGGACCCACTGAATGCGTTTCAGATGGAGTTAACTTCTTGTCATTGAGACAGGCTTTCTGGAGTTTTGACTGACTTTAGATTGATATTCTGTAGGTTAGACCAGCTTTATAGAGACTTTCTTTAATTTGAGTTGGGTTTGGACTGGTTTTTTTACTGGGTGTACACTTTTTATCAACGTTATGGGCAGCTTTCTGTACTTTAGAACCTGTCTTTCCTTATCAGGAGGTTTGGACTGAGCACAGTCATTGGTGCTTTGAACACACTTATTAATGCAACCAAGTAAAAGGATTTGAAATTACGATTAAATGGCGAAAGCTCCCTTTTCTACAAATTGGTCAACTTTGTCAAGCCACATTGGTGAAAGAATCTGATGATTAAGAGTATCACTGTGCTCAATTTTCACAAGACTTCAGTTTTTTTACCTTTACAAAGATGTAGTCGTCCTGAACCAGCAGTGAGTTGTGATCGATCTTGCCGAGGAACTGAGCCGTCACCATTTTGTCTGAGCAGTTCTGGATGAGACAGGTAACGTACAGGAAACCTGCAGAGACGCAAAACAAGAAAACAGAAGAACAGTTAATGAAAGTAAATGAGTGAAAAACAACAAACCAAACAGCCTTTTACCGATCCTGATAGTATATCATTTGAAATAATACCTCAGGTCGGGGCTTCAGAGGTCATTGAGTAAGAAAAGGGAGAGACTTTTGAGCTCTTGTGAAATTAGATTTACGCGTTAATGAAAACCCAAACTGAAATAAAAGCTGGAATGTGCACTTCGCTTTTAAAGGTCCCTGTTTTTGTATGTTTGTTGTTGAACAATAATTCCATGACAAATCAACAGACACAGACGTCTCTGGGGCTGCTCAAGGAAAACATTGAGAACCAAGCTGTTAAAGCAGCAGACTAAAACCCAGTTTTACACGACAGTATTTTCACTTTCATTGGAGTTTGGTTGTCCAAGGGTGCTCTGAGCCACTGAAAATCCAACTTTTTTGAAAACAGCTCCCATAATGGGACTTTTTTAAAAAACGAATTCTGGTCTTTATTTGTCTGGAACTTGCTGGTTTTGTAGCTCAGAGTCACTTGGAATACTTATCAAACTTATGAATGTCTGTATTCTTGCCATTGTTTTTCGTTATAGCATACTGTTCTCTCCATGCATGCGTGTGATTTCTAAAAAAAAAAAAAAAACAACCCCAAAAACTACATCAGCACCCACTAGTGGCCCAACAAGAAATCGTTTTAGGTGTTTCTGCCGTTTCTGTGTAAACGGGCAATGTTTTGAAACCGTTGCCGTGGAAACGCAAAACTTTTCTGAAACAAAAACAGAAGGACAGTGAATTTTCACTCGAGGCGTCATGTAAACCATTATTAATGACTTTTGTTTATTATTACAAGGGGAGAGGGAAATCATACAACCTTACTTTGTACTGCAGCTTGTGATCAGGATCGTAGATATACAGTAGATTAGTAGGAATCAATCCTCCGACCGAGTGGAGAGGCAGCCTTTCAGCCACCACCCTTTTTTCCTCGCTGCCGCCCGTCTCTAGTGTGTATTTATTCATAAAATATGGTGGTCTGGAGGTAAACCAGCTGAAATTGGATGAACATCAAGGTGCACTCTAGACATGTTGCCACTACATTACTTCAGTGCTCTAAATATGTTTTTTTTAAATTTAGTTTTAAATTTTGCTTCTTCATCGATTCCAGATTTGATTCACTCTCATTTGCAAATCCGAGCGAATCCCCATACGTTACATGGCCTTTTTTAAAGCCATCAGAACTGCATCAAGTTCACACACTGACAGAGAGAAAGGGATTAGGAAGGGTTGGGAATGTATTCTCCTCTCCACATTGTCACAAAATCAGTGTGTTAAGCACAAAATGTAAGTACAGACCCAGAGTCAGCAAACAGAAAAAAAGTCCAAAGCTGCAGAGGGCACGAGAAAAAAACCATACGGGAGAAAAACAAGGTGGCCGGAGGAATAGAGACGTCATTTTCCCCAACTCGATAGGATATGACATCTTCCCCCGGTAGACATAAAGCCATTCCAGCATCCAAATGGCCGCGAGGGATTATCCTCACCGAGACACGCCGGGAAGCTAGCGCCTGTTGCAAAGCTCACCTACTATTGAATTTCGACCAGTAGCTGCATCAGCAACATCGACTGCTGAAGTTCAGCCGTCACCTCTGCTCTCGCCTCCCAGAGGTGACGAGCTGGCAGCAGCAAAATGCGCACGTGCACACGCACACACACACACACACACACACACACACACACTCGTCTGAGGTAATCGGTTTCAGTGCGTTTGAAACCCCAAACCCACATTTGCGCAGAGCAATGTGCTAGCTTTGACCTGCAATTCCTAAAAACACAAATTTGCTTATATTGAAAAACGTCTCAGATAATCCTTTGAAAATCTGCGCAACTTAATGCAGCTTGAGTTGTTGTCACAAAACAAACGTTTCTTGGAGTCGCGGCCTCAGAGCACGTTTGGTTGATGGGAAATTCAACAAGTATCATCCATCCATCTATGTTGTGTATCGTCATCTCACTTAGGGGCGCAAGGGAGTTTTCTTATTGGTGAACGTTGGAGCGACACTTTGAAAGTGGCACAATTAAATCGTGACACCTAAGTGTAAATCCTGAATGACGATGTTCACGACGCCGTGTTCTGTTGTTCCCCGACTACTTAACTTTAACTAGCAAGTATTAACGGAGGCAGTTCCAGAAAGATATCTGCCACTAATAGCCATGTTGTTTTGGGGGTTTATTTGAACCTTCAAGCCAGTAGAGCAGGGGTCGGCAACCCGCGGCTCTTTGGTTCCTCCACTGCGGCTCCTTGAGCCTCGGTCCCACTGCACTTCATCCTGGAGGGACGTAAGGAGGCAAAGCGCCACCCAGAGCTCAGTCCCACTACAAAGAGTGGTACAATGTAGGGTCGTGAACGACGCAGCGACGTAACGTCATTACAACAATAATGGATGAAGAACGTAGAATTGCGGCTGCAGGTCATGACAGCGGCTCAACTGGTGTCTGAAGCTGGGAGCTTCCTGTACCTTTCACAGTAAAACTGCGACAATTCCAGGAGGTTCATTCCAGACTTGTTGAGAGTGACGGAACATTCTAGTGAATTACACAACAACTACAGGACATTAAAGCCACAACACTCACACTCATGGTTCTAACAATCCACATCTCCCACATTTATCTTCCATTTTAATAATGTGTAGCAATAAAGGAGCTGAGAGCTGCAATGCATTATGGGAGTTTCTGTTTGTTGTGTTTTAAATGTAATTATTGGGGGTTATGTTAGGTTTGTCGTGTTGGTAATAATTGTGCTTTTGTTGCTTAGTTCATGTAGTTTAGTTTATTAGTTGTAAGTTGTCAACCAGCAGTGAAGAAGGTTTTGTGTATCGTGTCCTCCTGGCATGGGCTACCGGTAGGACTTTCAAAATAAAATGCGTGCGGCTCTCTGGGTGTTGTGTTCAGTGGGAAACGGGACCAAATGGCTCTTTGAGCGTTAAAGGTTGCCGACCCCTGGTCTAGAGGTTGCAATAACTCCCAACATTCTGACTCCAGTAATTTGAGGCAATTGAAGGTTTACATTTGAAAGTGAAAACAGAAAACGTTGGTAGCTTTTTCGAGGGTCTGACTGATGACCAAATAAGTGCTGGATTGGAAAGAGAAGCGTTTTATACAAGAACCGTCAAACATCACTGAAGTTGGACATCGTGTTGATTGAGTGTCACACAACACGCTGCAACATTTCTACAACACACGCAATCAGTGAGATTCCATGTGAGATTTCAGACGCCGCCATCCTCCATATAAATTCTGGCAGGTTGGATGAAAGCATTTTTTTCTGAGTAGCAAGAAAGTGTCAAATTGGATCCCGGTAAACTGGAACCAACCAAGGCCGCCTTCTTTTTGGGGTGTGGCGCTTCTTCTTCTTCCTCTGCTCCGTCTCCGTTGTCGAGGTGTCCGGCCTGACAAATGGACTGGCGAATTCATCGAAGCGCCCGGACGTTTAATCAAAGCAGCACACTGCGGGGAACTCATTAAAAAACTATTAGATTGGACTAAGTGTTCGACTGCAGTTTGCGGCGCACGCGCTCCCTCATGCCACTTGACGTCGTCGCGCGCTCGCAAACTCATCGGCATCCCGAACGCGTGCGCTATTTTTACCTGTCCGACAAGACAAAGCTGGAGCTTATCGGGTAAATAAACAAGGCTGAAGACCACTTCCTTGAATAATTCAGTGTGTTTCAGTGACTATATGGTGTCCATCATAGGAGGATCTGCACTGTGGGGACAAATTTAGCTCCTCGTGTGCACGCCTCCATCTGCCTCTCCGCGGGCCGAGCGCTGCAGCGTGTCAGTGCGTGCATGCTTGTGTGTACCGGCGCATGAACAAGCTACACTCATGCTTTCCTGCACATCAATCTCCCAGACGACACACACACACACACACACACACACACACACGCGCGCACGCCGTCCCTGTAAGCGTCGCCGCCTCATCCATCAATCGACCAACTGTCCTCCGTTCATTCCATCGGAGCCCCCGTCCCCCCGTCCCCCCGTCCCCCTCCTCTGAGCGGGCGACCCCCCCCCCCCCCCCGGGGCACGCCGCCTCGTCCGTGCAGACGCTCTCTCCACCCGGCGTCGCCCCCTTCATAGCGTGCCGCCATTTAACCTTGACCGCGCCACGGTTTTTATTTTTGGGGGGGGGGGGGGGCAGCATGAGGTGAACAGATTGGCTTAGCATGCCTGATCGCTTCAGTCCCCCTCCACTATCTGTCTCCGTGGAAGCAGCGAGAACAGTGGGGGTGAAAAGAGGAGGGGAGTGAAATGAGGGAGGGGAGCGAAGGTGGGGCGACCATGTGGCAGCGCCTGGCGCTGAGATGAGATTCCCGGCATGTGCAGCTGCTTACCTCGCCCTGCAATGTTTCCTATTTCACCAACAACAAACGTTGGAAGATAGATTCCTACGAACTGGAAACTGAGGCCACAGTTCATACAAGAACAACAAAAGTAAAGTATAGAAGATTGGAAAAACTTTTCAGGCCTGAGGAAGTGGACCATGGAAATGTGGCTCCATCCCACCTTGTATCAACAGTTCAGCTGCAGTGAAGGAAGTTTTCTCCTTCTTCAAATCAACCGAGCAGGTTGAAACTCCGGCGAGGATCGTTGCGGACCATGGCCATCTCTTTACGAACACAGTGTTCCATCTCTACAGCTCTTACCTCACAAGTAAGGTAAGAGGTCCTCAAATCAGGATAGGGAGGAATGGGACATTCACATCATGGATGTTGGGTCCACATATCTTTAGTTCTGAAGGGGAACATTGGTCCAATCCGGTAGTATTGTGGATTTATGTTGTGATATTTGTTTCTGTGTTTGGGCATTTAGTATTCTGGCCGTCAACACTGACCCCCCCGGGCCACAGCAAGGGGAGAATCCAGCCTGAAACGTCAAATATATAAAACATATCCTTCATTCTGTCCTCCACTCTCAGTCGCTCCTCTCTGACTTCACCTGCTCGGGTTTATTTAGAGAGAGAGGGATTATGTGTTTGGCGGAGGCCGGGGGGTGGGGGGTTGGGGGGGGTGGGGTGGGGGGGGGATAAAGATTATGAACACACAATGTCTAATACACACTTCTATTACCCTCTTGGCCCTGGGGGGGGGGGTGGGGGGGGGGGGGGGAGTACCGACCCGTCTGTCTGTCACTCAGCGGATTTGACGAGTCAGATGTATTGTTTGTCACCCGGGGGGGGGGGGGGGGGGGGGGGGGGGGGGGGGGGTCCCTGACTTCCTTTCTTTCACCCTCCAATTAATTCCCCATTGACCCCCCCCCACTCACACAGCAACACTGGCAGCTCACCCGTGGCAAGGTCACCCACTTCATCTCTTCCATCACCTGCATTTAACCGAATGCTGCGTTCAAGCTAATGTGGCCTTGGCGGGGAACGCAGATCGTAATCCCCCCGACTCAGCAAATCTCACTGAGAATTGTGTTTCCAGAAGTGATATCGATAAAGTTCTGTCATGACCAGGAACAATTTATGGAAATTAGATTAATCAAGTGTGTCACTGCCAATCATTTGCCAACATTACCTGGATGCTCACCTCTATGTTCTCTTCCAATCGACCATGAAACTTCCTTTTGGTCCAAAAAAACATGATTTAAAAAAAAAAAAAGGAAAAAAAAGCAGGAAATCGAAAATCATCTCACTCTTTTATCCCAACACAAGTGGCGTTTTGCAGACATGTGGGCTTTAATATGCTATGTTACAGTCCCACAAAGTATAAACTCGACTTTATGTTCACAGTGTTACTGCTGGAGCTGACAAAAAGTATTTTAGGGTATCCTCTCAAAAAACTTCTATGTGTAAGATTCAAATCAATGAGGTGACTTTTTAACTAACTGCCACTGTTCATATTGATATATGAAAAGTTTAAATGTCCGGTTTTGTTGATTTAATTACATTTTTTAAAGACAAAAATCATTAAAATTTTACACAATAAATCCAGAAATTCAACAAACTTGTGTTGATTGAAGCAAAACGTGACAAGCTGACGTTTCATCATGCTGCTGATTGAAGTTGATAATATAGTTGAATATGCTTTGTTGTTTTGGGATGAATAGTACCACTACTTTTTATTACTACTTTCCCGATGAAATGGAATCCATGAAATCTCTCATGGATACTTTTAGTACTTTATGACGTCGGTCAACCCTCATTGACATTTTCTTTAAATATCTGGTTTTCGTACAGTTAAAACTGGGAGAACGTTGTGACCTTACTCCAACCTCCAGCATAACATTTACTTCCCTGAACTCTGTGAATGTTAATAAGGACTCCACTTTATTCAGCTGTGCAGCAGTCGTAAAGCACTTTACAGTCACGTTCACCCATTCACACACACTCTCATCAGGGGTTCTGGCTGCCATTCAAAGCGTTCACACAGGTCTAATGTCTGCTGAAGGATCGAACGCCACCATTGCAAGATGATTCCATCCACTGAGCCAATCCTCAGTGACCTTGACATGCTAGTGTGTCGAATCCTGACGGGACAAACGCAAGTGAATTAGAAGATGGAACGTCACCACACCTCCACTTGAATCCTGCATCTCCATGTGCACCAGATCAGGATCCACATCCACTCCGGATACAGACCTGCAACACAGAAGGAAGTGAAGTTATTCAAAAGGCGCAGATCAAATTGTGAAACCGTACAGGAACAATTCTAGAATTAAGGAACGATTGGCTGTGTCTTTATCATAAAGTCAAAAGATTTAGTCGGCACGTTGAACCTTCAAGCAAAAGTGTCCAACATATTGTCTGGAGATATAAATCCTTCATCAAGACTTGTTGACCCTGGGAGGATGGGACACTGGCTCTGATCACGTGATTATTGTGTTTTTTTTGTCCACTCAAATTCGATGAACAAAATAAAAAATTATATAAAAAAACAAAAAAACAATTGATGCGACAACTTAGAGGTTATTGGCAGTACATCAGTACAACGTTGGTCCACATTGAAGCATTTGTATTTATGAGTAAATGAATTGTAATGAAAACAATTGTGTAGTTTGCAGTGAAAATAATAATAATTTAAAAAGTGTGTTTGACTCGTGTATGTATAACAGTATTATAGGTGTGCACTGACTTGGGTATGTATTAGTGTAGATATTTGAATAAAATACAAATGCAACTATTGATATAGATGATCAATAAACGGGTTATAATAGGATGTGGTATGTACATATATAAGTATATCAGTGTGCTTGTACACGTTTTTGATACGCCTGAAATGACTTGACCGAAAGAAAGAAAGAAAGAAAGAAAGAAGAAAGAAGAAAGAAGAAAGAAGAAAGAAGAAAGAAGAAAGAAGAAAGAAGAAAGAAGAAAGAAAGTAAATATCTGATCATTTCAAAAACCACTTGAAACCCACGGTCTTATCTTAAAACCACTGTCCATCAATATCTTTGAAAACCACTGGCAGTGAACACTTTTCAAAACCAATGTTTGTGAACACCTTTCAAAAACCACATTGAATTTTATTTGTTTTCACTGTCACTTGAAATTCACTGTAAACCTTTTCAAAAACCACTGTCTATGAACATTTTTGAAAGCCATTGTCTATGAACATCTTTTAAAAAAAACCAAGAATGTAGTCATGACTGTCTGTGTTCTTTTTAAATGTAACTGAAAACCACTGTCTGTGCACTTTTTTAACGTTTGCCCCAATGTACTGCTTAAAAAAAGAAAAAATACATTCTATATGAACAAAATGTAAAAAAAAAAAAAAAATCCAGTGCCGGTGGTAACTTTTCTGAAAACCATTGTCGGTAAACCAATCTCTGTGAAAACCATTGAAAACCCATTATCTCTACAAACATCTGAAAAACCATAATCTGTTAGCTGTTCAAAAACATTTTCTTTGTAAAATATGGAAAAACAACTTGTCTTTTATGACCGTAGAGTTTAAAAAAACAAAAAAAAAAACTATAAAGGGTTTGTTTCTTTATCACGTGTTAATTGTGTATGAAGCGGTGATATTCTTAGATCGGTACTTTGGCAGACAAAACTTGTTCAGTTCTTTTATCACACAAAAACACCTCTAAAAACCAATTTCGGTGCAATCTTTGGAAAATTATTGTCTGCAACTACAAAAAAGAAAAAAAAGCCTTTCATTGAACTTTCCTGAGATGGCTGGCTGTCAGTTCCACTGAAAGCTATTTGCGAATCCTTCTGAAACCATTTTCTTTGCAGGATTTTAAAAAGCGGCGCTCAGACTTTGGTTGTCTTTGTGCTGATTGTATGTTTACTGTCCTTGGTTCATGTCTCATTTCTTGTGTTCTTTTGAAGATTCTGGCTCAGGCTCAATGTTTTCAGGTGAAAACTGAATACTTTTGAGTGTCTCTTTACACGACCACGCTGCTCAGACACACTGAAAATGCAACAACTTTTTGAAAATGGCTCCAGAGTGGGAACTTTTCGAAAAACTTGCACTATTTTTTACATGGTAGTAACATAGAGGCTTAAACTGAAGGATATATCAACACCAGTAACATTAATCAGGTCTGAAACTGCATGATGTACGATGAAAGCTCTCCGATAGAACCTATTATGCAACATCATCCGTCAGCAACGTGAGGAGCAATGAGATTGACAAGTACAAAACACTGCAAATTATCTTCTGCCAAAATATGAAGAGGAGAAAAAAAGACAGTTTGTACAACACCCATGGCATTTGGACCAGCAGAGTTACGCTGGATTCAAACTCCTTAAGGACAAGAAGAAAGTTCAGCACTTCGAGTTCTTGCCGAAACTTCAGCACTGTCGTGTGCTGCGCTTGCGCTTTCCAGCTTGCTAATGATTGTATCAGTCATATCTTGATCATGTAGCCTCGCTACATCATGAGCCCTGCAGCTTGTTAACATTTCAGAGGGCGGAGTTACGTGATGCGCCTGAACGCATCACTCAGAGCTGTCAGCTCTGGCTAAACCCAAACCAACACCACAGCCCAAACACACATTTTATCTTTTATTACTGAAACAGTTCAGCGAAATGTATTTCTAAAAACATTTGAAGCAAGAAAGTGAATATATGAATAAGCTGCGAAACGGGAAAGCTAAAACGCCGCTTGACAGAAGCGTAGCTACTGTGAGGGGGCGTGGCCTGTGAGTGGCCGGCGTCACAGCCCAACCTTTCTTCTTGTTCCTATGGGAGGCTGCAGGGGCCTTTCGCCCAATGCTGCTCATTCACTCAGTTGCTCTGTGGATCCAGTAGTGCTGAGTCATGCTACATGCTACATGCTACATGCTAGACAGTTTTGGGGCTCAAACACCAGCCATACCACATGCTAAACATGATTAAAGTATAAATAACTTTTTCAAAATAACTCTTGGTGGTGATAAGTCGTTGAGATAGGACGCTATAATAAGGTGAAGTGGAGATGTAGACGGACATGTTGGACGTCCATTTGTTTTGCGGTAGTAAATAGTAAACAGGCGCAGCAGAGCCCTTCCTGGAAAGTGCACTTATAAACTGGGTCGACCAGAGTGAGCTTCACAGGCTCCCAAAATTTTATACCTCCGTTTCTTTGAAGAAGATATACAGTACAGTGCCTGGGCTCTGCATGCCCTTCAGTGAGCAGTAAACTAAGCAGTTCATCTGATTAGGGGAGCGCAGAGCAGTCTGTGAAATTTCCCCAGCCCAGTAAAGATGGAGTAGAGATTTAAAACCTCGTTACTTTGCCTATAAAGGGACTTTACGAGCAATTAGCAGGCCGCGGAGGGGCTAGAGGAGTGCGGGAGGAGGAGAGTTATGGTGGTGGTGGTGGTGGGGCAGATCAGTCGAGGGGGATAGAAAGACCTCAGGGGTGACGGTGGGGATTTCTGAATGGTCGGTTAACCCGCGGCGATCCGTCTGCACATAGCGGCAAAAAATGTGTTTGACCCACTTTTGCATTAGCGGTTTTTTTGTGTGTGTGTTTTTTTTTTAACGGTTCTCGTTTTAAGGTAGCTGATGATGGCAAGACAAATTTAGCTGACCTCGATGAATATTTAAGGAGCCGCGCGTCGGCAGCGAAGCAGACGTACGTGAGTTCAGGCGGTGCAATCTGCCTCCAGACACCTGCGGTGGAAGCCTCCAGCCGGCCTCCGAAGATACAAAACCACAGGAGCGCCAAGCTTGTTAAGACGGTGAATCGCTGATGATCATGACCATCGACATGCTGCGATTCTTTGTGGTTACTTGAGTGTCTTTCCAGTTGTTTTGTGCTGTTTCACAGTTATTTGTGTCTCGTTTGATTTTCTTTTAGACGATTCTATCTCAATGTGGTTTCACAAGCAAGTTTCCTTGTGATGCTCCTGCTAATGTTTGTTAGTTTGGGTGTTTTTGTGTCTATGTGATTGTGTGCTCGGTTTATAGTATGTTTGTGTCTCTGAATTGTTGCTTTATGTCACTTCCTCATCATTAATGCCAGTTTATCATGGTTTTGTAGTCAGTGTTATGTTGGTAATGTTTCTTTTGTTGTCTTTTTGCACCGTGTTATGCTCATTGTGGTTATTTATCTCACTTTATTGTGG
This sequence comes from Blennius ocellaris, assembly GCF_963422515.1. NCBI lineage: Eukaryota > Metazoa > Chordata > Actinopteri > Blenniiformes > Blenniidae > Blennius > Blennius ocellaris. The sequence continues at coordinate 5,662,981 of NC_137672.1, forward strand.
TTTGGACCTCTTGTTGCCTTTCCTGAACACTGTTGTTTCATTGTCTTATGTTGACTTGTAGTTTGTTGTGGCCACTTGAATTTGGAGGGAAAAAATATATATTTTTAGTTTTCATACGTGACATCAATTTCTTTTTCTTTTCAGTCAATACATATTAAAACACTTAGACTATTTATGTTTGTTTTTTTTATTAATCCCAACACAGTGTCACAGTTTGGATTGTGTCGATCGCGCCCAATGGTGAAAGAGGAATTGTAGAAAAGGGTAAAAATAACATCGCAACCTGCGATGGGCTTTAGATGTAAACAGATCCTATCTTGCAACTGTTTCATTTGCTGTGTCTTGTGAGTATTTGTCTTTGCTTCAGGTCAGTTTGTGTCTCTTTTTATTTCCTTATCACATTCATTTGTGGTCATTTGAGTCTCTCTCTCTCTCTCTCTCTCTCTCTGGTCATTCTTTTGACAGTCTCGCCCTTTAATCTAGTTGTTTGTCTGTCCATTAAATGTACAACGTTTGTTTGGATGATGTGTGATGTCTCGGTAGATGCAATCAGGCCCTCTTATTGAAGATGTACAGTATTTCAACCAGACATAAAAAAAAAAAAAAGAAGTGTCATCTAATCTTGCTGCATTTCAAAGGTACCAATCATCTATAACCATCCCAGTACTTCCAGCAATGGGCTGCACATTATTACGTTCATGAATGCAGTATTACAATGACAAACAGGAGGATGGTATACCTCGTAATTTAAAAAGAAAACAAAGGGAGAGAGAAGACAACTGACAAGCAATGTGGAAAAACAAACCCATTTTTTGTACGTTTGTTTTCAAGAGATTGGAAATAGTCCCAGCACACACACAAAAAAAGCTCCATTCATCTTTACACATTCAAAATATGAAATGTTTACTGCTGTCAGGCGGCATAATTGGGTGTACAGGACAACTGCTCAAAGTCTGCATAACACGTCTGGAAACGGTCTGTCAGAACTGTTCGGAGCTCGTTCTCGACTCACGACGTCCCCTTTCAAAGCTTCGGCAGCAATTTAAATTCAAGCACGTGTGCCGGAAAGTCGATTCTTCACTTTTGAGACGGGATAGGAGTCCACTTCTCAGAGGAAAACTGTGAGTAATGCAATGCCTGCGTTAAGTTTGTTGGGATTGTTTAGCTCTCCAGGGCTTAGGGAGAAGGGTATGAGGTAAGCGTCTCCGAGATCCTTACATGTAATATTGAAGAGTAATAAAAGTAAACCACCGTATATACTTTAGTGCTTCTTAAGTCCTGTGCACCATTTAAAGCACTATGGTTACTCCTATTTCACTTTCAATTAATATTCAACTCACAGTCACATGAATGTACTTTTATACAGGGCAGAATGAGCAAAGTGTGAGTTAAATGCAAACTTCTAACTTAATGAATATGTAAACAAACTATATATACATTTCTTACTCTGTCTTTTAACTTATAGCCAGATACTTTAGCAGATTTTAAGACATTTTAACCATACTTACATTATACATTTTAACCTTTTTAAGCTCTAACATATACATAGATATAAAATACAATCACATACAGTGTATTTCTGGGTTCCAATAGTTTATCAACAAGTCAAGCAGTGACTGGAGTTTTGTTTTGTCGCTGCAACTCAGGATAGATGTTGCGGGTTAAAATCATTTGTGCAGGTCAGTAACTTTGTTTGAACTCTTCCAGCAACCCGCGGGGTTGATGTCGTGTGTGGAGAAGTTCAGGTCAGCATGATTTCAAGTTTGTTGGGACGATTCTGCACACTCGAGTAAACCGTAGTGTGTCAACAATCAGTGGTGGGATCCACTGTTTCTTATGCTATGTTTACACGTTTAAAAGTTTTTCAGGTGAAAAGTCAAAACTTTCATTGCTTTTACGCGGGAATAGTAATTCGAGCCACTAAAAGTGCAACTTTTTCACCATTTATGCTGTTTGCATGTAATCGGACATCGTTTTCAATCGTGATTAAAGTTCTGTAAGTGCTAGCTGGTTAAAAATTATAGACAGAATTCAGTAAAATTGTAAGTTTGTTCGGCACAATGTTTTTGATATTGTAAAATGTTCAAGAGTTTGAGGGATGTTTGTCAAAAATTTTTACATTTTATGTTAAGTAATTAGTCACTATTGGTTTTGTGAAGTCCTACAGGTTAGACTTGTGTCGGCGTTGGGCATTATATAACTCATCATGCAGGCCAGCATAGATTTAATAATAATAGAAATCTGAATAGAAAGCCAGAACATATTAGAATCTCTTCATATCGTCATAATCAACCTGTCCTTGTCCTGGATTTCTCCGCTTCTCACCGAGTCCCGAATAGTCGACATGAAAGTGTCGGCCTCAAACGCTGGAAATGTAAATGTATGAGAGTGAAATTGACTGCGCTCTTTGCACCGGCAATCCGTCATTTATTCATTCTGCTAACGTTTTGGTCCAGTTAGGCCTTCATCACAATCAAAGCGTGTGGGATTTCCCTCCCCGTTGGTCCGACCAAGCAAATGGCCTGAGCAATGGACCAGCGGATGAAAAGGAGGTTGAAAGAGAAGCAGGGGGACATGAGATGAAATGAAATGAGTGATGGTGCGATCCGGGGAGATGATAAATATAGAGGGAGGGAGGGAGGGATGTGCAAACATGGTAAAAAAAAAACCCCCAACACAAAATCCTCCCTCGTGGTGATTCAGTTTCCTCCCAGCTGAAGTTTTCACTGCCTTCTAACCACATTTTATTTTTTATTATCACCTATCCTCAAGTGTTTGCTTTTGTCGCCATCCCGCGAGATGCCCGTCCAATTTCACAAAATCTGCCACCGCTTTTTCATTCAGGATGACGAACAGACGCTCCGCAGCCCGCCGTCATAAACAACGAGGTCCTGCCGACGGTGTCAGAACGCGGCGGGCTGCTTTCATTCTCTGCTTTTTGTTGGGATTTATGTCCACTCGCTGGCAAACTCCGCTTCCCTTGTTGTTTTTTTTTACGACCGCCCGGCCACAAGAATGGCGAGGGTCACGCCGAGAAATATAATCTCCCTCTGTCTCCTCCGACCACACACATTCACCATCATTGCCACATCCGTGCTCAGCTTTCATAGAACTACTGGTCACAAGCAAGCAGGTTCCCGTACAGGCAGGCCTGAACACCCGACATGCTGCAGGCAGTTTTAAGAGAAAATGTAGCAGAATATAGATTTGGTCTTCGGTTCAGTCCAAAAGGAAACGCTGGAGTTGTTCAAACCTCCACTGAATTGAGATCCTGATATTAAATCCAAAAATACAGTCAAGCGCTGACAGAATCTTTCTGGTCTTGAGCCAAAGTCCAATCCAAACTTCTTCTCCTTGGACCTTCGTTTAGGTGTCAGCCAACTTTTAAGTAAACAATTGCAGCTACAAGCTCGAGCCAACGCTGCAGCTGTTGAAGAGATACGTTCAATCACCGCATAAAATATTCTTTCTTTTTATTTATTTTTTTGTGTGTAGCACAAGGGTAAGTGTTTGACTTAAATCAGATCCTATTAAACCTCAGAAATCCCAAAAGTTTCGCAGACGTGTTCTTGTAGAAGTACAAAAGCAAGAAGCTTTCGTAATAACAACAATGAGGCAGAATGTTGAACGTTTTGCAAATGAGGCGCTGGCTACGTGACAATGGTGCTCGGAGTGACTGCATGTGTCTGCAACAATAAATAGTTCTTCTGCACATGTACAAGCAGATGGACATTAAGAACAATGTTTGCCTCCATAATGTGGGGACTGCTGGTCTATATTCTGCAGGGACTTGGTAGATTTATAGTGGACAGTCGCCTCGAGTCACTGGAGGCCCAACATGAAAACGACATTTCTTTTCCCCCAAGTTTTTTCCTGTATACGGACAGTGTTTTCAAAAAAACAGTGCAAGCGCAAAATATTTCTAACGTCGTGTAAATGGGACGTGACTCGATGTTCATTTATTCCTTTGAAAAGCGTTTGAGCGGCGATATTAAAACCCTGGAGAATTCAACTCAACAAAACGCTGAACCCAGAGCAAGTAACTTTACACCGGAGGAGAAAACACTTAGGGCTGCTTTGTCTCCCTCTCCCTCGCTCGCTCCCCATATACGCGCTCATTTTTTACAGCGCAGAGTGGCGATGATTTGTGCGTCGAAGCCGGCGGGCATAAATCAGAGGTGCCGGGATAAGCCAACCGGCTCATTTACCATTGCTGAGAGGAAACAAGCGAGCGGCGAGCATGCGGCGCCTACCTGACCTTCAAAATATGAAGAAGAGGGCTCTCAATCGTGTTGAAACGCTGCATATTGAACACATCATCGTACAATAACACGGCCTGGACCCGATAAAGTCACGAGGGGAAACAAGAGAGGAGCGGGGGGAGGAGAAAAGTTGATGGAGATAAAGAGGAAGAGACACGACAAGATAGCAAAGAGGCGACTGAGGAGGAGCAGCACTGGAAGATATTTTTTCTCAAGTTGTGAAATATAACATGTGTGGGGTGAAATACATGAAGTTCCTGCAGCGGCGGGTACTTTTTCTGCCCGGAACAACTCGCGAAGCCATCCATCGAACGCAAAGTTCTGCTGCATAAACTCAAGACGCTTCCGACGGAAACCGGATAGAAACTGCTAATTGAAGGAGAAAAGTTGTCGAGGCATTAAAGTAAATTATGAGCGTCTTGGATGCAACTCCTGTAGATATAGCTTTATTGCTCTGGCAATATTGTGTAAATGATAGCGCGCACTATCGGGACAGAGTCAAAAAATAAACCCATTAACTCCACAAGAGATCAATTTATTGCCTGAAAAAGCCTGATCAGAAAATAGCACCAGTGTCGTGTGGCTTTTTTTTTCCTCAGTTCAAATCAAACAAGTCAAGCAAAAAGCCATCAAACAAAATCAAACAACTCCCACACTCAGCTTGTGTTATCGTGCTGGAAAGAGAGAGGCGGGGAAGTGTCAGCTACATCAGAGTATTGGAGAAGAAAACAACTTCCTGGACTGAATCGCTCTACACTTGATGATGATTATCGTAGATGAAAATGATTCAACATTGAAACTCAAGAATCAATATGAAATGAATCCTTTGGGTAATTTACTGTTTGTGCATAAAGCACCTGGTTTTTTTTTCTTTCTTTTTTTAAATGTGACCACTTACATGAAAGCATTTAAAGAGAAAATACATAATTTTTGAATTGTTCTAGATTGTTTTTGCATTCACTCAGAAATTGCAGAAACGCTGAAAAAGATGTAGTTTTCATGTCCGACCACTAGTGGATGCTGTTGTCTGTTTTTTTGCAGTGAAACTAGACACAAACATGCATGTAGAGGACAAAACACTATGAACATTAAAAAAAAAAACAGCGCGTACACGGACATTTGTACGGACAGACGACGAAGTGGGATTGTTTCACTAACAAGCTGTATAACGGTAGATGTGCTGTGATACATTAGCTTTGTTGTTTGGCGTGTCTCGTTTTGGCCGAAGGACCTCGTGCACCTTCTTTTTGAAACCGCTGACTCTACCTCTGAGGAAATGGAATAAAACATACGTTTTTGAAAATGAAGAGATTGTTCTCTGCGGGCATGTGTGTGTGTGTGTGTGTGTGTCTGGTTTCATTACAAAAACAAACACCAGCACCCACTAGTGGCCCAAAATGAAAACTACACCGTTTTCACTGTTTCGTCCATTTCCATGGAAACGGATATCGTTTGCACTGTAAACGTGAAACTTTTGTGAAATTAAAAGACAGAAATGATGCATTTTCACAAACTAAAGAGCTAGCTTTTCCAAAAAGATAATAACCTACTTATAACAAAAGTCACCAGCAAAATTGTCCCTTTTTCTGCAAAGAAGTCAGAAGGAATTCAATTAAATATAGTCCCTCATGCCACAGGTTCTCCTTAGACTGATGATGGTTAAAACCTTCCTAAGGCTCTACATTGTAGATGGATATTATAAATAGATATTTTGCAAGCTCAATACTATTCCTCGCATTAAAAAAGCCATCGATCACAATGTCTTTTGCAATGAACTGTTTAGTTAGGAAAATGAGTGGCAGATGGTTTTATATTGAAAATGTACAAATAATGTATTTTTTGTATGTGTACATGTACGTGTTTGATTGTCATTTTGTCTGCCAACATAATGGAGGCTGTTTTTGGCCGACATCGTCCCACGACAGTTTTACAATAACATTGAGTAGAACTGACCAGAAGACCCGATCCTTGGTGACCCGCTCCTGAAGTAAAGTCCACTTGCGGCCGAGGTCAGCTGACGCAAAAAGCTGGTGACAAAGGGGGAGGAAAAAAAAAGAAAAAGACAATTAGATGGAAGAAGAAGAAGAAGAAGAAGAAAAAAACAAACGCACACTCAAAGGCTTGTAGCATTAAATTACAACTCTAACCCGAAACCTATTACCAGCTGGATCCTTTGCAATGGAGGATAAATTGAGAGTCTGTCTGGGGGGAGAGAAAAAAGTTCACCCAATCAAGCTTCTGAATTTCATGGTTCACCAAGTTAAGACTGAGCTCAATTAATTATTAATCATAACAAGTCTGTGGTCTGGTGTGTGTGTGTGTGTGTGTGTGTGTGTGTATGTGTGTGTTCCACCTGTTATGAGGAGTGAGATGGAATATGCATCCGTAGTCGTGTGTGTGTGTGTGTGTGTGTGTGTGTGTGTGTTGTGTGAGTTTGTCCACCATCGATCGCCCCCGTAATGAAAGTGTATCGATTGGAGCCGATGTGCAGAAAGCACGCCGGCCGACGAAAGAGGAATTCACCACAGAAATTTCCTCCAAAACCTTTTGAAAAACAAAGACCAAAAGAAAGAAAATGCTCTCGACGCACCGCGAGCCGAGCGAACTGTTCTCGCCTCGCCGCTCCTCCCCACTGACCTTGATGGAAATCTGCCCTCACAAACCGTCATTTACCCCCACGTCCTCACATCATCCTCCATCTAAATGATTTTTTTTTTTTTTTTTTTTGTTCTGTTTGAATGGATTCCCCCGTTCCCATCTGCAGCCCGCCCATATGGAACAGATTAAAACCTAATTGAATTTCTTGTTTAATTACGCGTAAATTATGAAAGTTGTGGCGGATTTGAAACTCACCAGCTCTTGCGATGCACGTCACACCCACAACTTCCTGCTTTACACTTTATACTAGGGCTGAGCGCTTTGGCCTAGAAAATAAAAAAATCTACAATTTTTTTTTTTAAATATTCAAGTTTTGATTCGATTTCTTTTCAATGCACTCAAAAACGGCTGCCAACATCATATATATTGTGAAAAGTGCAACTTTCTATTCATAGAAACAATCCAGTGTTTCCTCGAGGATGTTTTTCAGCAGCGGGTTCAGAGGGAGGGGGATTCAATGGTGCATTCTAATGCACTGTGGACGACTAAATACCACATTGTGACGTGATAAATTGTAGGACTATTTGATATTGAACGAACAAAACACCAAATAATATGTTATGGAAGAAGCATACTTAATTTAAAAGCACATAACTGAACCAATATATATATATATATATATATATATATATGAAAAAAAGCCACCTAGCCACCTTGCTCGGTCGTTTGTGGGACTGATTGGAGCTTTTTAGCGGCCGGTTTTGGTCCACGGGCCTCATGTTTGACTGAAGTAAACTTCACTGCAGCGCCCCCTGCTGGACGCTGTCCGCTCACTAATGTACGTTAACAGCTCAAACCTCCGCGCTCGACTATTTCTCTGTTCTTACCGGGTCCCTAGTAAAAGGTTCTACTGTACACAGAAGTTCGACGGCTTTCAGAAAAACTCCACACTGTTTTTTTCGGCCGTCTGTTTTGAAGATGGACCGTCCTGCCTGTGCTACAGTACCGCCTGTGTTCGGTCTGTTGAGCACTCCAGGCGTTTCCTCCAACCTGAGGACATGTTGATGACTTCAAATTGGAGCTCACTGGGATTTTTTGTGCGCTATTTCGGTAATTAATCTGTGTAATTAATCAGCTCTTGCCTTATCCCTCACTGCAGTATTAAAATAGTTTCAATACTTTGATAGGTTTGTCTGTATCTCTAGATCTCAATTCACATTATTGAGGTGGATGTTGCTGAGCTGATGAGCCGATAAAAACGAATAAAACAAATGTTCATGCATTCATCTATCTTCTATACAACTTTATCCAACTAAAGGCTCGTCGTTGCTCGATGTGCATGCAGGTAGCTACACATATACACGGCGGCTGCACACACTGGATTGTACAAAGCCTTTCATCTTTATTCTGTGTTCATTTCATGGTTAATGTCCTTCCTCCAGGAGAAATACAATACTGTCCAGCTCAATGGAGCAGTACCACAAGTCGCTGTAGGGGGCAGCATTGAGATCAACCTTGAAAAATAAACACTAGAAATCCTTGATATGACGGTCTCACAGACCTCCGCTGCTTCTGATTATACCTCAAACAGTTCAAACATTTCAAAGATTCTCCTCCTCAGAGCGAAGGTGTGATTCCGACACGCCTTCGGTGTGAAATGTATGCGTCTATTTTGACGCGGTGATTGTTGGATTTATTTCTCCGGCCTGAGCAGATTCTGCCCCACGGCTGCATTGTTGTGTGGTGAATCACCTCTCAGGTTTTCTCTGAGGTCCCGTGTTCCACCTGCGCGTGTGGAAATTGAAATTTTATGCATTGCGGCACCGACAGCAGAGCTGCTTTCGCCGGCGTTAACGTCGTGTTCTCGTTGGCGCTCCATCCGAGGCGAGTCCTATCGAGCTTCGGCCCGAAGAAAGCCCGACACTCACCCTGCCCTCCTTGCAGTAGGCCACCATCTTGTCCTCCTCCTTGGGGTGGAAGACGAGCGTCTCCGGGGTGAAGGCGATGGACTGCCGCTGGAAGGACGAGCCCTCGTCCGTGCTGATGAACAGCATCTGATCGCGCTCGTTTATGGACGAGCCCACCAGGACGACCTGCAGGAGGCAGCGAGAGGGAGAAAAACGTCAGGTCAGAGGTCAAGAGCCAGAAGGTCCTCCCAACATATTCGCGTCTCGGTCCGCCGAAACCACCGCCACCACGACCCTTTGCGCTTCACACCAAATACATGTGCATGAATAATCCTCCTGCTCGGGCGAACTGATGAATGCATATGCATTCATGACCGCTCGCGTATTCACAACCATTCTCGGAGAACTTTCCATCACCCTCACATGTTTCCCAGAGCGTAGCGACAGTGTATTGATTATCTATTCAGAGTTTTATAGCTCATAAAGTGAAGGCATTAAACATGGGGCACACCAGGACCTGCCAACCCACCAATCACCACGAGGGCCCGGACACCGAGGAGTGAAGCCGCGGCGAGGACGGATCGATCCCGGCTAATGAACCAGTCACGCTCATTAGGAGTTCATGAGAAGTGCGAAGTTACCCGCAGAGGTTTTTTTTTTTTTTTTATTGTCACGATCACTGTGTTGTTTACAACAGGTCCTTACAGTCCGTTTTCTCAACAGAATAATAAGAATCCTCTGGTTCCTGTCGTAGTGGGTTTAAATCAATAGATGTAAAGCAGCTCACAAACAAAAGGAAAGGACAGTTTGGTTTGTTGGGACCACAGAGAATATTAATTATGCTGGTTATGAATGGGAACAAGCAATATTACCTATGAAGCTCCTTAACTTAACATATATCAGATCATGCCATGCGTACTGATGTGCTGTTGCTGTGTAACAGTAATAACAGTACTGATGTATCAACCCTGAGCTGAAGGGGATTTTGTACACGGATATCATTATTAAAACATTTGCTGTGTAAAAGTGAAACTTTTCTGAATGAAAACGCGAAAATGATGCATTTTTGCTTGAAACGTCGTCGTGTAAACGAAGCCGATAAAAACTCAGCAGGTCATCCCGGTAAGGAGTTTGACTGAGTGCCATCAAAACATCAGTACGTTTCTGTCATAGCTGGAAAGTGGCGTTATCGGGTTCCTTGCACCAATCAGATCTGAGTCCCTTTCAGACCAAAGGTGAGGATGTCCTCACATGTAGACTTTTACATGTATGGCGATCGAACGATGCGGCCAAACGAAAGTCAGTCAAGAAAACAATAGCGCTTCAACACGCAGCTGAAACTCAGACTTTGTCTCAGTGAAACCAGATGCAGGAGTTCTACCTGATATATTGATCTGTTCATGGCCAATGTCGTTTTATCGTCAACAACTATTCCAACAGGATGCTGCAGTATCCTCATCAAATATCAGTAAGAAAAACACAACAAAAACAAAGCCATCATTGACATTATATCGTTTTCTACAACTTTCTTGCTCTGTCTTCACTTTTTATGGCGACTATTAAAGTTTCAGCATTAGCATCCCGCTCACACCGGCCCCCCAACACTTGCCCCGCATTGAACTCTGAAGCTGCAGCTGACTCATTTCTTTATTATATGAGGGAAATTAAAGGAATTTATATGTCCAGAGACACACGTACTGGTGAGTTAAGAAGCGCGCGCGCACACACACACACACACACACACACACACACACACACACACACACACACACACACACACACACACACACACACACACACACACACACACACACACACACACACACCGGAGTCGCCATTAGTATTCTCATCGCGGCTGCAATTAGGCGGCGTGTACAGCACGCCTCCACGAGTTGCGCGGTCAATTAAAAACGCGCCGTTTGGCTTGGCAGCCGCACGAGGGCCGGCGAGGAGCGGAGCGCGGGAGTCAGGAGAAGATTTTCTTGAAATAATACTCTGCCTTTTTATTTATTTCCAAAAGTGCTGAGCGAGCAGCCGAGGCTGGGGGCTGAATCGGTTTAGAGCTTAGTTATTGTGCATTGCTTCAGGGCACTTTGAATTTTTCCCATGGATTCAAAGATTTATCACTTGACCGTGGAGACAATGTGTATTTTTCATAATACAGTAGTCAATATAACCGGTCCGGTTGAGGCTCTTTGTTTTGAAGCTCATGTCTCACTGAGGTTTCGCCTCCTGTCGCCCAGCGGACGCAGGAAACATCAATCACGCCGCTTCTGCCGATACGGCTCTCTTTAAAGGACATCACTCAGTTGAACCTGGTTGCACTGTGACTCACGGACATCCGCAAGGTGCAAACAGTCACACACATCAACAAGGTTCCACAGAAAACAGACAGAGGAAGCCACAAAATGTAGAAATGAAAGTTTAGAGTATTTAATATCTGGAGCAGAATAGTACTGTACTGTCTCTTTATTGTTTCTCTGTTCTTCACACAAGCCAAGAAAATATTAATATTGTGGATAAAACAAATTAATTTTTGCTTTTGTTTATATTTATCTTGTTTGGATAATATGTTTTGGTACTTTTTTAATGTAATGTGTACTTTTAGGCTCCTGTTTCCATGTTTCACTTGTAAACTTTGCATTATCAGAAATGCAGTTTACACAGCAATGTTTTGAAAACGTTGTGTTTACCCCAACATATCCACGGAGACGAACTCTGAGCATTTTCAAAAAGTTCCATTTTGGGAGCCATTTAATATAAAAGTTTCATTTTCAGTAGCTCTGAGCGCCATCCTTGCAAAACATTTCCTGTTTTTACTTGAAAACGTCGTGTAAACTGGGCTTTAGTTTACAAATGCTTACACATACTCTTTACTTGTATAAACCTATATACTGAAATGCCAAACCTTGAGCTTTGTTGCTCAACTAAACACCATTACATGTCATTTATAAACAATATTACTCACTTAAAAGGACAAAACTGACTAAATGATGAGTTCAACTGTTTGTAACTAAAGTCATTAGGTATGCAAATGTGAAAAAAACCTCAGAAAGAAATAATCAGATTTATAGGAGCAGTTAAAAGGTTAAAGAGGCATGATGTAACAATGAAGTCATGCCATTGGTGTGTATTTGGCGGCAGGAGCCATTGTGTTTGTTTGCATTTTGCAGGCCGTCAGGATTTTCTCCTTCTTGGTCAGTGGCTCCATGGGCCTGAATACGAAGATGGTGCTGATTTTCATCAAATTAAAATTTTGTAATAAAACAATGCATTCTTTTAAGAATAGTGTCAAGATCATTTTTAAAAATGTTTTTGATTGCGCACTACGCTGCACGACGATTTTGTAACCTCATTACCACACATTCTTACTAAGACGTCCCAGTTTGAATAACGTTGATGTTCAAAACAACAAAAACGAGTGCGAGCACTCTTTAAAGGTACAAAATATTATCATATCGTAACATTTGGTAGCTCGCGAGATTACTCTTTGTAATAATCAATAAACAACATCTATCTTTGTTGAAGTCACACCTCCAGTGGCCACTCAAGGTGAAGGATTACACAACGTTTCAGTTGGTATTTGCTGCTTATCAACACAGTTCCAATCTTCAAGGTCAGAGATTAAACACTGCATATGAAAAGTGAAGCTTCAAATACTTTTCAGCTCCTTTATGTGAAGAAACAAGAGTTTTTGTAAAAGTTGAACAAGCTACTGATTGAGGTTGAGCCGGACCAGTCCTCTTGTGATCCGGCCAAACCAAGCCCTCCAGGTATTTTGCTCGTATAGATCTGAACACACGAGAACACTGTGAATGTAATGCAATTAGATTTTTTTAGGCTATACACAACTGTGGAAGGTTTCTGAAAAACACAAAAGATCACGCTCGTTTTGTAAGACGCTGCACTATAGGTTTTCGACATGTATGTCTTGTTCAACCGGCGTCTGAGTGTTCCCCATCTTCTCAAATCGCTTCTTTTCACAAGTTTCTCAAGGTTGTGTTGCAAAACCTTTCAATACTGGGAAAGAAAAAGGCAGCGATAGAGACAGACAGTCAGTCAGTCATGATAGTGCTGGGTGGTGCTGCACCTCCTCCTTGACTTCTTCAGCGTCTTTCCATGCTGTCAGATTTATGTGGACCTGAACTGTAGGTCCTGACCTGAACCTTGTGTTGTTGCAAAGTTACTTTGACTTTCAGCTTTATTTATTGATACAAGCCTTTCCACTCAGACAGATAAGAGTCACGAAAGGTTCAGGGTTCTCTGCCGCTCTTGTCGCAGTAATAAAACTTGCCAACGAGTGGCACTCTTGTCAAACAAGCCGGGGTGCCTTCTCTGACTGAAAGATAAGACCCAACTTTTTGGGTGGAAAGCTTCAGCAAAGTGGATTGGAGGAGGGCAGACTGCTCTTCCCCTCCTTTAGCACAACTGATGATCCTCCACAATCAAAGGACTTTGATACATTCTTCCTGCGTAACGATTTCCTCTGAGTAATAACTCCAGCTTTGGGGGAAAGCACAGTGCAGCTATTGTGCTTGGCAGATAAAAGCCGCTCTAAACTTCCTGTGTCTGCTCCTGAGACCGGCAGGGTGTGACACATTAAGGGGGACTTATGGAAACAAAACTGAGCCTTCTCAAATCTGCAGAAATGGGCTTAAAGACCTCCGCGACGTTTGATGATCTCCCGACCGCGGTCTGGCCTGGCAGGAGCTGAGGTCTCGTTCTGTTGACGCACATCACAGCGCATCAGCCCCATAATCTATTATAAGGCAACACGATCCACTTTGCAGCTTAAGAATAGCTTATGGAGGAAGTGCTGGCGTGGAGTCAAGAGCGTGAACAACATGAAGGGGGCGTGCAGACCAGGGGAGGCAGAGTTTCACCGACTCGCATGCAACATCTTCAACCAGCTGCGGGCTGATGTAGAGTTCTCATGAGGAGACCCTGTACATCACACGCACGCACCCGCGCACACACACACACACACACACACACACACACACACACACACACACACACACACACACACACACACACACACACACCCATTGTGAGGTTAGCCGGGTATATTTTCGATTGTTTGAGAAAACAAGGTCAACGGTGAATGGCTGTTCTGAATTCTTACCAGCGATGTCAAAACTGCCCCGTGAGGTCCAGAAGACTTTTGTTAATCATACCTTAATACAGGAGTATTTTTTTTTTAAAGATATAAACAATAAAGATATGACGACACAATGACTGTGGTTAAGGCAAATATTTCCAGCAGAGGTGTCCAAGACATTTCATCTTAAATAAACCTGACCAGTAAATCAATTCCATAAGCCTTCTCCTAAAAACCTCCGTCCATACGTCACTTTGACCACGGCTCAAGACGAGGCTTCAGGGCATGTAGTACACATGCCAGGCCTTTAGGGGCGCTGTGACTCACCAAACAAAACAAAACACAGAAGAAGACAGAGCACATAGAAATCTAGGTAAAGATCACTTGAGTTGCCAACATTAAAAACTGCTGATTCATCTTTTGTATCATAGGGAATCTAGGAATTTGTAGTCGTTGCTGGAGTTGCGTATCAGATAAAGTTATTTTAATACGGACAGAAACAGTCCTTTAACAGTTTTCCACCAAACTGTTGTTGTCGGGTTTATTTTAATACAAGACACTGTCCAGTCTTACAACACATCGTAGATAATATTTAAGACGATATGATGTCACATTGAGGCCCACATAAGAAGGTTGCAATCTTAATAAAGATCCATCTTCAAGCACCATCACATCTAAAAAACCCTTTTTTAACACAAACCCTTGTGTTCCACCTGTTTAATTAGTCTTCAAGTGGGTTCTTTGATTATTTTCTTTTTGTCCTTCAAGCTCGTCTGTTTCATCGCATTGTGCCTGAGCCGAGAAATATATATTTAACAACTCTAAAAGACAGGCAGAGGGTGGTGATAATGTTTCGTTTGCTCGTGAGCCTGTTCGAAGGGACTTCCTTAAAAGGAACCTTCCTAATGATGACATATCCTTGATATTCAGAGACAGCCTGTGCATGCTGCTGGCAACGTTGCTTATGAAGGAATTATTTATAGATTGTGGGTTTGTTTTGGCTCCAGCTTTCTGTCTCGTCGTGACAGTTGGAAGATGACACAGAGGCAAAAGAGGAACTAATGGTTTCTCCCGCTGACGACTCTATTTGACGGGGAGTGACGATGCAAAACGCGTCGCTCTGCTTCCAAACAGTACACATGATTTCCATGATGCGACTCGGTGTTGCGAGCCTTGTTTACAACTGTGATCTTGATGTCCTGATGTCATTAAACTAGCTTTGGGTGTAAAATGTTATCATACCCAACAAAGAAGATGAACCAACGTACAGAATAAACCGCAGTTGTCGTTTCTTAGAAACATCTGGCTTGACACGAGAGAAAAACCAGGCCCACCGGTAGCTGCTTACAGTGAGCGGCTCCCGGCACAATTACTTTCCACTCAATTACATATGTAAATTGCTTGGGTTCTGATTCCCAGGGAGAAAGCAAGGGGGGGGGGTTCCCGTGTGACGCCGGCTCATCGAGTCGTGGCCTGTTGGGAATTAAGACCTGGGGCTCGTAGGAGTTTGACAAAATGTTGGTTAGCGTCGACCATGGGTGGGTATGGAACTTTTTTCAAAGGAAACAATATGATGGTTGGACAAACATGTGGCAGGTGCACACCTCCACATCGAGAGGCCCCAAGGAACATCTGAAGGATGGAACTGAATGAAGAGAAGTCCTTTTTCTTTTCATTTAGGTGCGTCTACTAAAGACGACGTTGCTTCTTATCCGACGAAGATTCTGATCAGGTGAAAACTCCGTCGATTCATCAGTAAAATGCAGATGTTGTAATCACCCGGGTACGAGTTCCACTTCGCCTTAAATTGCTATGCCGCAGTGGTTTGTCATCAGGGCCAAACAGGGACTTCAATGGAATGATTAAACCAGGGCGATACGGACTGAATACCATTACCGATATCCTCTTTGTGGGGTATTTGAACAAAAGAATTGGATGGCTCTTACTTAAGTCTGGCCTCTTTTTTTTTGTTGTTTTGGGTTTTTTTTTTTGCCAGTTTGTAGCTGAGAGCTTTCCTTTGTTAGTTTCACTCAGAACGACAGCGTGGTTCTTTTTCAAAGCATCAGTTCAATAAATGTTAACATTGTGAGGTTTCTGCCTACTATTTAGCTCACTGATCCGAAGAGGAGGGCTGAAGCTGACCTCTCGTAGCTCTATTATGCTCACCACTGAAGATGAAATCTCACTTTCTCATGCAATTTAGGATTTGTTTTGATCTCATCTACAAACATCCAGGCATTTCTTTTGTGCCACAGAAGATGCCAAACATGTATGAAGGAGAACAATCCAACACTAAATACTCTGAAGAACATAACTCGACTATTGAAGGCACAGTTCAGTAGGACCCAGGTCTTTCTTTGTAGAGTTTTGGATGTTCTGCTTGCACATGAGCAGGTTTTCTTCAGGTGTTTCTACGTCCTCCCACCTGATAAAATCATACTCTTTAGGATAGATTTAAGCTCTAAATGTTCTCTTTCAGTTCGCTGTATGGTGGATTACCATCATGCTCAGGATTGATCCTGCTTCGTCCCCAATGCTCCATTGTTTCTGACACCAACGTAGAAGTAAAGATGATAGATTGATTGGGTATAAAGCTAATGAGAGTAATGAAGGATGGACAATAAGCAGGGTGCAAAGAGTTCAACTATTCATCCTGCTACACATCCCACAATGTTTCATTTTCTATCCTGGTGAGAGCACGAGCCACCATAGTTTTCTTAAAACTCAATACTCAAACTATAGTATCACCTAAAATAGACATTTTGTTGCAAAAACCCATCTAAACTTAATGAAAACACAGTGAAGAAGGTGAAGGTTACCTAGAGAAGTCATGAGTCAGTGTCGCCAAATCAAATGTCGAGGGTAGTATACAGATTTTACATTTTATTTATTATTTATTATAATTACTATATATTTTTTGCACCTGAAAAATTCGTCAATCGACTCAAACCTGACCCCCTAAACACGCTCAAAAGCTCACCATATTTGGCAGGCTCGTCATTTTAGATTATGTTCAATAGATTTATTCTGAACCAAACCAAGTAATTTTGGTGCATGAACCTACTAAAGCTGCAACAGAGCATCATGTTATTAAAGTCAAAGTCTGCACATCCATTAAATGTCAATAGTTTTTGAACAAAGCCTAAAACTACTACAACTACTGCATGATATATACAGAAATCAGCCAGAAAGGTGGAGGGAAAAGCACATATTCTCTTTAACACAGTATCTTTCAGTGGTCGATGGTTCCACAACCAGTTTGAAGCATCTGTGTATTTGTCCCGAGCTGCAAGTGGTCAATATTGATGAACCAATGACAGAAAAGTGTCTCTGAAAAGCTCATTGAGGCACATGGTCACTCAGGAAGGTCCCTCTGAGCAAATTACAAGATGTAGAGGATTTGCTAACGTCTTGGTGTCGGACACCTCAGCACATCTGCAGAGATCATTGGAATCAATAACCTAATGGATTGTATTGGGGCTGTATTGGCAGCTTTAACAAGACGTACACAATATTATTTACATGTCTTGTACATAACGCTATGACTTATGAGTATAGAGCTGAATAAAAACCCAAACTGTTGTTTTTTTCCCTTTAATATCATAAATCTAAGCGGAGAATTCTACAAAATATCACCATATAATTGTCATTTCCAATCAAAGTTGATTTAAAATGTTGAATGTATGTTACGTCTCCTCTCTCCGTTGACTAAAATCCGTTCCCGGATTTAACAGATGCCTGAACAACCTGCTCAGTGTCCTGTGCGTGCCTCAGCCGTCTCCTCCTCGCCTCAAGGCTGCAGCTCATTCTGAAGCGGAGGTGAGAAACGGCGTCCGTTTTGGTTGGAGTGGAGAACTGGGGAAAGCAAACACAGGCGACACGTTGTCCTGCGAGGTGTCGGATACGGGAAGGTGAGAGGTCTGTTTTCGCCCCCACCTTGGCGACAGCGCAAATGCATTAGCTGGAGGTGTTTCTCCTGCATTATGCATATTAGCCTCCGCTTTGGCGGCATTTGTAGTGCAGGGCAGGCGTGAACAGGCTCCAGCGGAATCCCACTTCTTGGCTTCGGTTCAGGCGCACGGACTGTGAAGTGGCTCAGGTTTTACAAAGGTGAAGTTAACAAGTGAAAAAAAATGGACGTTTTCGCAACAGTAAGAATGTAAGAAATTGTTTGCAAAAACGCATTGATAATGAAATGCTTTTGAGGCTATTATTAATGAGGAGAAGGTGGCTGTCAAATCCCCACTATAATATTATATTCCCAATAGGAAGGACGGAAAAAAGATACCTGACATTGATAGTGTTCATTTCCATTTCATAAAAAATATTAGCCTATAAGGCAGGAGATGTGATTGGCACAACTTGGTCAATATGAGAGAAAATCCAAGTTGACATATAGTGTTTGAGTGTATATAAGCAGGTGTAGTAAGCAACATTTCAGAGAGGCACGTCTCTCTGACAGACTGCTCACTGCGAACCACAACGTTCGCCATGGAGCTAATAAACTTTAGGCCACGATATGAAGTTTGCCAAGAATATCTGGTCGTGCAAGAAACACGTCATAAACAAAAAACATGAACGGAGCCCTTGCCATTGGGGCATTTATGTGCTTGGAGAGAAATCCCAAACAATGAGAAGGAGGAGAATATGGACGCGATTGTGGCTCAGAAAGAGAGGCCAACTTGAGCTTGAGCAAAGATAGATTGAAGTAAATACTCATTAGCATCTACTATCATTTTACAGTAGCATTTACTGTTTTGGTTTATTCTTTCATTTTCCATAACAAACAGGTTGCTGCAGCAGTCACAATCACCCCAAATATCTGATGGTCATCGTTGAAGCGTCTCACGGTGCAACGTAGGTCCAAGACCAAAGATCTGGCCATGATTCTCCCATGATTACTATCTATTGTCTGCGATGGACGGAATTCGTGATGTGTAGCGGCCTTTAGATGTGAAGATGATTGGAGATATTCAACAAAAACTGGGTCAAAATCTTCAGAAGATTGCTTGTCGATGTTAACTAGTAAAGACTTTGATGATCCAACGATCTACTGGATTTAATAGAAGAGGATTTGAGGATCAAGAGTCCCAAAGTCAAAAGTGGAGAGTCCTCTTCGTCTGGCCCTTAGGCGTAACTGCTTTAAAGATTCGCTACTGGATGTGCCTGCATGGTCTCAGGAAAACTTCCAGAAACCAACATCTGCAAACACAATTCTCTGTGTGAGGCACAAATTCAAGTTTAAGCTGCATCATGCAAACAAAGAAAACGCCAAACGTGAACATGACCCAGAAATCCAGTTGTCTTCTCACGGCCAAAGCTCAGTGAAAACAGCCTGAGAACACTTCAATTCAAATGTGAAATTTGTATTTTGGGAATGAGATCCTCCCGGCAGT